>NC_080859.1:6943816-7247764 GCF_030435755.1 Ochotona princeps
GGGGCACTGCTGCTGTGGACTTTGGTCGGGGGGCAGTTAGGAGTTTCACTGTGCTGTGGCTTCTCACAGCCACACCTGCGATAAACATGGGTGAGGCTGGTGGTACACATCCCAGTGCACAGGAAAGTGCATGGATAACTGATGAAATCTGTGATGGTCTGTGCATGTACCAATTTCCTGATTTTCCCCCCATGATAAGATTCCACAGGGTCAGGATTTCCCCTTCCATCCCCTCTTCCTCTCACTGCTTTTCCTTATATTCTATCAATACTATAGTCCTTCAACTGTCAGAAGTTCATCATTCTTCTACTGAAGTGTGTCATGACATTGTAGTTATAGACAACGGTAGAAAGTCCAGCATCCTACTGTGAAGACATATCTAACAGTTCCACTGGGAGTCCATCTTCTGTTTAGAAGTAGATGTGCACACTGCAATTTTTTTCACTGAGAGGAGAGACTGGATAGAGGAGGCACAGGATCTTCCTGACTGTATTTATGCACATTTGGGTGAACTTTTAGTTCCTTCTAAATCAATTGTCTTGTTTTTTTTTAAATCTTACAATCTGGTGGAGGATATAAAGAATTCAATATCCAGTAATAAGACACCACAATTATACTCAGTTGAGAGAAAGTTGCTCAGAGGGGGAGAGGATGCATTCGGAGGAAGGGTGTCTTTGCATGCTTTGAATAGCCATAACCTAGTGCATGAGGCAGGGTCTTCCAGGAAGTTGAGTTTTCTTTGGCCCCTGTTGCTGACAGCTGGCATCGACATCCTGAGTGAGGTACCCCTGGTGACATCCTGACGTACCCATGTGGGCAAGGGACTTGACATGAAAGCCAATGGAGAGGCTAGAGATGAGCAAGGGGCTGGTTCTGTGTGTCAGCATGGAGTGGGTAACTAATTCACTCCCATTGGACTTGAGCCTCCCAAGTGACAGCACTGGTCCATTTCCCTTCCTCTATGGCCTCCCTCAGGGTCTAAGGCTTCAGCACCACCACCAGGGAACCTAACCTTAAGCATGTGACTTGGGGTAAATTATGTACACTGCAGCAGAGCCTGGTTCTCACTCCCAATTCCAAAGGCAAACCCTCTGTACTACCTGTCTCCTGAAAACTGTTAGGCAGGTGGTGCTTCGGTTCGACCGAGTTACAACTGAGTGGCTGTGCAGCAGGCTGGATGCCATCAACCCTCCCCACCTCCACCACACAAGGCCGTGGTCCTGTACCCTCCTCCTTGGAGCCCCAGGAAAAGATCTAACTGTACACAGCAATGATGTTATGCGATTGAATAGGTCAAAAGTGGCAGGACTCTCCTGTTTTCTTAGCAGGCTCCAATGGAAACAAAGACCAACCAGAGGTGCAACTAGCAATGAGTGTTAGATTTCACACGATTTTGGCTCCTCTCTGACCTTATTCTGCCATTAGCCAAGATTGGCCAAAGCTTTCCTCTGACTTGTTTAGACATAACCTTTGTATGTGATGAGGAACAAAGGATTCTGGCGAGTCTTCTACATGCATTATCAGTTGCTATTGTAGCTTATTTTAATTCAGTGACAGATTGTCACATATTTTGATATTTTTTAAGTCACGAAAGTTTTTCTTTCTTTCCCTCTACTTTGAAATTAAGTGGAAAATACACTTATTCGGGATATTGGGGGAAATCTGTATTTTGGTTTTGTTATTAGCAGGAAGTGCTAGAAAAGCCACTCAATATGAATTTATGCTCTTGTCATATTGTGACAACTCACTTGTCTTAAAATTTTTATAAGGCTGTTGCTAAATTTCACAAATCCATGAGTATGTGGGTTTACGACATGAAAGATGGAAATATTTTGATTTTTCATAACTCATCCCCTCTTCTCAATGTCAGGAACAGCCTCATGGAGTTATCAGTGGACTGGGAAGAGTGTGAAGCCCTGGCCTGTGTGGTTTCTGGAATGTTCCCTGGGTAGAAAACATCAATGGAACTGTTTGGTCTAATGGTGTCCCGGAAACAGAATTACAAGGTAGGTGCAAGCTTTGTCCTTATTAGGTCAGTAGTGGCCAACCAGAAATCCCGTGGTTCTGTCCTGTGCTTGTTTTTTAAATATTGATGAGCTGGTAAGTTTCAACCCATTCATTTTTTTTTTTGTATTTCACTTACATAGACAATATATTTTTCTGTTTCATAGATCATTCATTTGCTGTTGATTAAGTATGAGATTTCCTTTTTATTATACTTCATCTGTGCACAACTTTTCACCTAAATTTTATTAATTTTGATTTTCTGGAATAAAGCCTTTCGTGTGTCAACAGCACAGCTGACAGATTTCTTTTTTACTGGTAATTTGTGGTGATTGAATAATTCTGACTTCTATATGGCTATTTCTTCTCCAATCTCTATAGCTGTGATTAATATTAGTTATTTCGAATTTTTATATATTTCTTTTAAAAGTTTATTTCAGAGACAGAAATAACTCCCATATATGCTGGATGAAATAATTGAGGCTGAGTCAGGCTGAAGCCAAGAGCCAGGGCCTCAGCCCAGATCTCCATAACATGCTAGTAGGGATCATCTTTAATGAAGGGTGTGATAAAGAACTGGATTCCCACATGAAGAAAATTGGCCTTACAACCCCTAGTTCACCTCTTACCCTATATAAAAATCAACTTAAAATCCGTTAACTCTCAAAGGAAGATTTGAGAGGTGAACACGTACCTCTAACATGAGCACAAGTTTGAGACTTTGATGCTCCACTTTTGATCCTGCTCCCTCCTAATGCAGCTGAGAAAGCAGTAGAAGATGGCCCAAGTATTTGGACACCTGCTACCCTCATGAAAGATTCAGATGGCGTTGAGTCTTTGGCCAATCCTGGTTACTGCGGCTATGTGGGGCATGAACCAGTGGATAGAAGATCTCTCTCCCTGTATATCCTCCTGCTTTTTGAATAAATAAAATACATCTTTTTTTTTAAAAAAAAAAGGAGAAAAAATGAGCCTGTGTTTCTAAACTGTTTTGACCAAAGTAGGCTTAATTTTGTATGAGCTTTTGAAGATTCCCAATTAACAAATTTTTAGTACCCATAATAAAAAGACACATATGAAAATGATTCTAGCAATACATGTATATTGCTTGATATATGTCCAAATATAATTATAGAAATGGGTAGTTATGTGCTATTTTCTGAAGTATTTTACATCCTTTTTTCCTTCTTTGAAGTCCAGTGTATATTTTATGTTTACAGTGTCACTCCATTTGGACTGGTGGCCTTCTGAGGGCACTTGATAGGCAAAGTCTTAGACAATGGAGAGTGGTGTGGGAATAGGAAGAGCCACTTCCATTAGTTGTAGTATCTGCACGGTATGTTCAGTAGTGAGATTTCTCAGCTGCAATTACTATTAGGAATGGCAAAAGGAATGTAATGGTCGGTCATCAATTTGGAGGTTGTTGTGTCAGCAAAATTGATCTGATGAGGAGAACAAGCAGATTCAGTCATTTTCAAGAAGGCAAGTGACTTATCCTAAGAAATGTTAGATTCTTCTTTTTAATTTCCCTCTTCATTTAGCGAAGGGACTCACTTCTGGTATCTGCAAAATTCTCCTGATCTGGTTTCGTGCCACCTGCTTCCTTAAGACTTTCATGATTTCACCAACTTTGCCTCCTCTGGTTCCAGTGAAAAATAGAAAGCGATTTTTAGTGATACTTGGAACTTTCTGCCCATTGCACTGCTCCTGTTCATCCTTTTGCTTGCCTCTGTTGATTGTTGACACTTCAGGCTGTTCCCATACCCACCCTCAGTGCTTTGTTTGAAGATCGGTGCAGTCAGTACAGCTTGTTGAAAGAGCACAGTCATCATAAAGTTTGGGCAGGTGCATATTATGAAAAAAGTGATTCATGGAAGTCAATATTTTTTGTGCCCAGATAAACCCATCTCCAGTCACCATTTTTCATGAGTCCCTTCAAGCATCATCTCTGACTGAAGTTGTGGAAGGTAAGATGAGTTTTGGTGTTGCTAGGGTATGTTATGAGCAGTCTAGTATATTGTGATTTATTCAATTTTTGCATAAGGAATTCTTGCTAACTGGACAAAGGGCTTACAATTGGTCTCCATATTCTCGGTCCAAAACTAGATTTATGAAACTACTAAACAGTTTCCTAGGAAGGAATATACTGTTTTTATTTGGAGGGGGGAAATACAAGCAAATCTTCCTACCAGTCTTCCTTTTCAGTTCCTAAGTGACTCCATAACAACAATGACAAAATTAGGGGCCCAGTGTGGTGGCCTAGTGGCTAAACAGTTGAGGATGGCCCAAAGTGTTGGGACCCTGCATCCACATGGGAGACCCGGAGGACACTTTGGGCTCCTGGCTTGAGATCGGCACAGCTTCAGCCATTGCAGTCACTTGGGGTGTGAATCATTGGTCAGAGGATATTCCTCTCCTTCCTGTCTCTGTCTCTCCTCCTCTCTATATATCTGACTTTGCAATAAAATAAATTAAATCTTAAAAAAAAGCTGACAGAAGTAATGAGAGGGTTTTGGTTAAACAACAAAGAACAACAGATAATTTTTGCCCAAAGAAACCATGGCTACTGTTGTGATGATGGAATCTCGATGTATGACCGAATTACTCAAATCGTTCATTCATCACCTGTGAAAGTGGAGGCATTGTCTTGGTCACAGGAGATAAAAAAGATAAAGCTGAACCTCTAGTGGCTCAAAACTTCGTTCGAAAGTCAGATCATGCTCTGTAAAATGTAAGTTTAGGGCAAGCTGCTAATAAGAAAAAGGTTTATTAAAACTTGATTTTAATTGTTTTTCTTCTGTCATGTTGGCTGTGAAGTGTTTTTAGGATGACTGTGTAGATAGTGGTTTGTTTTAAAGAAAGCTATATTATTTGGCATTTATTACATTTTATTTATTTCCTTGATTGATTAATTGTGGTTAAATTACCATAGCATGCAAGAACAGATTTTACAGATTTTTGACGTATGATTAGGCAGTATGAAGCATAACTAATGTGTTTTTAGTGGCATGCTATGTATTAAAGCATAAAATTTAAACACACACTTCATCAGGAGTTTTTGCAGTTACAGTGAATTAGAAAGATTCAGATATCCGAACTCCCTCCCCCTCAGCGCCGGTGTTGGGGAGGGGGAGGGGTGGTATAATTGAGGTTATTCTAGAAGAGTGTCCTGATATAACTGATTGACTTCAGTGATGTGCCTTGAAAGTTCAAATTCAAGGTGTGCACTTATTTCAGTCGGCTTATTCTGAATGTTTAAACAAGAAATACTATTTCTGGGTATTCTGAATAACTCGTTGTACATTTATTCCTAATAGTGAGCATTTGGACTAATGATGGATTACTAATGAGCATGTAAATGTACCACCTGATTACATTAATATATGATCTTCCATGACGGGGTCTGGAATGAACATTGCTAATATGTATTTCTTTTCTCCAAATGGCACCGTGGTGTATACTGAGTAGGACTGAAACAAGGGTGTTTTTCTAAAGAGCCACTGATTTAGTCAATTATCAAAAATCACATTATAATAAATGCTGTTCTAAGAATTTTGATTAACCTTTAAATAAATGTTACTTTGGAAAAAAAAGATCTGCCAAATGTGGTTATGATAAATTGTGAAGCGGTAGTAATTGCAAGTATGGCTTTATAGATAATATAGTTAATTGATTCCACCCTCTGAAACATATATAGCACCTCAGCTGCCATGAGCCTGGGGGATAACAGTGGCATTTGCGGCATTTTTGATGCATTGAGACTGACATGAATAAAATGGGAACTTAAGGCACTCACCAGGGTCATTCTCTCATGGACATCTGATGCCCATGGTCAAGTAAATTTTTAATGACACATAGTCACTGCACACCTTTCAGCCTTCTCGAGAGGTAAGTGTACATTGATCTGTCCTAATTAGCTTTGCAGAGGACTTGAGACATCCCTGCAGGAACACGAGTACTTAATACAATGTGAGCTGTTTTTTTTTTTTTTTTCCCACAAGCTCAGCACTTGCTACTGGGATGACAGCATTGTTTCCTTCCTCCTCCTCCTTCTTCCTCTTCCTCCTCTTCTTCATTTTTTAAAATACTCAAGTCTTATGCTCATCCCTGCCTTTGCCTGACAATGTAGTATTAATGCAGCTGCATAAGAAGTAAGTGGAATTAAGGAATGGGTCTGATTATGAAGCTTTGTTACTATTACAGGAAACCCATAGAGCATGCATCCATTCTTTCTCTAATGTAGAGGGTGCTGACTGCATAAAATGGTCTGGAAAGACATTAAGGATACATGGGCAATTCTGTTGAGGTGTGCAGTGGGATGCTTTCATGTTTGTCAATAAAGGTGACTCTGCAATATCCAATTTACAAAAAAAAATTGCAAAGGTAGCTTTTAATTGCTCCAGACAAGAACACTTAGGAGAGGCATCCATTTTCTTGAGTCTAGCTTCCATGTGCATCTGGAGTATATAATCCCAAGTGGCTCACCTTTGGAGTAAGGTAGGCTTTGCTTTTAATTTGCTGATAGGATTTGGAAATTCCTGCTACAGAGCCTTATCGCTGTGTAATGATTTAATTCCAAATGAGGTCCAGAGCAGACAGTCAGTCCTCTCCTAGGGATTTTGTCTACAGCAAGACTTTCTGGAAGGTATACATATCGCTTGCTGGACATGAATCACTGATGACTGAAGGCATGTATTGTCAAGTAAGTGGAACAAGATGGGGTCCCTCTGCAGCAATTGGACTACTGCTGACTGTGCCCAGAGTCACCCTTGTGTGTAGAGAACTGAGCATCTCTGCCTGAATCATGACCACAGGGTTAGCTGTCAGGTCCACAAATGTCCTCTTAACCTGCTGGCTGTTTAAAACAACGTAAGAAGAAATCACCATCTTTTGAGATTTTACTCATATCCCTAGAAATGCATGAGGTCACTCATACTCAATGAGTGATTTTAAGAGAAGATTGGGAGGACATATTCGAGGGTGCTGTGACACAAGAGAGAGTTGCTACCTTTTGAACACTGGGAACACGATGGAGCACACCACAAAGGAAGCACAGCACAGGCCAAGATGTACTCTATACTTCAGGGACATGTTGGAAAGAAATTAAGCTCTCTGAATCTAGTCTTACTATGCCTTAAAAAATAACCCAGACTGAAAAACAGAATTTGTTCTTAATATTACCACAGTCTAAACATACATGATTTCATTGTGCTTGGATGTTTTAATCACCTAGTTCATTTGTTCATGAAACATTCATTTATTGTATATGATACGCTAGATAGGATGTTGATTGCCAGAGGAAAAAAACAAATAAGCTTTCCACCTTGAGTGTTTCATTAGTCACCACATTTTTGCCCAATAGGTAGCACAAAACACAACTTGCCCTCCCTGGGGACCAACCTACAGAGCCTAAGAGTTAGCCATCAGTGAAAGGGGCTTTTATGAAGTCCTTCAGGAAGCACTAGGATAACTTTCCCAGAAGCTGCAAAGAAACTTCTTGGAAGCAGGTATCTAGTCCAGTAGTGGACATGCCTGCCTTCTACCTGGGAATTCTTAGGTTCACTTTCTAGCTCTGGTTCCTGACTCTAGCTTCCTACTAATGCGTACCCCAAAAGGCATCAGTGATCAATCAAGCAAGTGAGCTCATACTTTTCAGGTGGAAGACCTGGATCAAGGGGCTAGCTCTTCATGGCTCTGGTCCTGGCCGTAGCTCAGCCACACCCTGGTAGGCATGTAGGAAATGCATCAATAGACACGCGTGTGCTCTTGCATTCTCTTTGTCTCCATATATCCCTGCAAAATAAATAAACGCAAAAATGAATTTCTTTTAGATTTTTATTAGCCCAAGAGACCAAGATGACACAGGTGAAGGGCCCTCCACCAGAAGAGTGCAGGTGGCTCCTGTACTGTAAGTGGAATCCAAGGGGATGAGAAGCAGTGAGGAGGTGAGCAGGGCATTGTGGACAATAAGGAAGGGCGTTGTGTATGCACACAAAATGGCCCTGCACAAAAGCAGCAATGGTCAAGCGGTCAGATGATGACATTCAATCCAAAATTCTATTTGTGACATTAAGGGTTTTTGCTGTGGGACTTTGATGGCCTCTCAGGCATGCCTGTACATTTCTCTACAGTACATTACAAGGCCCTCTTATGCAGCCATTCTAAACTTTTGAATTTATTTATCATAACAATCTTGAAATCTCATCATTTCATATAGTTTCTTAAGATGTTCTTCAGACAGAAAAATTTCATTAAGACATAATTTTTAGTTTATCTAACTTTCCTCAATAACAAAACTTATTTTAAACAACAGCCTTTGATTCATTATGACTATTATGCACCCATTTTTACCCTGGGAGATTTCTTTGAGAAACTTGTGGCACAACTGGGAGGTTATAACCTAAGGTTTCTGATTCTGGGAAGAAAGTATGGGCGATGCATACATGACGATAGCTGCAAACATGCTACTGGTTCATTTCTAATTTCACGTCATAATCAGGGACAGCATTCTTCTTTACATAAAGAAATGCCAAATTCATGGAGTAAGTTATGTATTGTCATTAAGAGTGGCTGTTTCAAACATATGCTATGATTAGGCCATTACATGTCAGAAATGGAAAGTGCTTTATAATTGATCATGCTATGCACCTTCAGGGTAGCCAGGACGCTTATTTTTTTTTTTTCTAATAGAAGAGAAAGATGGAGATGAGTCACTTAACCACTACAGAGGAATCCTGGTTGCGACCCCCCTGCCCAACAACCCCCCTCCTTCCTTATAAGCCTGGGAAGAAATAGGGAATAATCAATCTTAGGGAGGTATTATGAGCTTTGGTTGTTTGGAGTGCAAGCAGAAGACTGGAAAAAAGTCTTGAGAAAGTCTATGGTTCATGCCTCTCTTGGTATAGAGATAGGGATTTGGGCAGAGCCTGGCCTGGTCTATCAGTCTCTCGAAGAGCTAGTGGAGTGCCAGTGCCTCGTGGTTCACCGGGTTAGGCACGTGCTTGACCCAGTGTCCTGTGGCCTTCCCGACTCTCCAAGAAACTCAACCAGGTGCAGCAACATGGACTTGTTACCGCATACATTATGCCTAGCCATTTTTCGGGGGGTGGCGTGGGGTGGAGATCTACTGATTTCAGAAAATTGGGTAGTCGAGTCCTCCAAATCTTAATTGCGCAAATCAACTCCTTCGGAAACTTCTCTGCGCCAGTTCAGCAGAAACCCAAGCCTTCTCTTCCCCAGTGAGCGGGTTGGGGCTGCTCCCGGAGGCTGTGCTCCCTGCGCTTTTCTCCCTGCGAGCGTGGAGATTGGCATCACTCTGCCGTAGTGCCACAGAGCCGCAATCATTCAATGCCTCTTCTTGCGAGGCCAGGATTCCACGCCCAAGTGCATTTAGTAGGTCAGTACAGTAATTTTAAATGTCTTTCTTTCAATCTTTTGCCATCTTCAATTATACCTTTCCACCCTACTATTTGTGTAATTTTCTTCTGTCTGAAGTCTCTTTACTGTTGTTCTCTATTGCACAGCATGACAAATTACCCATCAAGCCATATCTTTTCAGCCCAGAAATGCGCAATAACATGGAGTCATGGCATTATCGCACGTGTGCACTTTATTTCCTCACAGTTCATCCAAGTGTGTCACTTTATTTTCCTGGCTTCCTTTTGTCATCATGGAGATTAACCATTTTATCCTTCCTAAACTTTAGAAACAATTAGAATTTCATTATTGTGTGGGAGCTGAGAGTGAGTGCTTGGGCTGTATTCTACGGAGTCTACTTTTCATATTATCAGTGGCCAAATTAAAGTCATGAATCCTGAGGCCTTTTTGAAGGAGAGACTGTAGAGGTTATTATACAGCTGAGTAACCCTGACTTTGGAAAAGAGAATTATTGGTGGCTGTGGCCACTGGACACATTAACCGGAGGAAACCATTTAGTCTGACATTGAGAACCTCATTCTTGCCCTGTCCCAGGAATTAGGAAACTTTTCTGGGATACAAATGTTCTGTACACAAAATATTTTTAATTCCCTTCTTATCTATGGCTGAATACCAATAGTGTACAGTGTTCCACGAGACACAGTAGACACAGCTGCGCATGTGTTAGAAAATCAATCAGTATTGATGCTCTTGTTAGCAGGGGCACAGCTGGGATGTCGACACAGCATTGGAAATAGTGATTTGGACCGTATTCAAAAGCAGTTAAAACCCCACTGCAAAGGTGTGATCGCTGTTCAGTTAGATTGCTATTTTTCCAGGAGAGTACATGAGTAGGGCAGTGAGTAGTGCTTCTAGATTCTGCTAGATTAATTGATAGGATATTTTCTATGTTAAATGCAGCATTCGTATTGGTACGTACTTTCAGGGCATAGGACATTGGCCATCAGCAAACAAGCAAACAAAAAGTCCAAAGCTATTTTGCCACAGCCAACTTCCAGCCTGCCTGTTATGGAAGGTCAGGTGAATCCATGAGAATGTGTGGCTAACAGAGAAGTTTTAGCCTGAACACACATGTGGGGAAACAATTACAAGGGCAGAGGAGGAGGATCATCATGAATTGGAAAGAATCAGAAGAAAGAAAACCAGTAAGAATTATGATAAGGCAAAGAGGGTTTTCAGAATTTAACGACACGTGATAGAATTTGTGAAGCAGAGATTCTTATCCAGTGAGCAAGCAATTAACTAGAAGTAATAGCTAAACACTTCCTTTAGGGAAAAGTAAGGATGAAAAGGGACTTGAGTCAGAAAAAGTGGTTGTGTTCATAAAACTATTTTCTAATTTAGACTGTGTTTTCCCCTGAACACCTATAGGTCATTCAATCCTAGTTTTCAGTGTTTAGTGTTTTTATAAACAGGGGATAAGACTGGGTATTTAAGTATATGTAGGTAACAAATTATTGGGATAATAAAAGTTCTTTTTTACATGGAGGAAATGAGCATAAACAGGAAGAAGATTTGCCTGCAGTCCCGTGAGCAAGTAGATGAAACAGTGCTGGGAGTGAGCTCTCTGAAGTTCTCCCTCTCAGGTGGTAGCCCCCAAACCCAGGGGCTGCTGGGTACTTGAAGCATGCCTAGTTCATTGTGTGCTGTGCTCTAGACTTCGAAGAGCACAGAGGTAGGAGATTGCTCACTATCCTGTCAGTGCTTTTTGCGTTGATTACATTGTGGATATCCTAGGTTAAAACATGTTTTTATTTCCTTTTTAGATGTGACTACTAGCGTATTTGAAATTACTCATGTGACTTATCTTTATAGCTTGCATTACATTTCATCGCTACTCTGGGCACTACATCTAATATTTTTTCTTTAAAGATTTATTTATTTTGTTGCAAAGTCAGATATACAGAGAGGAGGAGAGACAGAGAGGAAGATCCTCTGTCCAATGATCCATTCCCCAAGTGAGCGCAACGACCGGTGCTGAGCCGATCCGAAGCCGGGAACCAGGAACCTCCCCCGGGTCTCCCACGCGGGTTCAGGGTCCCAAATACTTTGGGCTGTCCTCGACTGCTTTCCCAGGCCACAAGCAGGGAGCTGGATGGGAAGTGGAGCTGCCGGGACTAGAACCGGCGCCCATATGGGATCCTGGGGTGTTCAAGGCGAGGACTTTAGCCGCTAGGCCATACCTCAGGGCCCTACATCTAATATTTTTTTTCCAGAAAAAGAAAGTAGCAACAGAAGTTTGGGGAGACTTGGGTGATGCAAGTTTTGAAGCAGAGCACATATCCTTCAATGATGAGAATGTGTCTCAGTTTGGTCATTTTTGCGTTCCTTTTTTCTTAAGATTGATTTATTTGAAAGACAAGTTACTGGGATTGGAAACAGAGAGCAAGAGAAAGAGAGAGAGAGAGAGAGAGAGAGAGAGATCTTTCATCTACTCTCCAAATCGCCACAATGGCCAGAGCTGCAACAATCTGAAGCAAGGAGCCACGAGTTTCCTCCAGGTCTCCCATGAGGGTGCAGGGGCCCAAGGTCCCAGGCTACCACTGCTTGTCCAGGCATATTAAAAGGAAACTGGATGGAAAGTGGAGCCGTTGGGATTTAACCCACACTCATAGGGGATGCTGCTGCATTTAGATGGCAGCTTTATCAGATATAGCACAACTCCAGCCCAGTTTTATCATTCTTAATTGGATTCAGTTAAAAAAAAGAAGAAAGCTACCAAGTACCTAATATTTATAAGGATAGTTTCAAGCATCATATCTCATGCACTTAAATTATTCTTTAAACTTTGACACATAAAATTATACATATCTGTGTACAAGTGATGTTTCAATGCATATACATGAGCATACTTTTGAAGAGATGGGGAAAAGGATCTTAACAGAGGGAGAGGATTTTTTTTCTGGAATTTTATGAATCCACGTGGAAATTTTCTCTCACTAGACTTTAGCAACTCTGCCTTGATGGAACACTAACTAGTGTGAGCATGAGCAACCTGAGGGTTTCTTGGCTAAGTTAGCTTGCTGGTATCAGGCATCCTGGAATGTGTTGGCATACACATGCACAGAGTACTCGTGGTCTGTAACACCAGCGTTTCCAGGCCCACTCCACCCACCGGGAGGAAGGTGTTGGTTGAGGACAAGTCAGGGAAGCACCTGAAGGATTCACAGTCTGAAAAAGATAGCTCAGGGTTGGAGTTAGGGAAATGCACAAAAGGCAATGAAGCTCGAGGTTTTTGTGATCTCTCGAGAGGTCCATTGTTGGGTAGCATTGCTGTGCACTGGCAGGTGCTGCAGCAGAGTTCATGAGCTCTGTAGGAACACACCCAGGTCTTGAAGCAATCATTGAACCCACTTGTTGCGGCTCAGAACATGCTCTCCTAATTACGGCTACAGACTCAAGTTTCAGAAATCATTCATGTTTTTACAGTAACAGTTTTCAAAACAAAGGAAAATGGAGCAAGGGATGCAAGTTTGCAAGGTAAGGAAATCCCATTTCAGAAATTCTTGATCTATTTGAAATCTGTCATTTTCAAATTAATAACTGTTTTCCTTTAATACAGTCTGTGCAAAGAAACCCACTCCACTTCTAAACAGCTCTCCTGCCTTCTCAGATCCATGGAAATGCACTACTGTTGCTGACAAACAAAATGCCACAAGATTTGTCATACAAATCACATTATAAGAGGTTCCAAAAACTTGACAACGTTGACAGTTGTTTTCAGCAAATGGCTGCTTTCCTCTGTACTGTCAATGTTGATGTCCTTGCGCACATGTAAAAGAGCAATGTGATTAAGGCAAGCTTGTCCATGCTCTAGCTGAGCCAAGTTTTCTGTCTCCGCGTGGCACTGGAAGATTGCTCAGCTGTTGCAGATAAGGCAGGAATAGCTAGCAGATTTCTGCCATTTAAAAAAAAAAACAACAAAATTCTCCGGGCATGCATTTCTGTAGGAATTTACCAACATCTGCTGCTGACCTGAGGTTTTCTATAGAAGTGGCGTGTTGAATGGTACCAGAAATTTGCAATGGTATTGGTCAAGAAGCAAGTCCATAGGAAATAATGACTTGCGTTCACTAAGAAGGGATGGGGTGAAGTTGAACAACACTGACAGTCTCGAAGCTGTCACTGCAGCTTCCAGCATTGTAGTTTTTTTGGCCGTCTTTGCATTTATTTTCTGTGTATTTTCTAAATTATGTTTCGGCAGAGAAACTTTTTAGAAAGAGGAATAAAAAAGCTCAGAGATTTTGGTGATGCCACATAAGGCCTACAATTCACACTTCTATATTTTTTTTAGGCTCTCTGAAAATGTTTGATTTTTGGAAGCTAATTTATTCTGGAAGAACTCTGCAGTTGGAATTTAGTGTGATTTAAAATCATCGCATGTGTAATCCTTAAAAGAACATACAGAATTTAGGTGTTTCCTGTTGCCAAGATCACTTTTGATAACCTCTAATCCCTTTGATCGTTGGACATTCGTGTGTTTACCGTTTTATTTACCACTGCTCATTTTCCTTTGAAGATTGTTCTCCATCTTAATCAGTTTTTGAATTGCTGCTTTTAAAATATGAGTGCTCTTCAGGTCAAACTACAAAATGTGTTAGTCCTGGCAGTTCAAAGGTGCCTGGTGGGCGACACATTTGCTGTTTGACTCGTCTGTTCTTATTCTTGGTTGCCTTCTAGTACAGCTGCCCGCATTCACTGTCTGACTTGCCTTTGAAACTCTTAAGCCACATTCCTTGCAACAGTTGCTTCGTGTGAGTTGAAATTCTCAGTGGCACTTTTTTTCCATTCATAGGAGCCAGCAGCCATCATAGCAGACGCATAGTTTCCAAGAATTCAAGCATGCTTCATAATTCCTGAATCTCAACAATTTCTTGTAGGAATTGGAATACCGTGTATGGTGTTTGAAATCTCTGTGCTGTAGATGAGAATAAAAAGTATACCTTTACATTGTGATGTTGAATTAGCCTGTCTAATTTGTAAGCAGTTTTGTTCTTGTAATCAGCAGAGGCACACCACTTGAAAATTCAGTAATTAAAAAAATCATGATCTGATGTCCACGAGCAAGTAATTTGCTAAAAATTCTTCATTCACCCAGAACTCAGACATTTTTATTGCCTAATTTTGGGTTAAATCAATCACACACATATGTGCACATGCACATATATATATTAATTATAGTCACACAAAAATAAATGCTGAGGAAAGTAAAACCATTGCTTGTATATATCATTTCAAAAGAAATTCCTTTCTCGGGGTGTCTCCTTGTAAACGGTTTACTTCCCAATACAACAACTATCGGAGTGTGAGGATAAACTGCTGCTCATTCACTTCTGTGAAATATCAAGACCATATCATGCCCCTTGCTCAGTCAGTTGCGTCTCCTATTGCTCTATCATTCTGGAAGACCACAAAACTACATTTTTTTTTTGAGGTGGTAAAATTTTCTGGTGTTTTTGAACTATTCTTATTTGTTTTCAAACTTTCTCATAATTCTGAGAATTCAAGAGACAACAGTGAGTTTACCAGTCATGCTAAAAATATCTCCATGGAGTTCTATTGTGTTTATCTGAAATATATAAGATGAAATCTCTTTTACTGACTGTTTCCTGAGCTGGGGCTTATTTTACTTGTTGGCTTGTTTCTGTATCATTAGTACACACAATAAAATAGCAGTCAGAGTCGGGAAAGACATCAGGTTTAGAATCCAGGGGCTCCTATGATCTGGAGAGTCTCCAGGGAGACTTCCAGAGCCTCTGTGTTCGATGTATGTGCCTATGGAGTGATAATTTGTAAAGACACAGAGAAGGGGTATAGTAGAGAGTAATCATAAATATGTATTTAAAAAACTTAAACATTTTATGTTTATTTTTTTGACAAGATGAACAGAAATGCTGTAGGAATACAATGGCCAGGTGTTATCTGCAGAATGGAATCCGGAGTCCTTGGGATGAAACATGAAGACACACCATTATGCACCATCCACCACTGTGTCTTCTATGCTGTTTCTTCACAGCTGTTATGATCTATGAACTGTTAACTATGATCTCAGATAGCTGAATGTCTTCTATAATGCACATGTTTGAATTTCATCCACCTTAGGAAAGTTTACTTCTTCAAAAACGGGATTCGAGGTCATCTTTTTGATAAAAGGTTCCCTGATCACCCAAGAAAGTCAGTAGTTCCCTTGCTTCATTCCTGTTCTTGGCATTCATTTATATTAAGCCACATTGTACCATACTGAAAGATGTTTTTTTTTTTCTTGCAATCTAAGTGATTTTTGCTTCCTTTCTTAGAAAGTCAGAGAAACTGGGAGGTGTGGAGGAGGGGAGAGGGAAAGTGAGAGAGAGAGAGAGATCAGAGTTATCATTTGCTGACTTAATCTTCAAAAGCATACACTAGCTGGGAATGTGCCAGGCCAAATCCAGCAGCCACAAACTCAACCCAGGTCTCCCATGAGTGTGTCAGGACCCAGGACTTGGACCAGCTCTACTGCTTCACCGAGTGTGCATTAGCAGGAAACCATCATGCAAAGGGGAGCTGAGACTTGAGCTCCAGTGCTCTGAGATAGTGTGCATCCAGACTGATGTCTTGGCTGTTAGAACAAATGTCCATCCCTAGACCGTGAGTCCTAGTGTACAGGGATTTTACAGTGTCTGTTTTTGTATTCCTTGGGTCTTCCATGGTCCTGGGCTTAGCACAGGTGCCATATAAATATTTGGCGAAGGAGATGTGACTTAGTGTAACATCTGTGCCCTGGGTTCTCATCCTTAGCAAGAGTTCAACTCACATTAGACTCTATTATATTCAGACATAGATCCATAAGTGAGGCACTCTCCAGGAATATGATTGACACTGAAGAGCTTTTGCAAGGTTCATTTGCCTTAAACAATGCAATTATTTTCATGTTCAGTTCAGTTTGTGCAGCCCGCATCAATGCTTTTAGCCTCACATTTCATATAGAAGAGCTAATTGGGATACATTGCAACCCATCAAGAAGTAGCTGAACCATATGCCATTCATCCATTTTTATTTAAGTCTCTAAATAAAAGCAATTTAGAATGAAAGTTGGTAGACAAAATTAACAATAAAGCCTGATGTATTAATGCTAAAGCATAACAAGTGGTCAAGATTTCAAACATCTAGATTGTAGATATGAATCAAGAAAATAATCTTAGCAGCTGATGATCGCAAATAAAGTTCACAATGCTTTCTTCAGAGGCAGAGTTTAAAACGCATTCTCAGTTTGCGCTCCAGCTTTAACAAGCATAGCTGGGTTTGTTTCCAAGTCTTTTCCAGATTAGAACCGGCAAAAATTCAAATCTATGATTATGGGAATTCTAAGTTCAGGAAAACGGAGGAAGAAAGAAATTGCCTGGTTGATAATGTGATTTTGGAATGTCATAGAAATTATTAAAAGTATAGAAGGCAAAAAGACTTTGATTGTCCCGGGAACATTTCAGTACAGATCTACCACATGAAGGGCCCATCCTGTTAGGTCTCCCTTGAGCTCATTCTGTCCTCTTTCATACAGCTGTTTCTTTTCTTCCATTCTCTATATCCTTTGTCTTTTTTTCTCAGTAAAATACACAGCATTTGATTTCTCCAATTCTTAGTGTAGTCTTTAGATATGAGCAAGCATGGGCTGGTGTGCTATGGTACAGTGTGTTAAGCTACCTTTTATGATACAGGCACCCCTTTTTGGAGTGTCCATTGGAGTCCCAGGTGCTCTGTGTTTGATCCATCTTCCTGTTACTTTACCTGGGAATGCAGCTGAAGATGATTTAAGTACTTGGGCCTCTGTCACCTATGTGAGAGACAAGAATGAGGTTCTTGGGTCCTGGCTTTGACCTTGACTTAGCCCAAACCTGGCTATTGAAGCCATTTGGAGAGTGAACCATCACATGGAAGATTTCTGCTTCCCTGTTTCTCTCTATCCATTTTCTTTCTACCACTCTCTCTCTCTCCCCACTTCCCTCCCTGTAGCTATGCCTTTTCAAATCAGTCCATCCTGCAAGCAAACAAATAAATAACAACAACAAGAAAAAAAAAAAACAGAAGTGAACAAACATGAAGATTCAAAGACAAGATCAACAAATGAACTTCTGATCTGGGTATACCAGTACTAACCCCAGTCCTGTTTGGCTTCTCTTATTAAAAGCTCATTCTTCTTAATCTCCGGAACTCTCATTAGTTTCTCAGAGTTCTTAAATGTGTCATGTTCCACTGACTTCTACTTACTGCCACCAACAGCTCCACCAGTGAGTCTGCATGGCCTCAGGACATGGCCATTCCTAACTTTGACCTTCCACTATTGACAAACTCCTGGCGGCCCAACAACGGAACCTGGAACAATGACTTTCATCAACTCCACATTTTGTACCTGGCTCACTGGAAACCTTCAATGAAATTCTGATAGTAATCATGGCTTTAGAAGTTCAGGGGAGAAGTGAAGAGTGCCCCAGAACTGTAGTCATCTCTCTCAGCTAATGAATCACTCACTCATTAATAATGTTCTGTGTGACTACTTGTCCTGAAAGGGTTCTAATGATATAGAAATAGAGCCCCGGCTAGGGAAGCAGCAAGCAGGGGTTCCCACCTGGGGTTACGAAAACTCAAGTAGCCACCTTCTGTGAAAGATGTTAATGGCATGAGCTACTCCTTGTAACCAAGGTTTTTATCTGTTATTGTAACTGATTTGGTAGTGAGAATTCTATAATTTTGGGGACTCTGAATTAGAACTATCATCCAACTAACCATTGCAAGTCATCTCTGGGACCAATCATGAAAGGCTCCCTTTTTTTCAATAGAAACCTGATGATTTTTCAGCAGATGAACACATACTAAGTATGAAACTGATGTTGTGTGATGACTTCCTGAATACTGAAATTAAAATATCATAGGTATAACAGAATATGGATGTTTTAGTTTTTATAGGTGTGCTTTGAATATGTGTACAGAATCAGTTTGGCTGCTTTCAATGTGGTTTTTTTTTATGAAAAAAAAAAAGTCCCAAGAAATTTCCAATGTGACAATTGTTCTTACCTGACAGTAAGGTAGATTTAGGGTAACTTTGAGAGTGTTTGCAGCCTTAACTCCAGGCTACCTGTGAGCTTCAGCTCTAAATAGAACTTCTGGAGCTGTGCCTGGGGCAGAAGAAGAGGAGAAGCCACCCACTTTGCAGTCCACAGCCAGCAAGTAGTGTCCCTAGAAGGGAGACAGGCCCCGAGTGAGTTTTCAGAACGAGCTACAGCCTGTACCAGCTGCTGTGACTCACTTGTGTCAAGGGCCCAGTTTCATCACAACCATTGAGATTTTTTTTTGTTATTTTCCTTCTGGGAGAAGGAATAGAAGGGTTTATTTTAAGTATCAGGCAAAGGGATTGTTAGTGGGAATTCTGCAAGAAACTGCCCAAGATACGAGCTGGACAGAAGTCATTCATATCCTTAAGATAAGTTACTTTCAAAACACAAACTTAATTACCCTGGAAATGCTACTTTGAGTTTTTTTCCCTTTGAGAGTGAAGGAAACACTTAAAATAATGACTGGGGTTAGTGATATTTTTAGATCTGAATTGTCTGGGCAGCTGCTCCACATCTCTAAATAAACAGATGACCCCATGCAAAACCACCATTATATACTGAGTGTTTTATCATCTGTTACCTGATCTTTACATTCAAATTATCACACATTTTTTTGAGAGCTAGACACACACACACACACCTCTAGCCTGTGGTCTATTCTGCACAGGCTAGAGGTGGGCATTCAATCCAGATCTCTCATGTGGGTGTCAGGAGCTGCCTGAGTCCTCTCCACTGTCACCCGTGGTCTGCATCAGCAGGAAACTGGAGTCAGGAGTCAGACCTGACACTGAAACTCAGACTCTCACATATGGACTGAGAAGATCTTACCTGCTAAGCTGCATACTTGCCCTTCTGCACAGTCAAAAATCAGCCTTCTATTTGGGCATGTGCCTGTTATCACCTACAGAAATCATCACTGCTCTTTTCAAGGTCCTGCCTTACTGGAGGCCGAAGAAAGCACAGAAAAGGAGTCTGTAGCCCCTGCTGCTGCCTTCTTCCCAGAGGCATGCGCTGGGCGAAGCATGCAGGGCCTCATGGCTATACTGAGCCAAGACTGTGCGCATATGGCTTCCAATCACTCTGGGGGCCCTCCTGCGGGCTCCCATAGACCGCTTTGGCTCAAAGCCGCTCAATGGCTTTGACCTGCTGCTAGAGTGCGATCACACTTTTGCAAGAAACACCTCAGTTCCATAGGGGTGCTCTGCAGGACAAGTGGCCCCTAGTTTGCCTTTCCTGCCGCTACAGTTCTGCTTGGGCTCGCACTCCAAAAAAAGCACATTGATACGTGTTTAGTCCATGTGCTCGGTGCTTTGCTGGCTGCCATAGACTGCGTGCCCAAAACAAACCATCATGACATGAAATTGGTAACCTCATATGCTTTTCAGGTTTTTCAGATGCTCCAACACACACATCCAACCATCGAGAGAAGGAATTCTCTAAGCTGTCACTGCATTAACATCTGCAGCTTTTCAGCTCATGTCTCTCCGCGTCCCATTGAAAGCGACTTTTCCTTTGGTACATTTAAAGCGATGGAACTGAAAGGCAATAAGGAAAGGCAATATCATGGAGTGGTTCACATTACGCTGAATTTTCTTGTAGTCTGACACTGCGAGTGAACCTTCGGAATCCTTGAAAGCAGCATAAAGTCAAAGCTTGCTTCTAATGGACTGCAGGAAAATGTCCTGACATGTTGATAAGCAGGGTGACTTCTAGCAAACCTGACTCCAAACTGTTTTCTAAATAAGAGTTTTTGCTGTTATCCCAATTCTCAGATACTAAAGCTGCCTGCCTTTGTCTGGAACCACCAAAACATTTCTTTTTCCTGAGGATGGGGTCTCGTTTTCAAAGATATGGAATGACACAGAACTTCCCCAAATCTCGGATAAAGTAATTTGTGTTCCATTAACCTCCCATTTTTTTCTCAAATTATCACATGAAACTTGTTGGAATGTAGGGGTTGTGATATTGTTCACTTTCATCTGCTCATTTTCTAACTATCGAATGGACACAAAAGTGATTTTCATGATCATGAAATATATAATTGTTTTTCACAAAACACATCAACATGTTGTATCTGATATTCTCTGTTCTTGAGAGAAATGGAGCTGTATATTCTTCAGAAGTGAATTATTTTAGAGAACTGGTATAGATGTGTTTTTCAACTATTGTAACAATTTCTGAAGGAATCATACAGGACTCACCAACAGGGGGTCCTCTCCCAAACGCTTATGTTTCACTTGAGAAGTGCAGACATTGAATAGAACTCAGGAGTCAGGATTTTACAGGTTGTCAGTAAAAGAACCTCCCTTTTTATTAATACAAACACAAACTATTTTTTCCTCCTTCCTGCCCTCCACCGCTGCCTTGCCCCTGTTCTGCTTGTTTCCCCAACTAACCCCTCCTGTTGTTGTGCCTGGCACACAGTAGGTGCAGAGCAAATATTGGTGTGTGTGTGAATGAATGAAGGAAGGGCGTTGAGGACACAGGCACCTCTTGGTTCCCTTGAGTCAGCGGCCCCTCGGAGTGTTTCAGTGCACAAACTGGATACATTGTTGACAACTTTCTTTGCTCTTTGTGTGTCTAAGCTAAGAATAACCCAGGGAAGGAAGGCAGGGCTTCATTCATCCAGCGACACCATCATAAACTCACCGAAGTGCACCACACAGACCCGCTGATCACAGAAGGCGGCCAGCCTCGGCCCTGTCATTAAATACAGAAGCCTGTCTTCACTGGCTTTATCCAAACAGACGCTCTGTAGTTTGGAAATTTCCACCGCACTTCCTTTGCAGTTGCTCTTTTTCTCAACGTACTGAGACTGCAACTGGGTAAGTGTTGGCTTGGTGGCAGGCTTGGTGGCAGAAGCTGGGGGACGATGGCTGGCCCTCTGCTCACCCCAGGAGCGGGGGCCTTGCCTTATTGCTTCTTTTTGATGTTCACATCGCTGACAAATCTCCCCCACCCTTCTCTCGTGCTTTCTTTGGCTTGCTTTTTTTTTTTTTTTAAACTCTCATCTGTGAAAAGTGATGTCTCGGATAAGATGGCCCAGTTTGCAAGTGGGACTCAGGACTGGGACACAGATTGGCACCCTTCCGTTGGAAGAGCAGAGGGTGATTTAGGTCCTAATGGACTGAGTGAAAGTGATGATGTACCACACCTTCATAGTTTTTGAAGTTTGCTGCTTCATTTGAAAAGCAGAGCTATGGTTTATCTGCTGCTTCACTCCCTAAATGACCCAGGTAGCTGAAGTTGGACCATGGTGAGGCCAGGATCCAGGAGCTCCTCATGAATCTCCCATGTTAGTGGGAGTGAGTCAACTGCTTGGGTCATAATCTGCTGCCTCCCAGGGGAGTTAGCAAGAAACCTGATGGGAAGTGGAGTCTCTAGAACTCAAACTGGCACTCCAGTATGGGTGTGGATGTCGCAGATGGCTTAATCCACTTTACTACAGCACCCTGCCCTGTATTTTTGTCTTTAACTGAACTCCATTAATCTGAGGAATGTCTAGAATATGTAAAATTATGTAGGAGTTTATTATTACCAGAAATGCTTCCTACTGAAGGACTTGAGGCTTTGATTGGTGAATCATTTTGTGTGTAGGGCATATGTACATCAGGAGTTACCTGTATTTTAGGCTATTTAAAGTATATATAGCTCAATTCTTCATACACTAATAGGAATATTTTTAATAGCCTTGTGTATTTTTAAAAATAACTATCTTATTTATTTAAGAGGCAGAGTTACACATAGAAAGGAAGAAAGAAAGAGAGAGAAGGAGGGAGAGGGAGGGAGAGAAGTCCCCCATTTACTAGTTCACTCTCCAAACCACTGCAAAAGCCAGGGCTGGGCCAGGCCAAAGCCAGGAGCCTGGAGATTCTTCTGGGTCTCCCTCATGGGTGCAAGGAGCTCAATAAATGAGATATCTTCCTGTTTTTCCAGGTACAAGAAACTAGATTAGCAGTGGAGTGGCTGGGTCTCAAATCGGCCCCAGCCTTATGGTTTTGAAATGCAGCTTTGCACAATAATAGGTTACAGATACAATGATGGTCCTATGAGGTTATATTGTTTCATTGTAACCATTTTACTTCTTGAAAGTGCGATCTGCTGGACAAATTTCTCTGAATGTGCTCTGTCAAGTGACTATGCGACTGGACTTAAAGGACATTTAATGACATTCTAATAGCATGCTTATACATGTTTCTAAATAATAAAAGTGTTTTACTCAATGATACTCAATATTATTGAGGACCCACTGAACAGTAAGAGAAGTGAGCCTAGTGGTAATGCCACAGCAAGTGCAGGAACGTGCTTGCTTGCTGAGGTGGCCATGGGACCATCAGCTTTTGAGGCCTTCTCAATCTCTGAGCAATGTTTGAATCGCCGGATGCTATCCAGAGACTGTTTATACTGTTTGAATAGTTTGTGTTCCCTTCTTCCCTAGAATGCCATGTACTCATTTAGGTAATGGAGTATGTTTCCTTCCTTTTACCCAGAAAGGCCAAATGTGCACCTGTTACAAAGGGAAAAATTGAAACACATATTATGCAGAAATTATCAGGGTAATGTCAAATCATGTTTGCATATGAGATAGGATTTAAAGAGCTCAGGATATAAGTCATTCCCAAAATGTAACTGCTATCCGAGGGAAAATTCTTTGGTGGTCAGTTTGAATTTCAGTTGCAGTATGTATGCTTTGACCTAGGCAATGAAACTACAGGCAGCCGGACTTGTAAATTATACGAGTTCTTTACTTATCTGAATGTGGCAGAAAACACAGTGACAAAATTTCTATTTTTATTTAAAAGATTTATTCACGTTTATTACGAAAAGGCAGGTTTTACAGAGATAGAAGGAGAGATAGGAAGAGAAGTTCTTCCATCTACTGGTTCACTCCTCAAATGGCCACAATGATCAGAGCTAAACTGATCCAAAGCTGGGAGCCAGGAGCTCCCTCCAGGTCTCCCATGTGGACGCAGGGTTCCATTGACTGGGTTATCCTCTGCTGCTTTCCCAGGCCACAAACTGAGCTGGATCTAAAGCTGAGCAGTGGGGACACAAATTGGAGTCTAAATGAGCTGCGAGTGTCACAGGATGGAGGGTTAACGTGATGTGCAACTGTGCCAGCCCCCAGTGGCAAAATTTCTAGGAAATTCGCAATAGGTTTTATTTACTTGTTTGTTGGCTGGGTGGATAGGGTAGAGAGAAAGCAAACTCCCCTTTATTCCCATTCACTTCCCAAATGCCTGCAATGGCAGGAGCTGAAGCTGGAACTCAGAGCTCTAGCCAGGTGGCAGAAACTTGCTTAGTCAAGCCCTTTCCACTGCTCCCCGCCCCAGGGTCTGCATTAGCAGGAAGCTGGAGTTAGGAGCTGTAGCCAGAGATGAACCAGGCACTCTGATTCGGGATGTAGGAGTCCCAGATCTTAATCACCCAATGAAACACCTGCCCCTATAAGACAGGGTTTTAATTGTGAGTCACATTATATAAATTATTTACAACCTCCTATCTCTTTCTACCTCAGAAGGAGATGGGCGACTGTGCAGTGCTGTAAAACACAACTCTCAGCACCAGAAGAGCCTTCATGGAGAGCCTGGAAGCTGACGAGCAAGCGGCTGACTGCAAGGATGGGCATGCGCACAGCTGCATGGCAGGACTGTGGCCGGGCACCACGAGGACAGCGGACGCAACCTTTACATGTGCGTTCTGAAACCTCTTTATACATGGGGAAGGGCATTTATGAAGCATTTTAGAAACTAATAAAATGGTTGAAGTTAAAGTGTTTCATTAATGCATGTGCTTAACAAATATTTATTTGGAAAATGCGTGTCTGGGGCACATCTTATTAACGAGGTGGCGCTGAGCTCCGCAGTGAGGGCTGTCCTCATTCATGCTGGCCAAAGGTGACCTCCTTTGTTCCTCTCATGGCCTCTGCAGACTCACATGTTAGGGGTTTTGCCATCAATCAAAAGCATCCTTGGCGAGATTGCAATATATTAGAACACTTGTCAAAAGTAGCATTGGTACCTGGAAAAATGTACAAAAACTGCCCAGCAGAGCCGGTTGTGAGCTAAGATGGGCAATGAGAGTGGTGCCAGGCCTGTGAGCCTCCCTCTGTTTGCTGCGATCTGGGCCCCAGCAATGATATTGCTGATTGGTAGCCAGGGGGGAACGGAGAGGCTTTCTTGAAATCCTTGCATGAAATCCTGCTCTTAGATTAGGAACTCGTGTAACGGAAACACCTTCAGCATCTTCAACCTCACCTGCGTTAGAGTCCAAGGAACTGATGTATGAAGATGATTTTAAGGAGAGTTGCCCCGATTCTAAAGCTGTGACACAGCTGCTTACTCAGTCCGGGCTGTTCTTTTTCATCTACACGGAATCTTCTGGGTGCCCAATCACCAATTCCAAACTGACTGTTTGGAAATTGGTTGCCAAGATGTCTGTTTTCCCATGAAATGACGCTGTCACTCCACGTCGTCTGACTCGGGCTCAAGGACAGAATGCCAGAAAGCTTGCTAACTTCACGGCAAAAAAGTGCATCGAGAGGGCAACTACATACTAAGTTACCTTCCCAGTTTGACCCTGTCCTCAAGTTTTTATTGCTAGAACTGGCACTAAAAGAACTCCTTGAAAATAACACATTCCTTGTCCATTCAGTGGTTAATGATGCTTAAAAAAAAATCACAGTTTGTGACTGTGACCTAAATTATGCCAGAAGCTGTAAAACCATGGTTTCTTTAAATTCAAATATGACCCACATGCTTTGCAAACCACTACAGTGACCCTATAGTACTGTTGCTGAGTGAGCATGTCCACACACACACATGCACACACACATCCCACTTGGCATTAAATGACTTGATAAAAGAAACGGTATTTTTCCGACTTCCATGTTAAAGAAAAGGCTCATGAAAGAGATGTGAGCTTAAAGCCAAACATTTGTTTGGCTTTGCTGCAGTCGGCTTTAGGAATGTAAACTTTTTTTTTTTTTCAATGACTTCAACTCCTAATTTGAAAGCTAGGATTTTTAGGAGTGAGCAAGAGACTATATTTGGCCAAAAAATTCTGCTGGCTTTACTTAGCCAAACTGCACATTCAAAACAATACTTCTTTATCAAAAAAACAATAGTCTGTTTTATTCACAGCACATGTAGAAGTTGGAACATGGACTAAATTCCACTTTCTCTCCTTGTAGTGTGTCTGTGACCAGCTAATGAGCGGCAACAGGGGCTGGGCTTCGTTTTTCAGCAAATTAGGTTCCCTCCCTCCCAGAAATTGTGGCCTGGCTGTGGTAATACCCCTAGGTACGGCCGGGATCCATCCCTCCAGCCCAGTGTAGGTTAGCCACGTGGGTACGTGCTGCCCCACCACACAAGAAAATTTTCTCTTTAATAACCAGTCTAAGTAGCCTTCTCCCCCGCAAAAGCAGATCCCATTTAATTGACTTTGTGTTTTGAGCTCTCTCTCGCAAACCGCATCATTGGCTCTGACTGATATTTATACAACTTTTTATTTTGTACTATTTATTTAGAGCTGAAACTTCAGTAGCACTCCCTGGCAGATTCACGGGCGTGATGAGACACAGGGCTCCAAACATGTACACGGGGCAGCGGCTGGGGAAGTAATGTGTGACTCTGCGTCTCTTCTGGAACCCACATGGGTCAGCCTGAAGAAAAGGGAGGGGGCACATGGGATGGTGAAAAGGTGCCATCTAAGCTGCTGGCGGGAAACGGAACACCACAGAGGGAACATCAGCATTTCTACGTTGTCTTTGACAATGTGTTTGGTGGAACTGATGAGCATGCGTCTAGGCACGTCTGATTCCAGAGTGACAGTGCTGGTGATGCTCTTTCTGAAAGTAAACAGGTATTACCTCCACAGACGGGAAAACTTTCTGTGTGTATGTGTGTGTGTGTGTGTGTGCTCACCAACAGAAATTTATATCATGATTTGCAGGCCACACAACACCATCAACTTAAACATTAACCTGTCACAGATCTACTGAAGTTTGAGTACTGCCTGTGGTTGCCCTGGCAGTGTCAGACCAAATGAGTTTGTAGACCTTCTGTCATGCAAGAGTGGACATTCCCCACCCCTGCCAGTAATTCCAATTGGAACTCAAGCCCAACAAGCACTTGCTACAGGAAAGAAAATAATGTTCATAATTTTGTATCTGACTTTTGCTATGGGGACTTGTGAATTGTTTTTAAGTAAGCTTCTCAGTTCTCTTTTAACGTCAGAGAAGTGATGTGACATTAAATCACATGAAGTACAATTGGCAGATGGTGGTGTGGGTCAGTGACAGAGTCCTTCTTTTTCAACAATGTTCCACATGTTGCCCTTGAATCCTACTTTATTGCATAATCTAACACAAGTGTTGGGTTCATTTGGTTTGCAAGCCAAATCCTGTTTAGCTCTGTCACCCTTTTTGGCTTTCCTCTTTGGGAAACCACCCTCCTACCCCTCCCCATCCATTTTTAAACCTTGGTGTGTAGTTAGTGTCTCCAGGACAATTTCCTTGTCTTCTCAAAGAAAACACAACTTGATTGCAGTGGAACTGAGCTGTGAACCAATGCTTCTGTCCTCCGAGTACTTCCTGCCATTTCTGCCCTTCCGTTGCAGTCCGGAAGTGAGGCTGTGCCTGGACAGGCACTGCTCCAGGGCAGGGGCTCCATAAAAGGAAAGGAGAGACAATAAAGAAGTTGGTTTCCTTGTTTTGATAACTCAAAGTCAAGGTCCAAAATTAGAATGGAGGTTTGAAATAGTAATATCTCATGGGAAGAAGGGAGGACTGAGGCTGGTGGGTTTCTGAGGAGGTATGTCAACTGTGAGAGGGGTGTTAACCAAAGAGAACTGAGAGGCATGGGTGGAGTTGGGGTGGAGGAACTGAGTCTGCTCAGAACTGGCCAGGACAGGGCACCAGGGTGGGGAGCAGGGATGCCATGAGGACACCAGGAAGCCTCACCTCGCTGGCTGCCCAAGGTCCTTGGGTCGCTGCAACACCCCGGACAGTGAGACAAATGGAGGTCTTCTCTCCTCCCCTGCTGCTTTGTATAATGGATTCAAACAGAAAATAAAATGGAAAAAAACACTAGCTTACACTTTCCTACTCCAGGGTGAGAGAGCATGCATGCGACACACAGTAGGTGTGCAACCAATAGCTGCTAACAGTATCCCGGAGGTGGAGCACCCCAAGCCATCTGCTCTTAATCTTTGATCTGGTTTCTCTATTGGGTTAGAGGAAAAAAAAAAAGGCCTGCCTTATTTTTGCCTGTTGCATGCCAGCTTGGCCTGTTTACTCCTGCGGTTTCCCGCATTCCCAAACAATGCAGCATTGCTTGAAATTACATTTCAGCATTTTTTGGAGCTTTTCTTCTGCCCACCCTACTTGCAGCATCTCCACTTCTGTGGCATGGATGCCAGCTGCTGTGATGGCTCCTGTCACTAAGCCTCTACACGCGTCCACCCCAGAGGAGTTAAATGGGACCACATCAATGCCGGGGAACTGGCTGGCTTCCAGGGCTGCCCTGTGGGTCATGGGGCTTGTGCTTTGCTGCAGTCTCATTTTCCCATTGCCGTTTCGTGAGGGAAAGGGGCCTAGCCTGGATTACAGCCTACGAAGCTGGAACAGTGCCAGTGGGGGTGCAAGAGAAGGGGTGCCGTCAGAGGCTGATCCATGGAGGATTGCCTTCTAGGCTCATTCTTCTCTCCCCAACACCCCCCCCCCCCCAGGCCTTTTCTGTTTCTGACTCCTGTGAACCACGTGTACTGAACTGGGGCAGAAAATGAGAACGGCTGCTCCCTGCCCTCTGTCAGCTCTTGTGGAGGTTGCTGGTAGATTGGGGATGGTTCGGGGCATGCTCAGACCTCTCAGCATCTACTTCTTGCAAGTCATGTTTGTGTGATCCAAAAGCTTCCCATGCACCTTAATGTTCAGTATACTTTTTTGTGTCATGTAATTGAAAGGCGATGAGATAGAGAGCTTCCATCTGCTGGGTTTGCTCTCCAAATACCTGTCACAGCTGGGACCAGGCCAGGCCATGTCAGGAGCCACAGAACTTAGTCTGAGTCTCCTCCTTGGGTGGAAGGGACTCTACTGCTTGGCCGTCATCTGTAATTCTTGGGAAGCTGGATTGGGAGTAGTGCTGGGACTGGAACCACAGCTGCTTGGACATGGGATGTGGCTGTACCAAATACTGGCTTAACAGCTTCACCCCCTGCCTGCCCCTTGCGCACTGCAAAGCTATCTAACAAAGTGCCCCATCCCATCAATAACTACGCACGATTCTGAAGTTTTTAAGGAAATCTAAACTGCACTCTTTTTCTCTCCACTCTTGGACAGCAATTCATACATCTTGTGTTGCATGCAGCGGAAAACTCAACTGACCAAGCGGGAATATTAGCAGCTCTTTCCTGAAGGAGTTATAGGGTAGGGGGCTCCAGTCTGTCCAGAAATCTTGACTGTTTTTCCCCCCTGCCTCTCCGCTTGGTCTTCCAGAGCTTTCCTTTCCTCAGGGTCACAGGCTACTGCCAGCAGTCACCACCTGCGTTTCTGTATTCTATTCATCTCCTGCAGACCCGGGAACTGCTATGGTTGGGCACAGAAGCCTGGTGTGGCTAAACACACGCCACAGGTCGCTCTCATTATTCTTTTGTGTTTGTCATTTCCACCATCAATGTGATTAAGTGGGAAAAAGAGAATGAGTCCCCCATAACTTTTCAAAAAGGGCCAAGATGCGACTGCATGGAAGTATAAACCCTTAGTGATGCAGGCTCCAGCACCAATCCAGCTCCATGAATCACTTCCACTTAATTAATGAATCAGTTGGAACTGATCAGCACTGTGACGCTGTGTTCAAGCTCTGGCATTGCTATGATCTGGATGTGTAATCCCAGCCAATTGGCTTAACCTCTTACAGACCCAGTTTTCTTGTGAGGATCAAATGAATATTTGTGAGATCGCATCAGTACTTTTTCCTAATGCTAGATGTTATTATTGTTTTTTTTAAAAAAAGGATATTAATCTTTATAAGGAATTCATTCCCAGATCTATATGAAAAGATACTGTAGCATATCAGAATTTTATTCATTGAACAATGAACATGAGTGGCCAATTTGAAACAGGCAAGGCACTATGCTAGTTGCCAGAAATATGGTATGTATGTATAAATAATGAGTGCTACTAATGAACTACACAGAAAATTCACATACACTGATTTGGAAGTTGCAGTTTTCAGGCTATACCTTAAAAATTCTTCTGGTTTTTTTTTCTCCTTGAGTAACCACCAATATCTAACTGATTTTTTTTCCCTCTCATTCATTTCTCTTTCCTTGAGTGAAGACAGAAAAATCCAGTTTAGTTAAGGGTTTAAATAATCACATTTAAAATAATTGGAATTTTAGATACATGAAAGTAATTCATAAGGTTAGTGGAAAAATAGAATTAGAAGAAAACTTTATTTTGGTGCAAAAAATTTGAAATCATGCTTACAAAGGATCTTCAACAAGTTCATGGGAAATGCATATTATGAGAATTTAAACAGCGAGCTGCTGGTGGTGGTGTAGCATATTAATCTTCTACCCGCAGTGCTGGCATCCCATGTGGGTGCTTGTTCTAATCCAAGTTGCTCCATTTCCAATCAATCGCCCTGTTAACAGCCTGGGAAAACAGCAGAGGATGGTCCAAGGCCTTGGGCTCCTGCACCTAGAAGAAACTCCTGGCTCCTGGCTTCGGATCAGCCCTGCTCTGGCCTCTGTGGTTGTTTGCAGAGTTTTCCAAGGGTTGGATTACTGTCTGTCTTTTCCTTTGTCTCTTTGTAACTATTTCAATAATAAATAAATAAATCTTAAAAAAACAAGTACACATTAATTTCAAACAATTTACCATCAAAATAAAATTGCTTTAATTTCATTTCCTACAATTTTAAGAATAGTTTGCTGAGCACGTTCTGATGTATATGTTGTAACACTACTTACACAATGATTTTTTTAAAAAATAGAAAAAGTTTTTAGCACTTGCTTAGAAAAACGTGTCACTCCATAAGTAATTTCAAATTTTTGGAACATAAGTGTTAAGTATAAGACTAACTGTTTAAAAAGTTTGATTGCTATCCACTGAAACCAATGCCTACTTTCTGCTTTGAATTGCTTTAAAGCTCAGTGTTGAGCTGTCTGCCAATGAAAGGCCGAATTTAGGTTCTTCTCATATCTCTCTTTATTCCTTTGAATTCATTTTTATTCTAGTTTACTTATAGTCGACTCATGCCATGCATTTCAACGTGTTCTGTTTTACCTTTTTTTGTTGAAGTTATTAAAAAAGAGAAAAAGAAAAAAAAGCTATGGAAGGAAAGATAAATGGGGATTTGGAGAAAGGAGTGTCAAGACTCGAGCTAGGCAACAGTTTTCCAACAAGAGGGGATGAATTGGAGGGAGGGGAGTGATTAGAGGATACTGACAGGTGCTAAGCAGAGAAGAAACGAGATTCTGATGGACTGCGCTAGCAGCAAAGAAAGAAACCAGGCGATACAGTTGAGAACAGTCTATGGTGAACAAAACACAAGACGTGGGGATGTTGGAATGTCAGTGATGGTGGTGATGTGAACATGGTTGAACTCAGAAAAGGTATGGCGCTGGAGACACATGGAGAGGATAGAGATGAAAGTGCTAGCTGGTTGCTAGGAAGCCCTTCATATTGAAGCATCACAAACACAATCATGCAAGGTATTGGTGTTCCTCTTGTCAGAAGAGTCAGATAGGAAAATTCAAGGACGAGTTGGACACTGTTGTTTGTTGAAACAGGTGATTTTAACACACATGCATGGCCACGTGAAAAGGAAACACAACTGGCTATGTGGGTCATTTGATTAACATAATCACCTGGTGTGGCCAATGCAGTCCCTAAAGGCTGCCCTTCATTCCTCACCAAATACCACATTGTTATCTTGCAAGTGTAAGAATATGTGTTTCAAGAGGGATTTATTTTTACTGCTGAAACTTCTTTGTGTTGGTTATGTAACGTTGACTTCAGTCACACAGCAACTTGAAAAGTGCCCGGAAAATCGCTCCATTATTTTGTCTATAACTATTCTGGGTTTCTCATAAATTTAGAGCCCCATGCATTTTAAAATTCAGTCCAATCCAATAATGAAAACCATCCCCTGAGGTAATGCTGTCCATTTAAGAAGACGTTATAGCCGTCCAGATTTCTCAGCCTTCTGTCCACTTCTGGGCACCACTTCAAGTTGATGTCTGGGCGCTTTCACAGTCTAGGAGTGGGGAGGAAGCTGGCATTTTTGTTTGTGGAGTCCTGTTGATCCTCGGATTTCCATGTGAAGTCCTTTGTCCATTGTATTGCTGGCATTCACAGCTGACAAGGGTTCCTTCCATCTTGGCTTGATCACCTTTGCTGTTAACCTTGACTTTGCCTGGCGCTTCAGAACCACAGTCTCTGCTGTTAGTCTCCTGTGGTTCCTCGAGGGCAGGGGTAGGGAGGCCAACCTGAGGCTCTGTTGTGGGGCTCCCAGGGCAGCTGTCTTGTCCATTGCCTTTGGGTTTAAGGGTTGGGTTATCCACAACACATTATAATACAGTCTGGAAAATCAGTATCTACTGACCACTTGGCAGCCCCAAGAGGCTGTGCTCTAGAGTCTAGAGACATTGATTTTTCAGGATGTTCTTCCGTTGGACTTTCTTCACCCAGCCCTTATGAGTGAACACCAGAAAGGAACATCAAGATGCAACCTTAGATTCCACTTGTTCTCATCCCCAAGAATACAGAAACATGAAGGATGGACCTAGCTTTTCTTTCTCTGTGTCCTAGGTGCCTATGAGCTTAGCAAGTCTCCCGAGATGGGGAGTTCACACGTGACAAGCGGAAGCCTCTTTATTCTGAGACACTCTTAACCAGATCCTGCTGGTTTAGTCCTTGAAAGTATAAGTGGGCAATGAAAGAGCTGAGTAAATCCATTTACTCTGTACAAAGTCTTGTTTTCAAGCTAGGTTCTCATCCTGTCCTGAATGAGACAACCAGCTTCTCAACTTGGCTTTGAAGATGAGACCAAAATGGATCATGATTCAGGTGCCATCATTGTTTTAAAATTGTACATTGGTTTAATATTTGCAAAACACCATCAGGAGTATGATTGGCTAGATACAGTTGGAAGTCTAGAAAAACAGGTAGCTGAATGCGTTGCTTTCTTTTTCTAGCTTCTGGTGAAATTAATGGAGAATTACTTCTAATCCATTTTGTCTGGCAAGCAGAAAAGGTGGGGAACTGGTTTTTTTTTTGTTATTGTTGTTGTTGTGAATTGAAAGTGAGTAAAAGCTAGTAGATTAGGTTTAGCCTACAGCCTATAAAGCAGAGACGAATAATTACAGGCGGAGTGACAGAAAAAAAATCAACAAACCCACAAACCACAGGCAAACACATCCTTTATCAATAAATAACAAATTCACAAAAAGGGTGACTTTTAATGTTGCCAAGCAGTTTTTAAACTGGCATTTTTAGAGACTGCTTAAGTGTTTTGTCAGAAAAAGGAGCACTAGCAAATTTCACGAATGCTACAGTGTAGAATTCTATTTTATGTGATAGCAAAATAAACTCCCTTCTTTCACACTCTATTCTTCATTATGTTTCATTATTTGTAGCAGGCCTGGTGAAATAGAGGTGAAAATTACATTTTGGTAACAAAGTGAAAAGTGGACTGAAAGACGGTGTGGCTGCTCTGCAAAGCCTCTGTCCTCCCTTGGCTTGACGCAGTCTTTCCTTTGTAGGGCACATTGTGATTAGCAGTACTGAGCTGCATATTTCTAAGGGTGCATTGCACTGTATCTCTTCGTCCTGGGATTCTATTCTAATTATGAGCCCAAAATTCTCCCAAATTCATCTCAAAAAAGAAATGCATATGATGACCACAATTCCTAAAATACCCCCTGGAATTACGAGCACATCTCTTCATCTTCATGTGAGGTTTGCATTTCCTGTAGAGGATGGTGCTGTGAGTTGCTTTTCTGAGAAATTTCATGTGAGGACAGTTGCTTAGAAGAGAGAAAATCAAAGGCAGTTTGAACATCCACCGTTTTTCTCTCCTTTGCTTTGGAATTTGGTATTGTGTTTGTCGAGTCTCAAAGACTGTCAGTTTTCATTCATATAAATATTATACCTACATAACATCACGCGCGAGGGATGGAAGAAATACAGCAATATTCTTTCCTAACCTCTTTTATAATAAGTGCTTATACAAGTGCATCTCTCACTCAAAGAAAAGTTGAATGCAGACTTACAACTGTTTTCTTCTGTTATTGCGAGATGTCAGCTCCTCTTTCCCCTTATGAGCTTAAAAGGAAGATATAATATGCTCACCTATGTAAATTTAGCATAGGATTTTTTTCTGTTGATGACTTATTTACAAAATAAAATATTGAAAATGTTTTTAAAAATATTTCTTCTTCTTCAGGCAGTAACTCACACACTTTTTCTGAAATGCTATTTCACTTGAAGCATTTGGTACCGTTTGAATAGCAGAAAACTTGCTGACTGATTTAGAATATTTTTTAATAAAGGGTGCTTGGAATAACTACCTTCAAGACTGTATTTTGGTCATGATTTATGAAATTTTTCACTTTTTTATTTTTGAAAAGGGGAGTTTTTGACTTGTGTACTTGATAGTAATTGTTGCTTTTAATTGGAAATGTAGCTCAGAGCTGAGTGTGGTTGTAACCATATCAGCCACCAGGACTTTCTTTAAATCTCCATGCCCTCTGTGAGATAATACACAATTCGGCATCTCTAATTACAATTTTGTATTGTTGTACTTTCTTTCTTAAGCATGCGAAAAAGAAATCCTTTTCCAGTTGTACCTCTAATTCGTCAAGTTTCTTCTGAAAAAACAACACTAAAATGAAAAAGTGAATGTGAAGACGTGCGCTTTTTTTTTTAATATTACCCTTTGGGGCCTCACAGGAAATTAGTTAACATGATTTTTAATTTGTCTCATGGCCTGTGGAAAGAAGCGAGCTTTCTCGAATGTATGTGGTTGAGCATCGTACAGAAATACATGTCTCCCCCTTGGAATTTAAATTGTAACTCGTAGTACTATTTTTATGCCTCTTACTAGGAAACGAAATACCTCTAAATTTAGTGCTTTGGAATTTTATTTCCACTAAAAATTTCCTCAGATACATGAGCACCATAGTAACAGCTTTGCAAGCTGATTTTTCACTACAGTATCCCGATAAGAGCCTCATTTGAGACAGTTCCTTTGGGATGCCTGAGACTAAAAATCAATTCTGAAAACATTAGAACAAATTTAAAGATCAGAGGAAAAAAGAATCAGAGAAAGTTTGTGTGCTGTGCATAAATACAGCTTCCCTTTAAAAAAATTATATATATATATCTGTTTTTTGGTAAAAAAGAAGAAAAGCTAAAAGGCATTTCTCCGCCAAAATTTTTCTTTTTAAAAATCTTGTTAAGGTTTCTTCCTTTTGAAAAAAAATTTCATCAGAGAGATGAGAAAAATGAACTAACTTTATTTGTGGCCTAGCTAACAGACTTCTGCATACTTCACCAAAGTCATATTTTTATAAAACTTACAGGTAAATAACATGAGTATGAAAAGATGAAAGCGGAGAATCTATTTTAACAGAAAGTTAATAATTCATTATTTTCAAGAAAATCTTCGCATTTTGAAAAAAATCATGTAGTACACTAGACTGAGCTCTGATCATCTCAGAGAAAAGTCTGTCAAAATAAATCAGGTTGATAACTGATTAGCAGAACGTGTATCTGTCATTTTTAAATATGTGCCCAATTTCTTCACATAAATCTTACCTTTAAAATCTTCAAGGGGAAAATTTATTTTGGGCACATTGGCCATGAATATCAGTTGACATTTATACAGTGCACACAATTTATTCTGTGGGTTAGGATGTCGGCCATAATTCTGGGCCGATAGTTTGTAAAGGGAAGATTCCATTTTATACTGTTTATAAAATGTTACTCTGCAGATTGAAGCTCCAAGACTAACAAAATCTTTCCTAGCCAAGCACTGCAGTTTAACTTATTGCATTCATTAAACGAGGCTTAGATTGTCCTAATTATATGTTATCAACAATTAAGAAACGGATCACATGCCACAGACTGGCTAAAACATTCTGTATTCCTGGCTGGATGCCAGTGGAGGTGTCAAGTTCCCTTCTACCTTGTCATCAGCTGCATCTCTGCTTTTTGCAGCACCAGCAGCAGCTGTGCTAGACAAAATAATCTAAATTCTCACATGCGTGTTTCCTTTAGGAAACAGCTCACACTGCATTGCATTTCTGGTGCCAATAGTGCTACACCTGAGTGCGTGTTCAAAACGTATTTTTATGCGAATAAAAATTTCAACTGATACCGGCTTTCTTGACTTTCAAATACGTCTGTCCAATCAAAACAATGGTCTTAATTTTCGTGCTGGAATTATTACTAAATGGATTCTGTGGGCAGTAGGAGTACTTTTTTGCTCATTCGGCAATGATTTTCCTATACCTCAAATTACACACTTTTATAGGTACTGTGTTTCAAAGGAAAACAACCTTTATTGATCCAAGCAGTCAGCATTAATCGCGGATCTCTGATCTCAAAACTCCTGGCCAAATCTTTTTATTCGGAACACCCATATGCCAGACGTTCGACACTTTACAATTCCTTACGGGATGATGGGTTTTTCAAACAGTCTGATTGTTCAATCCAGTGTGGCTTCCGAGGGTAGATTTCAGCGGTCTTTGCCATGAATGTGGGCAGGCCAGGTCGGTGTTATGGAAAGCTAAATCTGACCTGGCTTGTGCTTCACATGGTCAGTTTTTGTTCTTGGTAAAGTAAGAAGGGGTTTTGGAAGCCATTCTTCTTTCCCTGTGTTTGGCTATGAGAAGACGGGAGAGCAGCAGGTGTGTGTAGCTGTGAGGGCAGAGAGCAATGGTACCAGGTGCCATGCTAAATAAACAAATCCTTGCAGCCCAAGGTCCTGCTCTTCAGACAGATCCTGCAGTGGACAATCAAAGTAATCCCCACAGGAAGAACTGATTTTCAATTTCACCACAGCGCTTATATGCACAAGGAGGTATATTTTCAGGTTATCAATTTAAACATGGTTATTAAGAGCTCTGCTGGATCATATTTGAATCAAACTGGAGGGGGCATACCAAGTCTTTAATTGGAAGAACAGATCAATCAGAGATACAAAAGACCCAGCAGGTGGGACCCCGAAGCTCAACACAAGTTGTCTTGGGGCTGTTTCCAACATGATCAGCTGAGAGCCTTTCTCACTGGCCATTGAATGTTTTGAACGCTGCTGCACGCTAAGCAGTCCTTGTGGTCCTTGATGATTTGCAGGGCTGTGCCCAAGACATTCCTTCTCCAAAAATAACCTCCTGGGATAATGATTTTCTTAGATTTTTGGGAAGGGTTTTTCCTTACTGCATCCTTTTGTGGATGCTTCAGTAGGTTCTGGTGCATGCTTCTGGGGGCGAAGCTGCATTTTTTTTTCTTCCCTTTGCTTCCTTGAGCTGCTTCTACTTCTCCTGCACTCAGCTCTCTGCTCCAGGCTTAATACGGTGCGCAAGGCAAAGAACTCCATCAACAGTTCTGGACCTGGGGTAACCCGTTTGGTGCTGTAACACCTTGAGAATGAATTGGTCTGCTTTGGTTGCCACTGGCCCTGACATCAGGAGTGGTGGAGTTAGTGACGTCTGTTGATTGAGTTCTTCCATTTGACTCTTTATTCAACCTGTGGTTTTTGATGCTGAGGAGGTCCTTGGTCTAGAATACACCCAGGATTTTGGGGAGGGTGGCTACTATTCTGCTTGAAACAACTTTCCTTATATTTTGTTGTTGTTGAGCTTCGGTGTTCTACAGTGCATTGTTGGGGTTGATGACAGTCACCAAAATGCATAATATAGTGAATGAAGGCCTGAAAGAGAGCACTTCTCTGGCTCCAGGAATAAAGACAAAGATGAGGGAATGCTAATGGCCTGAACGGATCATGTTCCTTTGTATACCTATGTTAAAATATTTCCCTATTCCCCGTAGCTATGTGCAAATATTGCATGTTAAACACTGAAAAATGTTAAAAAGAACTTTTTTCCCCCTCAATTCTTATTATCTGCCACCTCCTGTTCATTTTCTTAATGTCTTTTTTGGAAGGAGCTTTTCAGCTTCTCTGGCAGCCCTCTCGTTTTCTCTGCTTTGATGCTCCCCGTCAGGTCCAAGCAAAGTGGCTGGGACAGCTGCTTGCTTTGACCTCTGGGCTCTGCTGACCACATCACCAGCTGGCAGGGTGTGGTCCTTGATGAACTTCCAAGAGACTTGCTTCCAAGTGGAAATAATGGAGTTATAATTGTGATCAAACACGGAAGCACTCTGGTAATTTTAAGTATTTTCAGGCACACTCACCATATTGCCAAGAGGAGTGAAAGTCTGAATTGCAGAATCAGCGCATTCCGTGGCGCAACTGTGAGTGAATGCATGATTCAGGCAGTGGCCATTCGCTCACAACAAAACCAGCAAGGAAACTGGCAGTCACCTAGTGGGCCCACTTATTTTTCAGAAAGCTACAAACTCAAGCTATTCTTGTTTAATTTTAGTTTTTACAAATTACACTGCGTTTTATTTGAAATGATGATAGAAGGGCACAAAGATATTCCAACCATTTGTTCATTCTCCAAATCCTTGTAATAGTTAGGGCTAGATCAGGGCAAAGGTTGGAGCCAGAAATACCATCCAGGTCTCACACAGGGGGGTAAAAAGACCCCAAGTACTTGAGGCATCATCTGCCTCAGCAGGAAGCTGGGCTGGAGGCAAATGCACTGGCCCCTAAAGCGGGCACTTCAGTATGGGTTGTGGGCATCCCAAGTGGCAATTTAACCATTGTGCCCAACCTCTGTCCCCTGAAGCTATTCTTAGTTAAAAAAAAAAAAACTCTCTTGACTTAGCTCAAAAAACAAAACAAAAAATTGTCTATTGCCTTATGTCTTTAACAACTACTGAATTATTTGAGCTACACACTAATCTTTCTTTAAGCTCCCCTCTTCTCAAACACATATACATACAAATATATACACCTGGTCACAATATAGTAGGGAAAATAGGTTTGCTGGTCTATCCTTATTGTCCGAATTTTTTTTCTTTAGTAGCACAGAAGTTAATTCTGTTTCAAAATATTTATGACTGGGTTTAAGTAGGATTGGCTAGGGCTGTGGAGCATTTATTGTTTGATAAAAGAGCTCAATCAATGCTTTTTTGCTACTTCCATTCTCCTCTATTTCAACAACCTTGGCTTTAGCTACTGAGCAGCAAAGTATTCCAGGGTGCTTCTATGGGGGATGGCCAACTGCTTGGGGGAGTGTATGGACAGGGGGAGGCAGGACAGATCACTGAGATCCTCTTAGACATCAGGACAGGAAAAGCCCCAGCTCTTCTGAAATCTCACAAGGACTAACAAAGTTCATTCCATTTGTCATTGAAATTTGACAGTGATGTAGAACAAAACCTTTCCGCAGTGGGGGCTGACTGCACTGAATTCCTTTTGCAACAAGGAAATTAGGTCAGAAGAAATTTAGGTCAACACCTTACAGAGATGCCCCCCATGCCTGAAAGGAGCCCAGAGAACATGAAATGGTATGCACAGAAAGGTTCTTGCTTTTATATGCAGTTTGAAAAGTGGTACCTTCCAAAGCTTGGTGCGATATAAATTCAGTTATGATTCAGCAAGGAAAATTACTTCTTGCATCACCAGCACTGTTCTTGACAAATGCCGGAGTAGGAGTGAGGCTGCATTGCTTCTCAGCAGGCCTGGCCAACCCAGTTTAGTTTTGCCATTCAAGAAATATTTATCAAGTCATAAGACTGTGCAATTAACCTATTGGATAATATCAAGGTTATAAAGATGAATAAGTGCACTCCTCCCACTAAGCCCCTCTTTGCTATTAAGAAGCTTTATAAACTGAGAATGAGGAAAGGTTATGGCGTATAACCAAAAAGTGTCAGATGGCCTATACAGGCTGATTCACTTATCACAGTGGATGAACTCCTACTGATGCCAGAGACTGTGGAATGTGACATACAAGTGTAAAAGCAAAATGATCCTGGAGAGAGAGGGAGAGAGAGAAATCAGGTCAGCCTGGCACCGGGCATGTTGGGGAGAGGAATACTTTCCTGGAGAGATGGGGAGTTTAACTAGACTTAACATCATGCCAGTTGATGTTATGCAGGAGGTTCCTGGGAGGAGCTGTGGCAGAGGGACCTGTGGTGTGTGTTGGGGTGCCTGGATGAGACTGCCAGGGGCCTGACTGAGAGCTCCTTGTGCAATGACAAAGGAGAGGAAAGGGGGCATGCAGTCTGGTGAATGGCTAACGACCCAAATGACCATGAAAAGCAGAAGTTGATGGATGGGCTTTCCCTGACTTACAATGGATAGACTCACCGGATGCTGAAAATATCTAAGTTGATAATGTGCTGAATAATCTTCATCTATTAAGTGCCCTGCCTGAAACAGCACACTGGCGAGTGTTGCTTGTTTTCCCTGATGATCTCATGGTGACTGGTTGCTTTGGCTCAGTGCTACGGCTCAGCATCTCACAGGAGTGTCCTACTACATATCACTAGCTCTGGAAGCAGTTTAAAAAGATCAGAATTCAAGGAAGGTCTCCGCTGAATGCATATTGCTTTCACACCATCATAAAGTAGAAATGCTAAGTCAGGGAATGTGCTATGGTCCAGTGGGTGAAGCTATGCTATCTGCCATGCCAGCATTCTTCGTGGGAGCCAGTTTGAGTTCTGGTTGCTCCATTTCCAACCCAGCTGCCTGCAAATGTGCTTAGGAAAGTAGTGGAAGGTAGTACACCTGCTTAGACACCTGCATCCATTGGGAAAACCTGGATGGAACTCCAGGCTTTGGTTTGACCCAGCCCTGATTGCTATGGCCAGTGGGGGGAAAAAGCCAGCAGCTGGGAGATCTCTGTCTGTTTCTGTCTCTCCTTGTCTCTATAGGTCTTTCAAATAAGTAAATAAATAAATGTCATAAAAAATAAAAATGGTTAAGTTGAAACATTGTGGCCCCGGCATTATGCATAGTTTGAACAGGAATATTGAACTGCTGTTTAGACAAACCTTGAATGCCAGACTACGGGGAGGGAGAACAGGTCTGGCCCCTGGTGATCTGGCTGTCTGTTCTGATCAATGACATGGCATAATAAAGCCCAGCAAGGTTCAGCCTGATCTATTGTTCTAGAATGTCTCCAAATTCCCACGTTACCCTGTTAATGTCCATGCTATAAAGATAGGCATATGTTTGAAAGAAACAAGTGGAATTTTACTAAGTGCACCTCTGAAAGAATCCTGCCTGGTTGACTTGGTGCTTGGCCAGTTTAAACAACAACAAAAGGAATGAAAATGTAAAGAAAAATGAACATGAGTTTTGTGTTCTTTGGTTGCGTGATCACCTTCTCACTACATACATCAGTTAGCAAAGTCGGCTTTCAGCGGTGGAAATTTCATTTTCACATCTAATTCTGGTTTGGTAGTACATTAAACTTTCAAACAGTTAATGACTTTGGTTTTCTTTCTGTTCAGCTTTACCTTTCATAAAAGCACTGGCAAGAGGAAAGAAATGACAGTAAGACTGAATTATGAACTTTAAGAAGTTGAGAACAAGTAATTGCTTGTACTGGGAGAGCTGCCCTCCCTGCTCTTGATTACCTGTCTGCAATCAGTCAGTGGTAAGCACAGTGGATGGTGCTGATGACTGAGGCAGCGGACAGGCAGCATAAATCATGGATCTGCGGTGGGACCCAGGGGAGGAGTATCTTTGAAGCATCAACTTAACACATATGGATGAGTCAAACCCTGCCTTAGCAAAATGGTTCATTTCCTAGACCAAATTCCAGTTGAGTCTACAGATCACAATTTTAACAAACAAAAAAAGAAGAAGGAGAAGAAGAAGAAGAAGAAGAAGAAGAAGAAGAAGCAGCAGCAGCAGCAGCAGCCACATTTGCAAAGGGTAGATTATCTCCTAGCTGCTCACTTTGAAATTCTTTGGTAGTTTCAAAGGGGAATGGGAATTTCTGCATCAAGTTTCTTCCTAGCAATCAGTGGTGCGCATGAAATAACATTAACTGCTCTCCCTGAATTTTTCCCATTGACATTTGTATCAATATCCCTCCATCTTACTTGAACTTGAGGTTTTCAGAGATTCAGTAAGTTTTAGTTTGTACCGTCTTCTTGGAAACACTCCTCTCTGGCAGCTATCCCATCTGGCAGGGGCACACAGAAGGATTTATGCTGACAGATGTTCCTGATGGCATAGATTCTGTTACCTGGTTATGGAAAACTCTAGATGACAATCGCATAGAATTGTGGAGTAACTGTCCGGAATTGGAAAGCTGCAAAGTAGTGGAGCCTTCATTCAGACTGTGTGACTCTGAGCTCAGATTCACTCTTTTCAGATTTCCTCAACCCTTGGTCTTCCTCTCTTCCTTAGCCTTGTTGTCTTAAATCAGAAAGAATCAAGATGGTTCATAAAACGCAATAAAGTAGGTAAAAAATGACAACCATTTAGCCAAGATATCAAATAAACAAAGTGAAAGTCAAAGGAAGAAATTGAAACAAAACAAAACATGATGAGGCTAGACATGACTTAGATGACAAAGATCATGCTTGGTTTCTTAGCAGTCAAGGTAAAGAAACATGAACACTGGTTCAACTCACAAACTGGTGATTCAGGACCCCATGGTGGCACTGTGACAGTGCCGGGTGGCTGGTTTCTTCTGATGTCCTTTGGTGATGGGATTGGGTACGAGTCTCTGGTGGTCTGGCTTAACTTACAACTCTTTCATTTTACGCTGATCCACTGGTTTGTGCATGACAGACGCACAGACACTTTGACAGAAAGAAACAAAATGCTGAGGAATGGGTCTGCAGCTCGGGCTTCGTGTTCATCCTCACTGAAAGGCTCAACCATCGTCTCAAAAAATAAATCGCCACAGAAGGGAGCTGACCACGCCTGGGGTAAGGGGCCCCATGCTGTGCTCATGCGTTCACACGTATGGTCTACTCTGCTCCAGGATGCCTTTCTCTGACTTCGACGGTCAGTGCTATGTGTGTATTGCTTTCCGTATCATTTTCATCTCGATCTTTTGCACATCTTAGTGATAGAGTCTATGACACTGGGAACATCTGTAATCGTATGTGATAGCATGATTTGCTTTATTCGAGTGGGACAGCTCACAGAGATGGGTGTTTTCTGGAAGTGTTACTAAACTAAAATTTGCTGCAGGGAGTAGAGGATCAATGTGTGAGGTCCGAAACTGGCCCTGATGTTCTCAGGGGTGCTTTAAATGATTGAGAAAACAGCAGCCTTCATGTCTATTTTGTTTGATTGCTTGTAATAGTATTCCAAGAAAATGTAATTATTTTCCTGTCCACCAAGCATATATATATATTCATAGAAAAATATTTATATAATTCTATGTATATATAATTATATATGTGTGTATGTGTGTAATCCATAGGGAATAATTATAAAAAATTTTCTTCTATATCAACTCTAACATAATATAAACCTTAGATAAAAAGATCAAAAAGTACATTTTACCAGCTTTATTTGCTTTACAGAAGTACTGCTAATCCAATAGAATTGAAAGAGAAATCAAAGTATTCTTACACCCATTCTGAATCTAATGCTCTCCAGTAAATCAAAGAATCAGGCTCCATAAAATCCACTAGGCAAACTAGGTCACAGATAACAAGGTAGTAATTAAAATGACTCTATCAATTATTTGGTTGTTATTTCCTAATATTTCACTCTGTAGGATCTTTTATATAGGACCCTCACTTAACACTCTTAAAAAGAGAAAACAATTTTTTTTCACATAAAAACTATTCATAGAATGATTTAAAGTACAATGAATGGAAAGAGAACATTCATTTAAAAAGAGGTGGGAGAAATTACCAGAATGCTCTAATTTAGAAATCTCTTCAACTCAAATGACTAAATTCTGGTGGATGTGGTAAAGAAGAAGAAATTGAATATGTTACCCGAGGAATAGCATCTGCAACACATTAGCTCCCCTTATCTCTGTTCTAGGAAATAGGCTTCATCCACTGCTGGATTTCCTGCTTCACTTGTACGCTCTGTCCATCACTGGATCTTCCATTCTTAAGCCTAGATTAACCTATTAATTTAAAAATCATATCTTCTCACAATATGCTAGGAAACCAAGCCTGAGCAACCAGGGACCCACACAAACGATTTTATTGCATGTACGCTGTTGACTGCCATTATTTGCTGCCTATAATTGAATTCGTACATGCTCCCCAAAGACAAAATTATGTACTTTGAATTGTACTAGCATACATGAAAAAGGGTTGTTTCCAACATACCAATAGGACTAAGCCTCTTTATGGCTTTCTGAAACCAGTTCCCCTAGACTGTGGACATCTGGAGGGCTCTGGGATGAAAAGTCGATAGCAGAGATGGTTTCAGAATCCATTTAAGTGCTGAGTGAGAGTTGCCGCACTCAGCACCTGTCCTCCCTGTGCTTGGGCTCACTGGCATAGACAGAAAGGCGATCACACCAGGTCCCATGCCACATGTGGAAGGCTGCTGTGGGAGAATCTGATTTTGTTGTGGGAAAGGGAAGATTAAGAGACTTGATCACTTAGGGTCAGAAGCAATTGAGTGGTGGTGGTAGGCGCAGCAGAAGGTGTCTCACAAAAGGCGTCATTGTTCAGCTGTGGGGACCCGTGCATGGGGATGTGCAAAGTTAGGCACAATGTGTTTGACCGAGACTCATATGGGGTTTAAAGGCTGAGCCACTGCCAGTCCACCCAAAGGATACAGAAGCCAGATTAAGGGCAGACGGGGAAGGCGAGCCATCCTAGGTGAATGGAAGGTCAATAAGAGATCGGGAGAAGAGAAACCTAAGCAAATACTCAGGGGCTTTCTTCTTTCACTTCTTGCCAAAGTTCTTTCCCTTGAGGAAGAAGCCAGAGAAAGGTGGACAGCCGAGAAACATCACCTAATCTTTCCTACCTTATTTTTTTCCCCTGGACTTTTGCTATTAGAACACGAGAAAATGGGAGAGATGTAGCATTAAAGCTTATTCAGACTCAGATCTGATATGATTTATATATTTAATTACCCAACAAGAACAAACACAGTGTTTGCTATGGACAAATGGATATTATCTTTAGAACAATAAAACTGCTTCTCTTTAGATGTTATTTATAAATTTGAATATGGGACAAATGCAAGTCTTTCTCTTCGTGGAGTCTTACTAAAATCAATTTCATGACACAGAATTTTTTTTCCTGGAGACTTCCTGAGAAAGTGTTTTCTCAGGGATTGAGCAAAAGCTGGGGGTTTGCAATCACAGTCAAAGATTGAGACTCTTAAACACTGGAGTGGAAGATTCAAAGTGTGTGGTACTTGTACCCAGAGGGAGAAGTTTCCTTTGGATACTCATTTGGGCTATGGTTACTGTGCTACTTTTCAACTCTGGAAGAAATGGATGGATTTTTATTATATGTGTTTAGATCAATGTGTGTCAGGTGGTATTGCTGTTAGCACTAAGGAAAGCTCAAAGTTTCAGGGCTGGTGTGTTACTGCCGGGTTAGCGTTGCGTCTTGCGATCTCACTAGATTTCTGTTCCACAGTCATGACAAGGAATTTCTAACCACAATGTGATCATGTGAAGCAAGAAAAGTAGACAAAGGGAAAGACAAGTACATGATTCAGCCCCTCCTCACAACATGTGCTTGCATTTCGTTGATCCAGTGGTGAAGGCAGACAGGGGAACACAGTTTTAAGTTATCATTGCAACCAACCCTCCACTAAATTGGGTCTTATTAGTAGGGAAGAAATAGTATCATATAGGCAACTAATCGTCTCTGCTCAAAAGGCAAAACAGAAGCCGGGCCCAAAGTTTCACAACTAAGCAATAGGAAGTCTTGGTCTCTCAGAGGAAATTTAGGCTTATTCTCTAACTGTTTTACATCTGGCAATCCCTTCTGTATTTATTGGCTGAATTCTTGAGGTAGATAAGCAAAATCTAGACCAGCAGTTTGGAGAAATAGGCTCTACTCTCAAATCAGCTACACTATTGCTTGTAGTATATTTATCTTTCTGAGATCTGGACTCAATATATTCCCAATTTTGCCTAAGGCTATGAAACACTTTGTTCAAAAAAAAGCTATACCTGCAAAAGAGGTAACATATGCAAAAAGTTTTGGGGAAACAGAATTTAATGATATATATTTTGTTGTAAGTAAAACTCTGAAAAACCCTTACAAATACATGCTTAGTGTTTTTTCAATATCCATTTTTACAAGCTTTTTTGCAACCCCTAGTATGCACGAATTTTAGATTTTTACGTCAAGATAATTTCTTAAGATTCCATTTTCCACTATTTTTTAAAGTACCCTGGCACCAGCACTATTGGGTTTCGTTAGATGGGGTGGGGATGCATCGGTACTGTACTTGGCCTCCCTCCCAGATTTCCACTGGAAGAGACTTTCAGAGCCTTTTCTGTCCTATAACGGTCCATGCATCATGATTAAGGCAAAGACCAGACTTTAACTGCCCTAAGCAGCCACAAGACAGTGTTTGGAATATAGCTAAGCACTGTTGTAGCTATACCTAAAATATGTATAGTTTTCATGTGAGCTTTTTTTAAAGTTTTTTTCAACAAATGTATTACATTTCTCTTTCTTTCTAAAGTCGCTTGCTTTTTTTTTTTGTCTGTTTCATTAAACTTTTTATTGCATTCTTTTTAAAATGTGGAAGTGCTGTGTGGCTCCTGGGGTATGCCCAGAAGTTTACAATTTAGAATTTTGTGTTTTTCCCCTTAAATTTATTTGGCCTCCTACATAGGCTTTAGCTTTTCTTCTTCTTCTTCTTCCTTTTTTTTCTTCTTATGCCCATCTGTCCCACACTTAAATCACATTTACATCACACATGGCCCGGGGGCGGGGGAAGAGAAGTAATGGTTTTGCTGCAAAGGTCATCATAACAAGAGGTCAGTGAAAAACCAAACATGACTTTGAAAACACAGGAGCAGTGAGACACCCGCAAAACTGGGATGTGGACTGAACACTAGTTGGGTGGTCAGCCCAACCCCGATTCTGCAGTGACTCTAACCGCATAGCAGCCCGGAAACGCCAAAGTTGCTAACTAAGAAACCAGTTTTACTTTAATTTTCTTCAGAGTTTTATTTCAAGTCACCACTATCAAGAGGTAGGAAATGCACTCATTTTTGCATTACTTCCTATGTGCCTCATGGAGGAGGTGATTTGGTACAAAATGCATTTCCATTTGAGGGTGTTATGAATAACACTTAAGAACCCCAAATTCTCCTAGGACACTGATTGCAATGACCAAAAATGGCCTTTAACTTTTATACGTGTTTAGAAAGTAGAATAAAACATCTAAAGGGCTTAGTGAATATACTTTGGATAGATTTATTCTTAATAACTCTGAGTACCACTTCAAACAGATAATATTGTATCATTTTCAGTTTGTCTCTAAAGACATCACAAAGTATTCCCCTCTCTTTTTCTATCCTAAGTTTTGTCTTAAATATTGCAAAGTTTTTCCAAATTGATTTGGGAACTGAAATTTCTGAAGTGTCAGAATGGCTTTTTGTATCTGTTCGTACATGGTGATCATTTCGCTTTTGAGCATGAAAAGAGAATCCTAGCTTGGTGATTTAGTTACTATAGCCCATTACTGAGACTGGTGCTCACATCTGGTTATTTGCTTTGGTCATTCACCTTTGTGTTAGAGCTACAGAAAGTACTTCTTTGAGGTACAAAAAGGTGTGAGATTAAAAAAATGCCCATGAACTTTATTGTTGTTTCTGTTTTAAACTATAATTGAGAAACTCTGGCTTCTTTTTTTTTCCTCCAGAAGCACACATGCTCACTCCGAACGTAAGAGATGGAAGTACAATTAGGGAAGTGTAAACAATCCAAAAGCATATTTATCAAAACATATCTTCCTATAAGAAGGCATGCAAAAGGTCCTTATGACATAACTGTCAATGTCGGACAGCTGTCTGTTAATTTTCTAGATGTTGTCAGACTGAACTAGATCACTGGGGCCCACCCTCCTCTACCTCAGGGTACCTTTCCTGCCTCCCTCCCCCTAATGTTCTGCGCCCTGTCCAATCCACATAGCCAGAGGGAAGGATTCCTTTGGATTCCTCACAGCCCATTTCTCTCACCGGATGTTTTGGTCAGCAAACATTTAGCACACAGTTTCACTTTCTCTGACTCAAAGCTAAGTCAAAAGTGCTGAAGATTCCAAAAGGCAAAATTTTTCAGTGCGGCTAATTCAAGCACAGCACAGCAACCTGCATCAACTCGGTTGTGGCTTAGCAGCGGCTCAGGAGGCTGCTGCCTTACTGCCTGCCTGTGTAGACCATTCACCTTAGAGGGCCGAACATGCTCTCCCAAGGCCGGGAGGAACTAGCGAACCCCTGCCCAAGAGAAGAGCCCTGATGAACTTTCGAACAGCTTTCTCAACTTACCCCATATCGCCCCCATCAACTTCTCTCCTAATGAGATTTGTTTCCCAGGATTCCCTGTCTCACCCGACTGTCTGCATGAATGCTCTAACTGGTTCTCCCTGACACTGCTATACTTTGGCCTACAGGAGGTTTCCAAAAACCTGAACAGGCCACTAGTGTGCTGAAACTTTGGAAGTGATGTTATCTGGAGGGTAAACATTTAAATGTATCATAAGGGCATGTGGAACGTGTCTGTTAGTGTGATTTCTTCTCTTTCCACGGCCCCACACGTACCCCAGGTGCCAGCTATTTCTGAGGCTTGACGCTTCATAAATGCATACCATAGCAAAACAAAATTAATAGAAATATTTCCCACTAAATTATAATCAGGAATAATGAAAGTTTTGAAAAAATGGTCAGTCTTTAATCTTCCCAACATTGATCAAGAAAGAAAAAAAATGCCAATTACTTGTTCTGGAGCGTGTTGGTGTTTGGTTAATCATTCTTTCTGAACATTTATAAATCTATACCAATTGTGGGATTACTAATGAGTGAAAGGCCATGCCATTATTGTTTTTCTAGTCCTTTTATTATGACTTGTCTCAGTGTGCCTAAGGCCTGGGGTCAGACCGGAGCACTGAAGTCATGTGAACAAACAAACTGAACGTCAAGTGGGAATGGAGCACAAATGAATATCATGACAGGGCACCAGGCTTTCTGGTTTGATATCTTATTGTTTCTCCTGCTCCTCAATTCCCTTATGACCCTCTAAGGACTCCCTAGTTTCTACCCTACACATCCTGAGCCTGACTCGATAACCTCCTCCTCCCAACAGCATCATATGATTTCTTCAGTCACTTACAAGGACTTTTGGCAACTTTCCACTGCAGTCCTGGGGAAAGACCAGCTCATTTAGACTCTAAAATCACCCTGCTGGCCCATGCTCAAGACCAGTAAACATCAGCCTCTTCCTCAGGCAGAGTCAGCTTGGTTCACCCAGATCTTCTTATTTGCTCATTGCCTTAGGTGTTGCGGTCACTCTACCAAGTGCTGGAGAGTCTAGTGGTGGAGACCAGCCTGTCAATAAAATTTGAGACCACTGTGGCTTGTGCCATGCAAGCACAGCTTGAACAGAAGTTTGTGTGAATAAAGCTGTGCTAGCGAGGGGATTGGATGCTTAGAAAGACCCCACAGAAATGTTGAATGGCTATATTGGCAGCCTGTCAAAGAAAGTTGAAAGCTCTGTAGGCAGATGTATTAGGGAAGTGGTTATGGGGAGAAAGGAAAACATAGGCCAAGACTTTCAAAGTGGAAGACTATGTAGGATGCTGTTGAGACACAGGGGAACCGGGGGACAAGGGACAAGAGCGGAGAGTCAGAAGGAAGGATGGAGAAACAGACTACATAATGATGGTCCTGGATTAAGGTATTGAAGGTGATAATGAAGTTCACTGGCTGCCAGTAGAATACTCAATGCAATTGTGTGTCCTGGTCCTAACTGCTTTCGTTTTAAAGCATGATGGATATGAGGATGTGAGTCCAGAGACAGGAAGCACAGAGATGTGGTACCTAAAGAATCCAGGTGGGCTCTGCTTGGGGCCTGTGTTACTCAGTGGTCCACAGTTGTTGTGTATCTGTCTTCTGCATGTGATCATCTCAATAACAAGAATGTGGTCTTCATATTTGTTTCCCAGTGTCTACTATGTAACTGACATGTGGTATATAAGTACAGCAGGAAAAAGGCTTTTTTCTCCCCGTAAATTTATTCTTTTATTATACCAGACTATGATGAGAGTATCTTATTGTATATGGAATTCTTCTTGAATTCTATTTTGAATTCTTTTTGAGGATATTTTTATGTTGAAATTGCCACAATGATTTAATTGTGAATCTTAATCAAGAAATTAAGGGTAGATGCGTTGTCTATAAAAGTAAGATTTTATTGTTCAAATTGGCTTGCTCTGTTTTCATATGTATATAAACACATATTGTCAACTGTAATAAGCTAAATCAGGCTTAACTAAAAAGGAGAGATTTATTTCAAGAAATAATCTATAGGTTGGGCAGAAGCAGCCTCTGGTGCGAAAAGGAGGTGTATTTAGAAGGAAGAAAGAAAGAACCATGCTGGTGTTTTACAAAATCTTTGAGACACGAAGAGAGTGAGGGTGAGAAAGTTCCCATCTGTAGGTGAACTCCCCACTTGCCCGCAAAGATCAGGTTTCTCATCAGGGTGACAGGAAGCATATCCTTCAGTCATCACAGTTGCCTCCTCCTCTTGGGGATTCCTAGATAGCCAGGAAGCTGGACTCGGGGACCAGAGCCAGGTATTGAACTCAGGCACTCAAATGAAGAATGCAGGCTTCCTGTCAGCTGAACTGCTGGGCTGAGAGAAATTTTTCCTCCCAGGTTCCTATCCAGGTCCATGAATGCAGGTCTAGGCAAATGAAGGATTCACACTTGCCCAGTTCTAATTGGCTTGTTCAAAGGAACTATTGCGAGATGCTTAGTTAAATTCGTGACCATAGGCTGCAGTCCATTGGTCAGGTCCACGTGACCAAAAGATGTTTTCTGGAGATGGCTGGTCTCAGCAACTTGAATAGGGATACTCAGGGAAAGTCCAGGAAGAGGCTAACACTAATGCAAATAAAGGATGGAGATGCAAAACTGATAGGTTAAGTTTTATTTACTTAAAAAGTAGAGACACAGAATCAGGAACTTCTTTTGAATCTCTCACATGGATGCCAGGAGCCCAAACACTTAGGCCATCTTTCACTGCTTTTGCAGGTGCATTGGCAGGGAGCTGGATCGAAAGTGGAGCTTCTGGGACATCAACCAGCGCTCATAAGAGATACCAGCACTGCAGGCCATGGCTTACCAACAGCCCCTGCAACTTTATTATCATTTTTTATATTTCTAAATATTTTGTCAATATCCAAACTGAATAAATATTTCATTGGAACATGGAATATATCAATATCAGTCTGATAACACAGTTCTGGTGTTCTTTAAATATAACCCTGTTTATCATAATCATGATAACAGTAACATGACCTTCTCCAACCTTCGGCATCCCAAGTGACATTTTCAGCCTCATTGCAGCCAGTAATTTGTTACTAATCACAAAGCACCCATGATTCTAGGAATTTAATTGTCTCAAAGATTAATCTTCAAATGTAAATGCCTCAGAAAAATGCATAGAATAATATAACACCCATTGCCAGAACTAACAGCTATTAAAATTTCATCATTATAACTTTCCATTAACCACCATTGCCGGTCTCATCCCACTCTTCCTGTCTCTGTAGATAGAATCTATTATGAATTTGGTACGTCTTGTTCATTTTTTTACTGTTATAGTATAAATAATTTATAGCTTTTTGTCTTAAGATTTCAGATTAGTTGCACTATTATATTTATGATTTTAAACATTTCTTCCTTCCGTTCTCTGACTTTGTATATATACATATATATGTGCATCTCTGTGTATGTATGTTTTCTTTCCGTACATTTTAAGATCTGACCTTAAATAACTAAATCCATTTTGTAGGACCAATAGTAATAGCAGGGAATACACAAATTTATGGCTCTGGGCATACATTCCAAAATCCTCCTTTAACATATGGACTCAGATTCATGGTTGAAACCTTGACTGTCAATGTGATGCTATTGAGAAGTATGGCTTTTTGGGAGTAATTAGATTTAGATGAGGTTGGAGTGGCCCACCTATAAAATTAATGGATATGAAGAGAAAGACAAAAGACATCTTTTTCCAAGCCTGCCCTCTTTCTTCCCTTCCTTTTAAGAAAAGCCCAGAGAAAGGCTTACATGAGCACATTGCAAGACTGCAGCCATCTTTGAGGCAGTGAGAGGATCCTTACTGAGAGCCAATTCTCCCTCCAACCTGAGTTTTCACTTTTTAGACTCTAGAAGTGAAGAAATCAACCTGCGCCGTCCATGGCATTCTGATAGCAGCCCAAGCTGAGGCAGCCAGGAATGATGGCATCCGAGTTGTGCACATGCTAACACTGTGCTGCTCAGTTCCTTCCCAAAGTGGCTGTGCCAATTTGCATTGTTGGTTTTCAAAGGTATCTATTATTTGATATTGTTTTGCATTAATGCATTTTACTTTGCCTCCTTTTGATTAGATGAGTCTACGTCTATATAAAGACCTACTAAAAATTTAAGTTAAAGGCCTAGTAAAAAATTTTGTTTGACTTAATGTTATGGGACCAAGTGAGAACTGGAATTTGCCAGCGAGTGAATTCATAATGTTGATATATCATCATTTACCACAGTTCCCCACCCAGCCACATGTTTAGGTTTCTCAATTTGCTGCATGCTATAAGTATTATGAAGTCAAGTTCTAAGAGTTAAGATTTATTGTAGAAATAGTATTTCAGAACTCAACTTAAGAGGTAGAACCTATATTTAGGACAGGAGATGACTGAGTTATGACATAACAAAATCAGAATCAACTTAAAGGCAATTGAGAGAAGGCAAAGGCAAAAAAAAGAGATAATTTTTTTCTCTTTCTGAATAATTGTTTGAGAGTACCTTGATACCTTCCAACTTAGAACAACTCTGTGTAGCTCTAAAAAGGATATAAGAATGGAAAACACAGGTCTTTCATTGCAAGTAAGACATCTGTACATTGCTTTCCTTCTTACAATCCAGTGAGTGAAATAAGAAATGACCATTGAAAAAATGCTAAAAGTTTATTGAATCAGCTACATTCTATGCAGAGTGCCTTGAATGAAAGGAAATAGGATACTATTTGAAATAGCATTTGGACTGCTCTTTAAATAATAATTAATTTTTTCCTCAATGAAACTTTTATTTTAAGGGAAAAATAAAACCTTTTGCTCCCATCACATAAAAAGAGTCCGGGGGAGAATATAGGAAGTGCAGGGTGGTCCATATAAAATAATGGATCACTGAAACCCCAGTGGGGACCCATTTTCCATGGAACCTGAAAAATTGCTGTTGATTTTCAAAACCAAGTATTTCTTTCATAGGAAAAATTTAACTGTGGAGGCTTTTGCTTTTTTGATTGGCTCTAAATTTCAGGAAAGTCTCATGAATGAGAAAGAAAGGGAAGGAAAAGCGAGAGAGGAAGGGTTGGAGGGGAGACAGAGAGATAGGAAGAGAGGAGAGGAAAGATTGAAGAAGCAAGAAACTGTATTTTTTTCTTTGACATTGGAATGTTCTGAGTTCAAATTGTAGTCCTATAATTAACCTTTTGGGGCTAAGTCATCTCAACAGCTTGGGTTTCATCTCCTTCATGTGAAAGTAGCGACAGCATATGTTACAGCCCTCATGAAAATGAAATGAGGACGTCTAAAACTGAATCATGTGCTTGCAACACACAGTAGCTTATTCCCTTCCAAAATTCCTGTATTTAGGAGTCTTAAAATACTTTTCCACACCTGTAGAATCAAAAGGAAATGTTTTGCATGGAATAAATTATTTTATGTGAATTGTGGTGCCATATTGGACTGTCACAAACCACTGGTGTTCAATTAATTCATTAATAAAACTTGCTCGCAGAATGCATTCTATGCCACATAGTGTAGACTTGGCAGCCTTTTCCCTTGTGTGTTTCCTGGAATGTTAGCCCCATGAAATCTGCCTTATAAAGAAAGGTCTCCCTGATCCCATAAATTTGGAGAATGCAGCACTTTATCCTATTACTTCTTTAAGAAGTCCTCTTGTGAAGAAACTGCAACCTGAAGCTTGCATTTTGCTTCTTTATTTGGCCTGGGAAACTCTTTTCCAGGTAAATTCTATTTATAGACCATGGAATACACTTTGTGAAATGTTCAAATAATTGATCTGATTCACTACACCAATTAAGCAGCAAATGAACCACCATGAAAACCCTATTGACCGTAATTAGTAGAGCTCTGTTGTGCTTGGTCCCCATCTCCATCACTTCCTACCAAGTCCCCATTTTCTGACTTGTCTAAGAACTCTTCTATCTAGGCAACACAAAAGGTTTTCTAATTTCAGTTACAGGGCAGAGAATAAGCTGAAGGCCTGATTTCATGTTCTTGAAGGCCAGTATTGCTTCATGCAATAGAAACTTCTCTGGAATTAGTCATAGCTCAGTCACTGCTCCCCAAAATACGACACAATCCACAGGATCTGACCTCAGAGTCAATCTTGCTTTCCAAACACATGGTTCCAGCTTATACCCCCTTTGCCCCCTGGGTGAGCATCTGCTTGTGGCCTCTCTCCTTTTTTGGGCCAGGAGAGCATGTACTGAGTCATCTTTTTCTGCCGACAGTTGCTTTAACCTTAAATCATAGGCATTGGGAAAGGGAATCTTTGTCGCTGAGGATCCCTCATTTTTTTACAAGTCAATGGAAAGTCTGTGAGAAACAGGATTTTTAAGTTATGCCAAGAAGCTGGTATCACCTCCCTTGGGATAATTGTGTATTGTTATTCTGCATTTTCATAATTAACAGGACTCATTTAGTTAATTCAACAGACTTTCTGGGTGTCAGCTACACATCAGGAACTGTTGTAGGATAAGAATATAATAAACACAGCAGATAACATTTCTCCCCTCTTGAAACTTGTGTTTTAACATAGGGAGAAAGCACATAGAGAATACATTAATTTAGTGATGTATACATTGGAGAACATACACATTTAGAGAATATATTAATTTAGCTATAAAGAAAGGATAAGGAATTATATGGGGGTAAGACATTATTTTCTACATAATGACTAATGAAACTTACTCATAAGATGCATCCTATCTGAGCACAGAACCTGAAGACGTGAAGACATTTGGAGGGAAACTTTACTAACTAGGAAGAGAGAAAATAATAAAACTACATACAGAAAGGCAGGTGCTTGAAATATTTGAGGAACACCCAGAAAACCTGGGTTACTGGATCAGAATTTATAGGCAAGTAACAGGAAATGAAATCAGAACTTGTGAGGTGATCACAAGAGATAATGCCAGATTTTGTGTGTGATGTGTATGACTTAGGTCTCATTCTGAGTTATATAGGGAGTTAATGAATGGCTGTCAAGAAAGCTGTGGTGTTTAGTTTTTCCTTTTTAAAGATCTTTCTCTTTTTAGATATTGTATGGAGAATAGATGGTAGAGGGGCCATGATTAGAAACAAGGAGATCAGTTTAAGAATCCTTGCACTGGGATAAATGACAGGTGATAGTACTGTCAATCAGAAATATTAAGAAATATTGTTGGTTAAAGATACATGTTGATGATAGAGGTTATGGGATCCATTGATGGACTAATTGTGACATTGTGGGCATGTCTTGACCCACTGTGCTGCTGTAACAAGATATCTGAGAGCAGACAATTTATAAAGAGGAGTGAATTCTTTCTAGTTAGGGAAACAGGAACATCCAGCATCCAGAAGCTGTCATTCTCTGGTGTGACGATGTTCTTTTTGCTTTCTTCTCATGACAGAAGGCAAAGGGCAAAAAGGGGAAATGGCTAATCTCTTTTCTTCCCTTTATGACATTGGTAATCCCATTCATTGGGGGTGTATCACTTGCTAAAAAATCCCACCTGTTAGTCCACTGGGGATTAAGCTTCAACTAGAATTTTGAAGAAGACAGAAACATGCATACAGTAGAGAAAAGAATGAGGGGTTTTTTTTTCTTGGTGTAATGACTGAAATCGTGAGATACCGTTTTCAAATAGGGAAGTTTGGAGGAAGTGCAAATTTTGATGGTGACGTACGAATCGATAGTTTGGATTTGAGTGTGTTAAGTTTGAGTGTGTTAAGTTTGGTTCAGGTATTAAATCGAACACTTCAAGTAGCCACTGGCTGCATGGGTCTGAATTCAGGAGAAAGATTAAGGACAGTATTGAACTTTGAGTCCATGGAATAGAGGTGGTATCTGAACCCACAAAGTGTCATGGACTTATCCAGATGGTGACTGTAAGCAGAAAATGGAAGCCAAGTGCATTGAAGCATGAACCTGGAATGTTTCAATGACTCAAGTTCAGAAAAATTAGTAGCTATGGGGAGGATGCTGTGGTGCAGCAGGTTCTTCAGCCAGTTGGCCACCCACATCCCATAATGAGTGCAGGCACAAATCCCAACTCTTGCTTTTGATTCAGCTTCCCTACTAATGCACAATAATAGGCAGAATGATAGCTGAAGTTTCTGGGTTGTTGCCATGTAGGTTAGAAACTCAGATGGAATTCCTGGCTCTTGACTTTGGTCTGGGTACTAGCCTTGACTATTGAGAGCATTGGGAGTAAGCTAGCTAGTGGAGTATTTTGCCTTTCCCCCCTCCCTGCCTCTCTCCCTCACTCTGTCTCTCTCTGCTGCTGTTGCTATTCTGCCTTTCAAGCAAAATAAATAAATCTTTAAAAATGAGTAGGTGCCTCTGGGAAAGGAGGAAAATAATATCCCAAGAGTCAAATAAGGAACAAATGTCAAAGCCACACTGATCATTGGTCTCGATCACTGAATGTTTACAAAGGAAACTACATTTTAAAGATATGTGAAATGAGCAGTGAAGAGCGAGAATGTGGAGGAAGGAAGCAAGAATGATTTTCAAAAATTATTCATGTAAGGAGAGCAGAAATGAAGCCGAGCTGAAGGAAGCTGTTGGGTCAGGGTATTTTTAAGGCATTATTATGTAAGAAAAGGCTTAACAGATCATGTAATAAATAGATGATGAAGAAAAAAAAAGGGAAAATGTACCTTGAATAGACGTAATCTTAGCTTAAACAGATAAGAAAGATGTCACCATGTAGAAATGGTTGGATTGCGTTAGATAGAAACTTATTCTCCCCTCTTACAGATAGAAATCAGAGTACAAAAACACAAAAAGGTAACTGGGTTGTATTTGGTTGTGCAAAGTATTCCTTCCTTTGTTGTTCACCTAACAAGTATTTGTTAAGTACACATGTCCCAGGTATTTATTCTACTTATAAAGTATGTATAGTAGGGACTATAATGGTTACAAATTCCTACACTTTATTTCTAATGAGGGTTTACTGAGAATAAGGGGAAAATGAGTGCGTAAGTTTTGTAGTATGTCAATTTATACAAAGTGAAATGGAGAAATTCCAACCTAAGAAGCCCTTTGACTAAATATACTAGCACATCTATGCGGAGGCATAGATTTTCTTATGTCTATTACTGCCATTTGATTTTTGAGCTGCTCATGTTAATTAAATAGAGACACAGTTTACAGTAGGGATCTGCCATGCATGGCGATACACAGGGAAGGGGTGTTTAGCCTAGTGATTAACACACCTGTCTTCCACGTCAGAGTACCTGAGCTTGATTCCTGTGTCTGGTTCCTGGCTCCAACTTCCTGTTACTGCAATTACGGTGGGGCACTAGGCAAGCCGCTGGGCCTTGTACCCCCATGAGAAATGCCAGTGATTTTGTTAGCCTTCTGCCTCTCAGGTAAGTAATTTTTAAAAAGCAGTGGATCAGCATTCAATCCATGATTGACCTTTTAGCAATAGCTTCCTTCATCCTGTATTTATTAGTATCACAGGACAATGTTGGAATCTCACAAGTAGACACCTTGTCTTATTTTTCAAATTCAGTAGTGAAATTGAGGAAAAACCTGTGGAACATAAGAACAGTTTAGGAGAACCAGGGGCAAATTTTCATCAGAACCTAAGTAAGATATATCTGACCTGATCAGATATATTTGATCTGTTCATTTTTAATATACCTGGATAAAATACAGGTTTGGGGATTAAAAATGAGAATGACTAATATGTACATTTATGAAGTCAGAATACCTGGCAAAAACTAGCAAAATGGGATTCTGAAATATAGGAAAAGCAAGAACTTTATACCAGGAGTCATAAATCTTGGAGTCTGAAACTCTACTAATGTCTGTGTGGCTTTGTGTAAATGTCTTTAATTCATTGAGCCCTCACGTCCCTATGAGCAGAATGCACCTAGAGGTACATCTGTTTTGTCTAGACTAAAAGGCTATTACCGCCTTTTAACCACAAAGTCCAGAACACGGAGCATGTTTAAAATATATGAGGAAACTGAGTCTCAGGTCAGACAGCTTGTTTAAGATCACAGAGCACATTTGTTATAATAAATGTTGACTCTAGACTTCTCTGATTCTACAGCCTAAACTATCACGTGTTTTATAGTATTAAAAAATGGCAAGGCCATGCAACTGAGATGAAGAGGATGTGAAAATGCTTGGTAAATAGCTTTCATTTTCATGTTAGCTTTAGACTTCACTGTTGGTTGATTTCAGAGGAGGGGTGGCAAAGAATCTCTTCAAACAATCTGACCATGTGGCAAATGTTTCATTTCCCTTCGGAAACAGCCTTGCTTTGAATTTCTTTATTCACCTGCTTTGCAGGCCACCTATACCAGGGACAAACATGCCAGTGGTTGATTGCAAGTTCCTGTAAGTTAAATGGAAAAGCTGAGTAATAAGTGTTTTTCTCTCTTTTTCTCATATGCAAACAGCTATGAGTTAGGCAGGGTTTAAGTTAGGGCATAGCGGTGCTCAGAAAGTTTGCAAATAGGCATTTACAAATGAGCTTGCTGGCAAAGTTGCTTGTGTTTGTAACACCTTTAATGCTTTTCTGCTCAGCAGCAATGTCATGGATGAACTTGAAAGACAGAGTCATATTCTTTATGCTAATTTACCATAAAGTGTCTTTACAAAATAAGCAAATTCTTGTGTAGCGAGGTTTATTTGGAGTGATACCATTTAGAAGCATCTGCAATGACAACCTTGTGAGTCATATTAGTTAAGTTACAAAATATATACAGTGCTAAATCCACAGCAATATATTATAATGGGGGAAAAATGCCAGAACAGCAGGGAGTCTTTAATATCAAACTCCATAGGCCACTTAAATAGTGTAATCTGGCTTTCAAGTGGAGCATTCTAAAGAATCTCCATGAACCTGGCTTTGGGTTGCAGAAACTCGGAATGATATTGAGGACAAAGCTCTGTTCTGGAGCTACCTGTCACTGACACGCTCATGCTGCTCTTCCACAAAGCCAGGTGGGATCATTTCTCTAGGAAACATCAATTACTTCAGCTTTTGCTCAGAAATGGCACAGTTATTTTTAGATGTATTTTCCAGCAGTCTACAAAGTATGACAATTGCTGTAACTTATTGGATAGTATCATAATGGCATAAGGATCCCTAAGCAAAATACCAGGGCTCATCAGAAAGTTTGTGGACAATATACTTTGCGAGGAAACCAAGCACAGATTTCAAAGAAATTATTTTGCATCAAAATAAACATCTTTTTGATGCCATTTTCTGTGAACTTTTGGAATGCCTCTCATTGCTTCCTTGTTATATTGCCATACTCATCTTTGAAAACTAACATGATTTTACCTCCTATACCTCTTCATGCAACTACAAGGGTGTCAACATGGAAGCTGAATGAATGAATGAGTTGGAATTTTATAAGTTTCTAACAGAATTCAATTATCAGGATCTTGTTTTTATGCCTTTGGGTGAACATCAACCTGTATAACTTATGCCTCAAAATTGTCCTATTAGAATAAAATGAAACAGAATTTTTGAGGGTTCATAAAATCCTGGATAGTAATTGAGCCACTTTTGGAGACTTAATAAATTATTCTCCGCTGATTAGAAATCTTCTGCTACTTAAATTACAAGCTGGAGATGATCCTGATCCTTGCGTATCATGATTCGATTTCTTGTTCTGCTGGAATACATATATATAGCTAAGAATTCTGAAATCATGATCTTATATAATAGTGTAAGCAAATAGAATCTTGTGACAATAAATGTACTTTTAAAGCTTTATTTATTTTTATTGGAAAGGCAGATCAGATTTATGAAGAGAAGGAGAGACATCTAGAAAGATCTATCCACTGGATCATGAACCTGCTATCAAGCCATCGGTTTGTGTACACTGCTTAGTTGAGATGTGCCACTCAACAAGGCATTTGACAGTGAAGTTTGTTCTCCATTGTTGAGGCACTAACAAGACAAGGTAAAACAAGGGAAGTCAGTGTTTTTCCATCAGTAGAAAAAGAAGCAAGTAAGTGTTCCCTGATACAGCGTCCCTATTTAAAACAGCAGAGAATTCTAACAAGTTTTTGCCATTATCCTGTCTTAAGTCAAGTGCTATCTAATCTAAAATGCCTAGAACTGCATGTCTTCCACATGTCTCTTTTTTAGCCAAACACTGGTTAAATATTAGTATTTCATTAATAACTGGCTTATTATATAAAGCAGAAAAATTTATATTTTAAGGTGCTGGAAATGGTTAACACTTATAAATGGTTTATTTATGTTCTTTATATACATCTCAAGGCTATAAAATTATCTCTAATGTAGCTGGTTAGTAATCATCCCACTTATTTAAATGGAGACAAATTCCCTTTCACTGTGTGCATGCATTGTGTTTTGTATTACATGGGAAAGTGAAAACCCAGCAAAAAATGAAAATAATACTTTCTATAATGTGGCAGATAGTTCATAGAATTTATTTCAATGCATCTTTACCAAAAATAAATGCAGAATATGCTCATCTGAATGATAATGCTTCGTTTCAGTGAAACTGACTCCCTTTTATTGGAACTAAAACTCCCAAACAGCCCTTTACATTTAGGGTCATTTATTTGACATTTCTGATGGAGTCTGTTGGGCCGTGTTTGATTACCTTGAGCCTGCAAATATGCTAACCAATGAATATTGCACATCTGTAGTTTTGTAAATTTTTTTCCTGCTGAGTTTTCAGAAATTTATTACTACTCATGGAAAGTAGAAATGAATGCTGGTTTCAGAGGCATGGTGTCCTTTCTACGTGGATAAAATTGACTGTGGTTAAATAAAAATCCAAAGAGCAATCCCCTACAATTTGTTTGAAAAATACCGAAATACTCAAGTTTTTCACTTCACGTTACCAACATTCAATACTGGATTTGACATAACTCTGCAGCAGTTACCCTTTGAGAGGCTCTGAGGTTAGAGATCTGATTTCCCATGGAGAGGCACAACGCAGATCCTCCTAGTATTCCAATGGTTTTTAGTTCTCACTGATCATTTGTGACTTTTGTCTTTCTTTAATCTTCAAACTCTGCTGTGTTGTGTATGGATATTGCTCATGTTGGGTACAGGGTATGTTGTATAGTGTGCCAGTGTGCATCTTTATGTTATTCCTGTGTGAGTGGTTATCATATTCGATGACAGTGATTAGAGAAAGTGAATTTATTTGGCTGAAAGAATGGACTTCTTCCATTCTCTGAACATCCACCTTATTTCTACTCTCCATCCCCATGCATCAAGAGTAGATCGGGCTTAAGCAAAGTGAAAAGAAAGGTGAGGAGTAGGCTTACTCAATCCAGTTAGTTCTCTCCTTTGTATGAATTCTTTCTATTCTCTTTCCCTTGGTTCTTTTTACAGAAACAATGTTTAGTTTTACTTATTCTTATTTATCTTTATTGTTAACACTGCTTGTCTTCTTCCCCTAAAGATGTCTTAGACTCAGAAACAATGGGAGCGTCCTTCCAGAATTTTCTTTGATGTTGCTGTGTTTGCACACACTGACCTTGGAGTATGGCCTAACCTGCCAGAGAAGAGCTTTGTAAGAAGCTTTTGCGTTGAGAGAAGATCGACATGAAAAAAGAGAAATACTAAAGCAGAATCCCACTCCCTGCTTTCATTTCTTTCTGTCATTATTCTTTCACGATGATCATTCCTGCCTGATTGTGTCTACAGAATAGCCAGGCAGCCAGGTGCCACAGAGCTGTGGGTGTGTGTGATTGAGGACAGGCAAAGACCGGGGACTGTACAAAGAGCGATCGTGGGAAAAAGGAAGAACATTTTACAAGTAGGTATTTTCTCTGTTTGCTTTCTAGACTCTTCCAATAAGCAAGTATATCAAGGAAAGCCATTGAAAATTTTAATCTTTAAAGGTAATTTTGGATTTGCCCTTAGATTGAATGGACAACAAGCCTCAAAGAAAGAAAAGAGCAATCATTCTGTTGAGGGCTAGATGCTGCCCATGGTGTGGTCATACAAAACTGATACATTAGCTCCGCAACCTGGTTTCTTTCCTTACCATCTGTTAAACAGCTCAAACATCAGCCTGGGTGATCATGGCTATTGGGGATTCATCTTTTCAGTCATTTCAAGAGCATGTTGGAATTTTAACCTCTGAACAGAGTTAACTTCAATGGACAGTTGACCTCTAAAATGAAATAAAAGGGTGACCCACCTAAAGAAACAGAATATGTATTCCTCTTACTCGGCTGAGTTTTAATTCAGAATAATTCAACAAAACAGTAAAATGACAAATGACCATCAACAGAGCACATTTTTGGAATGCTGCAGTGATTTCAAAAGGCCGAGATCTGGAAAGGGTTATAATGCATCTTCACTTTGATCAGATGTGGCAGTGCTTGAAATCATTTTCTTTAAATAATTTCAGGTGATTTTTGTGGTAAAACTTAATAACTTTCTCTAAAAAAGCACAGGGTGTGTTGTGGTATAGCGGCCTTAGCCCCCTCTCTAGATATTGGCATCCCACAGGGGCAACAGTTTGTTTTGGGCTGATATGCTTCTAATCCAGCTCCCTGTTAATGTGCCGGGGAAAGCAGAAAAAGAAGGCCTGATGGTTTGGGCCTCTGCTGCCCCCGTGAGACCCAGACAGTGATCCAGGCTCCTGGTTTTGGTGTAGCCCAGATCTGGCCATTGTAGTCATATGAGGGTGAACCATTAATGCAAGGTTCTCTTTCTCTCAACTTCCCCTTACCCCTCCCTCTAGTTCTGACTTTCAAACAAATAAGTCTTTCAAAGTATCTTCATTCCTGATAGAGAATTATGTATTTTTTATCAGTGTGGTTTTTACCTGAAAAAGTGTTTGATAATCAATATGTTATTCAGGAAAAGTGTTGCTTTTAGGTTATTGGCTGCTTACCTAAGAACTATCTGATGTAGTTGATATCTTAGCAACATACCCTGTTGAGTCTTACTGCTTAAGCATTCCCAGTTCTAAAATTACCACTTCACCATTGGGGGTGGATGAATACATGATTACAATTTCAATCTGACAGTTTTAAAGGAAATGGCATAGGGATTTAATTAGACCCTCTCCACGTGTGTCACCAATTCTCAGATGGGTTTTCATTCTAGAGTGAGCAGATGTGGATTCTAACGCACAAGTTCCATTTCTTGTACCTTGACTAGGTTATCCAAACCAGTGAAACGGCCAACAGATAGTTACTCAAACATGCCAAATCCCAAAGCAAGCTGGATTGGGAATGCTGAGAGGCACTGCCACCCTCTGTCTCCTTTCCTTTATGAAGAAGAAGGATTGAAGCCACCAACACAATAATTTTTGTGACTCTTTGTGTCTTTGCTAAATAATGAAAGGAAAATTAGATTATGATGAAATATTCTCATTTTGTGGGCAGCAGAAGCAACTTCTTGACCTTACAAAAATAGAAATATTGTAGCTATATCCTTTTCTGTGAGCTAGACAAAATAGCCAACTAAGAAACAAGCCAAAGTCATTTTTAAAATAAACCAGCACTTAAAAATTATTTCTGTATTTATTTGAGAAGCAGAGAGACACAAGTTCCATCATCTGCTTCATTCTTCAAATTTCCCCAACTGTTGAGGCTGATGTGGGGCTAAGATTAGATGCCCCCAAATCCCAGCACCCATTTCTGTGGGTAACAGAAGCCCAGTGACTTGAATGACCACTTCTTCCTCACAGGATCTGCATTAGGAGGAAACTGCACTCAGGCACCAGAGAGTGAAGAAGGAAACCCAGGCACTGTGAGGTGAGATGTGGCCACAGCCCCACCTCTGCTGGAATTCTCTTGAAATCCTTTTGAGATTTTTACTTGGAATCTGTTCTTTGTTAAAAGCTAGATAGTATGTACCCTTAACTGGAGAGTATAGACATACTAACCAGTGTTTCATCCCTCAGATGAATGGCTGCATTGTCCAAGAACAGAATTACCAAACAAATCAGTAGCAGCACCAACTTCACTGAAGTTGCCCACAGGTGTCTTAGATGGCAAGCGTCTAGCAGCTATCTTGCTGGCCACACAGTGCTGTGCTCCCACAGAGTGCACAGCAGGTCCACTGAGAATCAGGTGCTGTTCACAAGTGTATCTGAGTCAATACGACACAACTCCTACTAGAAGCTGTGAAAGCACAGGTTGGTGCCTCTGGTGAGGGCACATTTCCTCCCAGTCCACAGGATTTCTGTTCTCGATCTTGGTGGAGACTAAATTAGCATTTTGTCTGCCTTTCAGAACCTCCTCTTTTGCATCCATTTTTTTTTTTCCTTTCCCTTTGCCTTGGTTTGGGTCACCCTAGGTACTCTCAGGTTCTCGGCTAGTAAATAGAAGTCATCTTTTATCACCCTGATGTCCTGCAGAGCTTGTCCGTTAGTTTTGTGTCCTGAGGGGAAGACAGAGAGAAAGTCGTGACGTTTTTTTCCCCTCTGGAAAATAGTCCATGGACTTTTGCCAAGATGGAGTCACAGAAAGACCTAGTAGACCAGGTAGAGATGATGTCTGCCTACTAATAAAGTGTATGTGCATACATCATGGCAAATTTAGTGAGTTACAGCATTTAACTGCTTATAAGTTTGTTCTCAAATTCCATTGGCATGTGGAAATTGATTTTTGTAGAAAAGGCTTAATATACATACAAGGATATTTATGATTTTTTTATTTATTTATTAAGTCTTTTATTACCAATGTACCTCAATCAGGACCATTTGATAGATTCACATGGTCAGAAACAAATTTAAGTTGGATGCCTCTGCCTGAATGCGTCAAAGCAGGTCAAATTACAACTTTTAAATGGAAAATTACTTTTGCTATCACCACTCTAGGCCACATGCAATCATTTCTCTTTCTTGGAAAAAGTAATTGTTGTGTTGTAGATGTGATATTAAAGTCTCTAATGTGCTTTGAATTACTCGGAAACCACGCACACACACACAGTGTTCTTATAAATAACAACTGAATTCTCTTTCCCCACAAGGATACTAAATTTAGTTGAGAGAAGCATTCCGCATGCTTTGAAATGTGGAACTTGTGTCCACCAGCTAAGATTGCTACCACAGTGCAGATTATACTTTTATATTTTCTTTTTCTGCTTTTTCCTTATTTGCTAACTTTTACAATAGATACTTTCTAAAGGACCAATATTAAAGACCAGGGCCAGATATTTTTTCGAAAGTTTTACTTATATTTGGTCTTATAATTTTGAATGGAATATGATACTCATTTGATCAACGCTAAAGAACAACTTCTGTAAGATTCACCTTTGATTAAATTATGTTTCAAAAAAAAGTGTTACCATATTGAAAGGATAGCTTGATTAAATGTGCTGCTTCTTGATTTTTGAATTCATAATTGTGAAAAATAGCTATCTGGAATACAGGAAATATGACCACTCCTTAGGAGGGAGTAGAATATTTCAACTATTATTCAGACGTCCCCAGTTTTCTTGGGAAGCTCTTCGAGTGGGTCTGGTCTTTGAACTTGTGATGGTCCTAGTCCCAAGAGACAGAGCTGACTGTGCAATGTTTCAGATTTGATATCCCAAGTCTTTTGAAAAGTTCTCTGATTAAACACAGTTGTCCTAGCCTACTCTCTGAAAACTACTGGTGGAAATATTGAAACAATTGCTTGGTATTCCATGTTACAAATCCCTAGATCTTGCTGCATTGTCAAACAAGCTACTTCACTTCTGTAGAACTGAGCTGGAAAATGATCAAGAGAAAAAAAAAAATGAAGTAAAAGTCATGCTTTGCCAGTTCATTGGCAGAATCATAAAGGTACATTTTTTGGCGGCAGGGGAGAGGAGAATGAAATAATTGTTATAGGTATAGGATTAAGGCTTCAAACCTATCTCATCTTGAATTAAAATGACCAGCATGTGAAACTAAAATCATATCTTTCACAAGGGCTTTACTGCAGATTTAGACTTGAACTCTGACCACTTTTAAAGTGATATCATAAATCCACAGGAGCCAAGGGTGGCTCCCCCTTGGACTCGGTGCTGGGTGTTCAAGTCACAAACCACAGCCTTATTTTCTTTCATAGCTCAGTTGTGCTCACCACTCAAGGTGCGAACAGAGGGAATTCTGTTCCTTTGTTTTACTGAAATGACATGAAAATTACCCTTACAAGCTACCTAGATATATGGGAAACATCTGTAAATTTTTGACTGAATTCCAGATGTCAGTTTAACTGCTATGGATTTCCAGAGTGAATTAACAGCTAAATAGGAACAGATTACAGTGTGTGCTGTGGGAAGACAGACATCTCTGGGCATTTGCTGAGCATTTCCTGCCTCTTGGGCCCACCTGCTGTTGAATATGCACACATGTGCATGGAGGAGCTCCTTACCACTCTCTGCAGTTTCCGGTCCCTGTTCGTATACTTTCCTTTGGGTTTCAGACTTGTCTTTGGGATCCAGTTGCACAGAATCCCTTTCCGACAGCATTCAGAGATGCACTCTGTTCAAGCTGATTCATATGATTAGGGAAAGAGGGTTTTGCTTTTTCCCACTCACTTCAAATTTAGCTGGTCTGAGTCTTACCCTGCTAGGAACCCACTAGAAAGTCACCATTGGACTTTCAGAAGTAATTTTGTGTGCTAATGACGTTTTAATAAATTATTATTTTTGTCCAAATACCATGAATATTTTGTTATAAGTTTTTCAAAAATCATCCCTGGTTCAAGCCACAAGTTCATAAAAGATTTTCACCTGAAATCTCCTAGTTAGGCATACATTTGTGTAACCTTATCAACTGCCAATAGTATCCATAGGAATACTTTTCTCTAAATGTTGACCAATACGCTGTGTTGACAATCAGATAGGGAAAATTTTCTTGAATTGATCCAGTATGTCCACATACCATAAAAAGTTATGAAAACTCCATCCACTTATAGCCATTTAGTTGACAGGATAAATCTTAAAACTGGTGAAATAGGAAATATTTTTCTTTTAAACAAGCATTATTTTTCTGATTAAAGATTTGTTTAAAGAGAATCATTTGGAGGGTTTTCTTCCATGCGTGAAGGGAGCTGATTGTTCCACGTGCTGCTTTTAAGCGAGTAGCCACAAAGCCCAGTTCTTCAAGACATGAAGTATTGTCCTACGCTGGTAAGATTCAAAATAGCACAACTGCTCTTTAATATCCTCAGAGCTTGTCAGTGTTTTAGCCAAATGGGACAATGTGATTTGTTTTTGTTTTCAGCAAAGCACCTTGGAAAGTCGCTGATTTTGTTTATAGCAATGTTTATCTGTACTTAAAATTGGATTTGAATTTGTGTGGATGGATTTCTTTTCCAAATGTAAATATTTCCTATAATTTATCCTTAAAAAAGGCATAAATACTTTTTAAAGGCAAATAAAATAAACTACAGGCAAATCCCAGAAAACTCCATAAGGTGTTTTCCGTCAGTTGTAGGAACTGAGTTTATCTCATGAATGCCTCCTGAACAAACTTTCAAAGATTTCCCTAAACCATTGTGCCTGTGAGTTATCTCACTAAGAATAATAACACTTAGTACTACTCTTATTTATTTGTTTTTTTTAGTCACTTTATTTTTTGTGGGCAATTTTCACTTCTTGGTATAAGATATTTTCTTTGTAATAAAAATGGGACTTTCAAATGTCTGTCATTTTCCAAAATAATTTGAGGTTTGAATTTTTCTCTATGAAGAAAAGTGAGTCTTACCAAATTGAGTGCATTAATGATAAATGTAGGATTTCAAGAGTCAACCCCCGACTACTGCTACAAAACTACACCTGTTAGTGACATCATGGTCAGCTTCTGTACAGATTTCATTTGTGACAACTGTTTATTATACTTCTCAAATGGCAGGAAAAGACTCCCTCCAGCCCTCGCCGTTTTAAGGTTTGTTTTGTTTTGTTTTTTAGATTTATTAATTTTCAATTGGAAAGGCAGCTCTACAGGCAGGAGGAGATACAGAGAAAACGATCTTCCATTCACTGGTTCATTCCTCAGGTGGCTACAGTGGCCTGAAGCCAGGAGTCAGGAACTTCCATGTTGGTACAGGGTCCCAAAGCTTTGAGCCTTCCTTGAACGCCTTCCCAGGCCACTAGCAGGGAGCTGGATGGGCAGTGTACTAGCCGGGAAACAAACTGACGCCAATATGGGATCCTGGCATGTGCAAGGCGAGCACTTAGGCGCATCGGGACCCCAGGCCTTAAGTTTGTACATCAGTTACGGGCACTAAATATGTATGTCATTGGAGCCATCAGATAATGGGATAAGGCAGTCGAGAGGGCAGAACAAGTGTGGAAAATCGAAGGAAGCAAAGACAATGTTTACAGCTGTTTCCCAGCTCATTTCGTTTTTTTTTTTTTTTTTTTTTTTTTTTTTCACTAGGCAGTGGTGCTTCAGTGGGGACGCTCCAGGAAAGGTGCTGTGGTCGACAGACTTCTAGGGCCACTCCAAGGACTCTTTGCAATTGGGGTAGGGCCTGTCTCCTGGAGCGTGCGGGGACAAGCGAGTACAAGTGTGTCAGGGTCGCAGGCTCACTGACGACACAGCTGCAAGGGATGCCTTGACCCTGTGAGCCTTGGGGAGGAGCCAGGAGGAGAGGACTTGCCTCTCCAATCCTTCCCTGGGAGCTTGAGGTTACTGACACGTGGGGCTTATTGGCTTAGCCACTCCGGAGTCAGCCATTCCTGAAATGCTGTTTGCTGTGACTAAGTGTGTCGTGATTGACGCTACAGCATTGGAGGAACCTGTGAGATAATGGTGCTTTTATGTGGGTAGCACGGTTGTGGGGCTAAAGGCAGAGGGACCTATGACGCTGGATGGTTCAAGCTTTGGCTGGCATTGATCCAGCACGCAGAGCAAGCTCCTTCTCTGCTCATGTCTTTTCACCTGCTTGCCAAGTCTACATGCACACAGGATACCAGGGTTTATGTCTACAGGGGTGTAGACTGTCATGTGTAACCCTGCCCATATTGTTGTGCTTGTTTGCATCGTGGATAGAGGTAGGATAAATGACATGGATATTTCTTTTCATTAAATTACTGGGAAAAAAAGTGTAACTTGATGATAAGAAACCATCAAGTGGGTATCAATTGTTACAGTGATCACTGAGGAAAGATATGATTGTCTTCGTATTTGTGATATGAGATCCATGAGCAAAATCTACTTGTATTTTTTTTTTCTGTTGAAGAATATATTTTTATTTATTTTTGTTTTTGCATGATTATCCCCTTTATTTTTTAGTTTTTCTGTTATGTTTAGTTTTATGGTACATTTGCATAGCTCTGGGATTTCTCCTGCCCTCTCTCTAAGCAACTTCCCCTCAACTGATTTCCCCCATATTATTACAATAATACAGTCCTTCATACAGTCGTAAGTCCATCATCCTATTATTTAAGTGTGCCCTGACATTGCTGGTACAAACAATGGCATTAGTCCAGTATTCTATTGTCAAGATGCATCCACTTAAATTTTAAGATTTTTTTTATTTTAAAGATGTGGTTACTTTCAGTTACTTGTGTGTGAATTGGAATTTTGCTTTTGAATGCAATGGGGGTTTTTTGGTGTGAAGTTTAGCTATAGAAATGTACATGACTATTAGCACATTATACATTTTTGAGCCTACAGTAACAATTTAATAAATGAACAAGAGTTTATGCAAAAAACGATTGGTTGGAAGCACCTACTGCCATGTGGGCCAGGTGTTTAACAAGTGTTTCGTTTCCTTCCACTGATTATTTCTTGTCCTTGTTTTTGAAATCTTTGGGTAAGAATAAACGGTTATGAGTGGGAAGTGACCTTGAGTGAAGCACACACAGCCAGAGGTTGGGATCAGGCAGGCAACTGTAGAATTATGTTTCCAGTGAAGCAGAGAATGCAAGTGGAGAGACCATATGATAGCCATGTAGGTGACCCCAGTTCTCTTTTCCATCTCTACTGGAATCGATGAAATTTTTCCCAAGAGCCAGAAAAGGAAGCAACACTTCTGCGGCCACAGTGTAAGCTTCTCTTAGCCATGTATCCCGTGCCCCTGGGTGAGGTTAACTGTGCAGAGGAAAGTCACACTTCATAGCAGTTAGATGTTTTTTCGCTGAACCACATTGAAGACAATAATTCCTTTTCTTTCCTGGCTGCATATAGGTGAATTAGCAAGAAACCACTACTGCAGTTGCTTTCTAGTCCTCAAATGAAGCCTAATTAAAGAAATATATAGTTTTTATTGAGCTTCATGAAAAAAAGGACATGGGGCACAATTAAGTTCACATCAATAATTAAAACCTTAAAATTATTAATGTAGCAAATATTATGCATTAATAAGAAATATATTTTGTCACCAACTGCTGCATAAAGAACCACTTTCGTAATCCATAATCCAAAAAATAAAGAAGGAATATGAAAAAAGCCACAATTCTCCAACCTTGAGCTCATTATAGCAAGAAGTTCAGATATTCATTGTATTTCAACATTGCCAGTTATTTCCAAGATGCAAGTGTTCTGAACCAGTTACAACAAAAAGTAATAATTACTTGCATGTGACATGAAGGCTTTACTAGGAGGTTAAAGATATACATCAATTTGTCCAACATTTCCCTTTGACATGAAACTACAAGTTCAATATTCAGATATTAGAGTTTTTTTTTCCACCTTTGTTTCCTATCTTCTTAGACTAGACTTAAATTATTCTGTTCCTATCTTTGCTGCTGATCTCTTTGGAGAGAGAGAGAGAGTGACATCAAAGTCAGTTAATTTGTGGGACACCTACTCAGAAAAATATTTTAGTAATTAGAAATTTCTTGGAGAATGCTAAACAATGAGTTTACTACTCCCCCCCCCCCACTGCCTTCATCCCCAGGCCCTACCTTGTACTTTTTTTCACACAAACTTTATATCCTGCTACTGCAATCTGCGGTTTAATTGCATGTGTTCCATTGACTATTATGGTATATGATGTGTCACTGGCATTGATGACAAAGGAATAAATGAATGAAATGCCAAGTGCATTGTTTTATCCAGGATTAATGATCTGTTAATATCTGTATCGGATGCTACTGGTGCGTTCAACTTTTTCCAGGGTTCCATTCACTTAGGTGTGTAAGCAACCCAACTTAAGAACGACCTCTTGGGCTGTGTCCTTGGCTCTATTTTATTGTAGAGATTTCATGGTCCATCGTTTAAGGTAAATAATAAGCCCCAGCTCAGTGTTGGTTGTCTTTTTCTTGACTGTTGTCTACAACAGGGTCTCTGTGAACAATACACATCATGTTCATTATCTTCAGATGACTGTTAAGTATGCTTGCTTTGTAACTGGTCAAATGTGGCTTGGAGAGATTAACATAGCTTCTTCTGGTGCAACCAGAACACACCTATGCCACTTTCAAATCCTGAACTCCTTCCTTTGTACTACTCTGTTTTGGTTCTAAGAACACGAAGACTCTAACTATAAGATCACCCCAAAGGAAGGAAAAAGAGACACATTTCAGAGAAGAGAAGAAAGTACAAAGAAATGCCATCCTACTTAACTCCACAATGCATGTGGATCCAAGACTTCACTGGGTCTCAGGTACTCCTTCTCATAGATGCTTTTCTTCTGCCTATCTATTATTTAACATCTCATCTTATCCTGGATTTCCAGATAGATACATGAAAAGTTCATTCTTGTAGTAATTTTAGATCATTACAATAATAGCTGTTATTGATCAAGCACTATAGAACCATGACTGTCTAACTGCTGTGCACATAATATATCTATTCCCAGGTTAATTCTGCAAGCCCATTTTACAAAGCTGAAATTTCTTCTTGCTTCCAGCTTTATTGAAGTGGAATTGACAAATATGAATTGCACTTAACTGTGTACCTATGCTTTTTCGGTATTGTGAAATAATTACTGAGCTAATAAACATCACTACCTCACTTGGTTTTCTCCTTGAGAAAATTTTGGATCTTCTCTCACTGAATTTCAGGAACATACCATTGTAGTAACCCTGGCTAGCAGGCTAGATCTTTAGAGTTGATTCATTCTGCTCTGTTGATATCTCTCCATGTCCCCACCCCATATTCCTTAGAACTCTGTAACTTCCATTTTTAAAATATAGTGAATATTTCAGCAAGAACATGTGCCGGATTTTTCAATCTAGTTCTTCCCTCCAATTCTAAACTCTTCTAACAACTGGCTTCTACCAGTACACTTTCCAAGTCTATTCTTCTACTTCCTTTAGAATACACAGTTTAGATGAAGCTATTAACCCTGGAGCCTGAGGCAGTAAGGCTCCTCCGAAATCAGTTTCTTTTGCTGCTCTCTTCCAAGCCCTTGTATGCATGGTTCTAGTCTAATTTTAGAGAAGCTAGTGAGGGCTAGTGGTGTAAGATATGCTGTTTATATTGCAGGGATTTGAGTTTTAGTTAAACACAGAAGCCATCAGAAAGAGAGACAAATCGATGGCTGTTATATTTATATAACCAAAATCATTGTAGAAGATTGGTTGGCGAGAAGGAAGATAGGAAATAGTTGAACCTTGAGAACTGGGGTGATGGGGATATGAGCAAACAGAAGAAATGGGTATTTGTTAGAGAGCCAGAAGACACTATCAGAGTCTGACCTGTGGGTTTCTTTGTTAAAATGCTTTAACCAATGCAAAAAGCACTGTTGAGCCACTCCATGAGGTCATATCAAGCACTGTGTTAAATACTGTAATAATAATGTTAGAATCAAACAAAGTACTGGGAGGCCTAGAGCAGCAGTTATGGGCAATACAAGGAAAGACTTGTACGTGGCTGTCATTCTAACCTAGCGTGCTAATCTCGGTCTGGGTTAGACTGATTCAGCGTGTGGGTGCAAGTGTGAGATTTCCAATCTTTGAAGAAAACAGGGCAGTGTTTAACCTCAGAAGGTTGTGATTTATATTGCATAACTTGAGAAAAAGTGGTAACACCACAAAAACACCCATTATCCCTACTCTGAATCTGGCTTGATGAGAGCATCACACATAGATTTGTCTTGTTTTGGTGCCTCTTGTGGTATCTAATGCTAAGTCATCTTGAGTAAATCAGCTTTGAAAATGTTGAATTGTTTCACCTTATTTTTACTTTTACAACGTAGTTCCATTTAAGGCAGTGGAACATTTAGATATAATGGATTCACTAATCCTGAAAGACCAATTCTTTATTTGCCTGTGAATTACCTCACTCACACAGGAGACCCGGAAGAACCTCCTGGCTCCTGGTTTCAGATTGACTCAGTTCTGGTCATCATGACCACTTGTGGGGAGTGAACCAGCGGCTGGAAGGTCTTTCTCTCTGTCTCTCCTTCTCTCTGTAAATCTGACTTTCCAATAAAAATAAATAAATCTTAAAAAAAAAATAAAGGCTAATATAAGGCTCTGTCCTCAAGTTGGGATCAATTGACATAGGTTGTACATAACTGTGGCTATTTTCTATAGGGTCTCTTGGTGAGTTTAACACATGTATTAGGATGATAATGACTGATTTTGGAGTCTTTTTCTTAATAAGAGAGATATAGTGGGTTTTAGTTGTGATATAAATATCATAATGGAAAACATCAAGTGGAACCAGTATGAACTTTGTCAGGAAGAATGAAAAATTTTTCCATAACTTCTAATTATGTCAAAGTTAGAAGGGTACAAGGAACTTGGTTAAAGACTTAAAAATATTGGAACCCGAGTCTTCTGTCTCTAAACTCCCTGTCCTTTCTACCAGATCACTTAACATCTGTACTCATGGATGATTTATTCAAGTCATACCATCTTGGGAGGGATTTTCCTTGGTGGCCCAGTATAAGCTAGTTTTTCTCTATCACACTGTCTAGTTTCACTTTCCTTCCAATAATGACATACTATATAAAATCATCTTGTTGATTATTTATTGACTGTCTGTTTTCTTACACCCCAAAGTAGTTCTTGTTCACTGCTAGAGCCACCACATATAGAATGGTGATTGTATACACTTGTTGAGTACATGAATGAACCGGTGAGAACTTGACATCCTTGTAAACATGTCAATCCCATAATGTAGTCTATGTCTAGATGGAGGTGCAACAGGGACATTTTTAATAGGATAGGAGGTTTCTCTGAGCAGCAGCTGCATTTGAGGCAGAAAATCGATTTCTACCCTGGGTGACATTTTCAAAAGGAGTGTATCTGGTAGCATGGAATCTTCTGACAGGGTTTATGTCAAAATACTAGAATGTCTGGATGCATGGCCCACTTTCTGCAGGGAGGGTGTGCCGTTCAAAGATGCCCTGAACTGTACATAGAATTCAGTCCTTGTTCTAATACTTTCTGCCTACACAAAGAAGAGAGTGACAACAGCTTTGTGAGTCTACTTGGGTTCAGCAAGGAATTTGCATGTGAATGCATATATGCATAGCATTGTATAAGCTAGATGGGGAAAGAAATGTGGGATGCAGATTCCATGTTAGCCAGTAGCAGCAATATTTTGGGTAATTGGGTGGAGGATCCCTGTCTGGTATGTTCTTAAATATTTGAAGCACAACCATTGTTTAAAACCTACAATGCACAATAAGATGGGGACAATATCAGGAAAAAAAATGCAGACTATTAATCACAACTTATGCAAAACATGTTCAGTTAATGAACTCCGTCGCTTGTCATGTACACACCATTGTGCTAAGGAATGCCTTTACTCATACTCCTCGTTACTGAGGAAAATCATTGCCAAGGCAGTTTAGCTAACTCATTTCCATGTTTGGAATTGAGCATTTTTTTTTTTTTCACCAGATCTACTTCCCATTGTCTGCGTGGGACAAAGTTTGTCTTGTCAGGACACAGCTGGCTGTGGCTGGAATTGAGATGGAGCTAAGAGAACCCTGCTGTGTATTTAGCGAGACAAAGCCTGGGACACAGGGTTCTGCATAAGAGTCAGAGGGGAGAAGCAGGAGGCTCACGGTGTGTGTGATGTATGTGGGAGTAGCAGGCAGAACTGCTGTCTGGGCCATTGCTGGGTTCTTGGAAGTTTGTTTTCCTTTAGGAAGGAGTTTCAAAAAGTTCATGGAAAAAACATACCATGAAAAAATGATGTGTGGCTATTGAGACTGCTTCCATGCCCAAGTCTATTTATCTCCTTCTAATTTTCCCCAAGGTCAACACCCAGAAGGCTTCATACAAATTACTTAAGAGAAAGATGAAGCTTATGTGTACATTTAAAACATTCCATGTTTATCTATTTATTTCCAAGGCAGAGAGAGAGAGAAAAAGAGAGAGAGAGAGAGAGAGAGAGAGAGAATATCAGAGAGATACAGAGAGTTTCCATCTGCTGGTTCACTTTCCAAGAGCTCTCAATAGCTGGAGCTGGGACAGGTGGAAGCCAGATACTCAATCTGTTTCTCGCACATGGGTGGCTAGCAGGAACACAACCATCTACTGCCTTTCAAGTTACCCATTGGTTGAAAACTAGAGTTGGGGATAGAGTCAGGTATCAAAGCCAGCCAGACACTCTGATGTACGTTGGAGGTACTTCACCAGGTGTCCTAACCACTAAGCCAATCACTTGCCTCAAGACTGACATTTTCTGACTAGCAGTGACACAATACTGCAGGTAGGAGACAATTATCGATAGATACGCTGATATATTTAAAAATCACTGATGGTAGATTCTTTCCTGAGCTGAGAAAGGAGGGAACTCTGGGCTCCAACCACTTGCTCAGTGAGACATAAATGTACTTTCAAAATCTCAGTATAAAACTTGGAAGAAAGTTTGACAGAAGGAAGGACTTACAAGCTTGAAATTAGGTGGACAACTGAAAACCTCCTTAAATGAGAAGTTGAGTTCTTTTCCTAGGTAAAAATCATCCACTTCAGAATTTTCCTTGGGGCTGACTTTTTTTTCCCACAGTAAGAAGGTAAAACTAAAAGTATCTAGACTTCTCTCTTTGAATCCCGAGAGAGTTTTTAGCTTAAAAACATTAATAAAATTAAAACCAAAACTCTGTTAAAATTGGCTAAAGTAATAATAGTATGCTATCAATAAGTTAACAACTATTGTGACTATAAATTAATAAAGGTGGCTCCCTGCCCTGGTTGTCATGTCAATTGATTAACTGTTCTGAGAAAATGAAATGGAAGAAGACAACTTTATTATAATGCTGCAGGCAGGGAATATTTTTATTTTGCTATTAGGAACACATCCACATGTCAATGACCAATTGCATTTGGGGAAGAGACACTCTTGAGATGTGTACAATTAGGAAAAATCTCCAAGGTGAACCTTAGGTCTGAACCAATCACCTCTGTTATTTTTAGTTGACATTAGCAATAAAAAATAGCATTTTTAGGCTTTATTTGGATCCAGAGTAGATTTGTTGGCGCCTTCCGCTTATGGGCTGGTGCTGGCATTCTTAGTAGACACTGCCAGGGGTATGGGATACATCAGCTCTGTGCACCTTACCCAGGGAAAGAAAACGGAAAAGGTTACCAGCCAGTCTGGGTGTGCAAGAGTTACTCTCTCCTGTGGTGACTGAACAGCCCTGTACCTGCTACTGTTTGAGCCTCAGTTTCTCTGCAAGGGTAAATCTGGGAGGAAACAGGACTACTTCCTTTGCACTGGAAAGAAATCGTACTAAAAGCCAAAATAGAGCCTATCTTTCCAGTCTCCAGGTAGCAGATGAGAAACACTGAGATGGGAGAGGTGTCCTTGAAATCCGGGTATGAATGACAGGGAAGATGGAGCACATATCTGCTGCACAAAAAGCAGATAATCCAGCAGGCTGAACTAAACACCCAATCAGTTGAAAAATAGTCTGTTGAGTGGGCTACCATAGCCACATAAAACCTCCTATCTCACAGCCTGTTTGGTCAGGAAGCTGTTACTTATGGGGTCTGAGCAACTTGACAGTGGCCCATGGCTCTGTCCCTTAGAGGAATGGGCAGTGCAGTTTCCTTCTGTCCCCAAAGACTGTGATTAATGGAACATTTTGCACATCTGGTTCAGGTTAAGCAGCCATATTTTGCCTGATGGCCTTTAAAACATTTCATTCTAGTCATTCCTTAATTTTTAACTATGACATATTCCCTTTAAAGTGTAGATGATCAAAATAGACTATAATATTTAAAAGTATGTCTCATTGTGGAAATGAGGAAGGAGTTGTCATGACTTTACAATGTTCTACTTTTTGCAATGCAAACTAATTCACTGTCAATTTCAGTCATCAAATTTATTGCTAGATCGTGCTTAAGGATGATTTCCTCGCTCTAACTTATGTGAGCAGCATTTGGAAAGCAGGGCATCACTGATTTACACAAGTGCTGTGTCACAGGCATTATGTTGCGCTGGACACTGGAGGCCTGTAAGAACACTCTGTAGGTGGCAGGATCAACTCTGAGCTGCAAAAAGTGATGAATACATGCAGCGAACCAGCTTTACCTCACTGTATGCATTGTTTCTGCTCTAACTTTAAAGGAAGAACAGCACTAGGACAACACCTGATAACAAATGATATGGTAAATTCTGGATCTTACCTAATTTAATATCTGCTCCTGAAAAAAATGTAACTTTGGGAGAATGTATTTGGTGTAGTAGTTATTACTCTACGTGAGCCACCTGTATCCTACGCTGGAGTGTGTTGGGTTGAATTCTGATCCCATCTTCCGGCAGTTGTGGCTCCTGCAAGCAGCTGGTGATAGCGTAAGTGGTTGGGTCATCACTACCCACATTAAGGCCGATTTTGGCTTGGCCCACACCCAGCTGTTGTAAACATTTGAGGAGTGAACTAGAGAATAGGACATATCTCTTTTTCTTTCTTTCTGCCTCTTAAATAAATCTACAATAACAGCAATAACAACAATAAAATCACTTATGATTTCAAGAAGCAGTTACCCTTTCCGCTTATAAGTAGTTGGCAATTACAACATAATTTTTTTTGGTGGCATAAATCAGCTTAATTTCCACAAATCCTTAGGCTAGCTAACAATTTGCTATTGTTTGTTGCTATTATTATTGATACTAGAATGAAGAATCCTTAGATCTTTGAAAAATTTATCAAGAATGTAGAAGAATAAACGGTCAACAAGTCTGAAGAATATGGCCAGAGAGGCAAGTGTTTTCTGCATTTATAGTTCTCATTAAGACTGTACAATGCAGCATCATTCGTCAGTAAATCAGAGTTTTTCCAAGTGGCAGTTCTGAATGTAGTTGGTTGCAATAGGCAGAGAACAGGGATTAGGAGTTTAAGTGAGATTCCTTTTAGGATAAATTCTCTAGCTTCTGGCTACCATGTACAAGCTCTATTAACTGCCTATAAATTGTTCATCATAAAATCTAGTTCATTCTTGTTAATTAGGCCAAGGCTTTTATAAAGACTTTTTTTTCCTTCTCTCTATGAAAGGCTGGGCAGGAGAGTGGCTACATCAGAATGTGAAGGGTGAAAAAGGGTCCTGCAAAGCTAGTTGCCAGGTTCCTTAAATACTAACAATTAGGAAGAAATTCCTGAATTAAAATTACTTTGGCTTCTTCCAAGTGAAAGGGAACATTTGCTATTGTCACAGAAGCAGGTTAAATAGCATCAAAATCATTACATCTTCTGACTTTTGGAGACTTTCAATCTGTAACATGGATGAAGCAAGGAAATATGCATGTATAAAAGCACTAGATGCACCTATTGAAATAAGTAACACCAAACATATTCCAGAAAGCCAAATAGATCTATCAAATACAGCTGGTGCGTCGTTCCATGTCAGTTCATTATGCATTTTCTCCATGAAATTGGACTTCTATGCAAAATTATCTTTGAGGAAATCTTGTATTTGCTGCTGATGGCCAATTTTTTTTTTCCTGCTGTATTTTGCTTTCTGTGGTGCTCACATAAGTGATCAACTGGCAGGCAGTGAATGTTATGTTTATATTATCTCATATTTTGCATTGCTAACTGGCTCCCTTGATACCATTTAAGGTGCATCCCTAATCAGCTCTCACGTTCCACACTTCCCTGGCAATCTCTGGATTTTATGAAGAGGAGACACGCCTTGTGCCCCAGTTATGGACGCCAAAGTGGTTGTGACTTCAGGAAGTCCCAATAGTCAGAGCCACAGGCCGAGTCAAGCTGTGTGATTGCTCCCCTGAGATGCAGTTAGCAAGCCTCCCTGACAGAGGCCAGAGGCAAGAACAGTCAAAGGCGGGGAAACTCTGTGTGTTTGCACACACTCCCATACTTAACAGCCATTAAGGTGCAATTAATAATGGTCAGGAACACCATTATATTTGGAAACCCCAATAACAGCACAATTGGGGAAAAGGAGGGGGCAGTTCTAACCAAGGAAAGTGATTCACACACACAGACACACACACACACACTCTACACCAAGAAATGAGGTTTTACCTTATGCTGTCTTCCCTTGCAAATGCTAATATTAGCTAGCAGTTAAGGAGAGTGTACAACAATTCGGTGAAGTGTGTTTCATTTCCCTGCTCCTCAAGACGTATCGGGTCTGACTCTGTGCTTGCCAGTGGTAGGATCCTCACTGGTCCAGCTTGTGGGGGATAATGTCAACTCCAGAAAGGTACAATGGAGATAAGAGCTGGTCCATGTCCATTGTAAATTAGGTCTTTAGCAAAACAAAGGAATATTTGCACTGCATGTTGGAAAGGGCACCGCATCAGCTTTCTTGCATGGTCTATGCTTTGAGTCAGTAACTTTCCAACCAGGTTGCAGTAATGCCCTAGAGGACTTGACAGTTCATGTCTTTGGGGAAATAAATTGCAAAAAGGTTTCAATAGTCTTTTTTTGATGTTTAAATTCTGCTTAACTTAGTTTTGATTGAAGTAATTACATCTTTTGAAATGCTAAAAAAACCTTTCAGAGCAGAATATTGAAAAAATCTCTTTGAACAAGTAAACAAATAAAACACCTTTCACTTTTCATTATCTTCACTGCCATCCTCATTGTTATTGTAATCAAATGCTAATTGTGACTGCTGGTCAGAGTTCCCAGCTTTTACTAGATAATTGGGTTCCTGTCTGGGTCTTCCTTGAAACTTCCAATAGGCACCTCTGAGGACACTTCAAGCAGCTCAGGTAAAAATGAAACAGCAAGGCAAGTTTATTTTGGTGTAAAAATATTTTTTGAAATCCTGGCTCTTCCTAATGCAGATTTTCCATAAACTTCTTGAAGTCTGCTTAGATACAAATAAATACCAGATTGGGGAAAAGAAACACGCTGACACTTCGTGCCACCAGGGAGGTCAGAATGCACCAGTGAGGGCTGTGTGAAAGAAGGAGACCAAGACCAGACAGCAGCAGGGCTGTTGTGGAGAAGGCACTGGAGGCTGGTCCTATCCCCTCTGCCAACAGCTCTTGCCTTTTATGTTCATGTGTAATTCTTCAATGAGAACCAGTTACAGGGCAAACTCAACATCCGCTGAGGTCTGGGATGCAGGGTTCTGGCCCTGTAGTCACCTTTTGGCATCAGCTCTGCCCTGAGGAAAGGGAGTTCATATTCTTGGTAGGCAGAGGGTGGTCTGGGACACAACATTTTTTGTGTTACGTTAAGTTTAGAAAAGACTTTTTACAGCTATAAATGCTTCAACCTTTAAAGCCATTTTAAGTTATGAACAAAGATTAGTTTTTCATGCCTAAACATTTAGTGTATTCAATCAACCATCCGATTAATTGAGGGATGTCAGGCCACCTGGATGTTTGAATTCACAAGTATTTGGTTGAATTGAAATGGTTACTATTGCATAAAAATTGTGCGCAGTACTTCTCTATAGGTATACTCACAGTGCAGCTAGTGTAAAATTTGTCATTGTCACTTATATTTATTTTTCCATGCACTGTCACCTTCCCTAATTTATTTTTTCCAATTTCTCCTAGAATGCTCCATTGTCTGAGGTAGTCAAGAAGAATGTTTCTTTCAGAGTGCAGCCAAGTGCACAGAGCAGCTTGTCTTAGCTTCTTGATACAAGCTAGTTTGCATGTTTGATTTTTGTTGTCAATGCCTGATGGAATCAATCCTAACTCCCTTGTGGGGGAGGAAACCCTCTTATTACACTGTGTTAATGGCCAGATGATCGCCTATATTGAAAAGATGTCTTAAAGTTCAGATTACATTTTACTACAGATTTAAAATTTTTAAATCTCCTTAGGCTTTCAATCTGTGTTTTACTATTAGATTTCAGGGTGTTATCTTAGGCTTACATTAATGCCTAGTAATAGACTTCCATAAAGCTACTGTTAATTTGCCAAAGTCTCCAGAGTTAGAGAAATTTGAAGTCGAAGGTTTAATATTGATCCTGCACTTAAATTTAAAAGGCAAGAATTCAATAAAATGATCCATGGGCAAATATAATGAGTACCTTTTCTAAGTTCTGTAAAGGCTGCACCTGGTATCAAATGATTGTCTCCAAGGAGCTTCCATTCTGGAGATATCACTATGCAAATTGTCACAACTACATGTGGAGGAGGGGATGGGACACGGATTAAAAGAAGTTATGTAGCAAACAGAGAATGAGCTCATAATAAGCCTGTCTGAGCAGGTGCAAGATGAGAAACTCCTGATCAAGGAAGAATGGGCTCATTAGGATTTGAATAGCTGGGAAGGGACTTGGGAATTAATGAGAATAGCGGTTGAAACATGGGAGAGATAGGTTGTTCTCTGGTGGTAAAGAACTTTCAGCATCATGATGATCATGGGACCTTTATTCAATATTTCCTGGGGGAACCATGCGGAATTTTGAGTTGATCTATTTGATAGCAACCTGGATGCAGATTTTGTCAGTAACTTCTGATTAAATTTTCTGAAAAAAAAGATCCTCAGATTTATTTCAAGCTAAGGCATAGCGGTGTTGGTCCTTCCTTGGGTTCCATCTTTGGTTTCATCTGTAGCGTAGGAAGCACGAGGAACCTAGATGCCCATCGACAGCAGCTTTCTTCTTGATCCAGTGAGAGGAATGCACACTCACTACTTCTGCTTGGGCATGTGGTACAAGAAAAAACAGTGCTCCATTTTAAACTGAACCTCAGAAATATAGAGAAGTCTTAATTGAACAGTAAAGACAATTGTTTGCAATTAACACAAGAAGATTCCTCTCACATTTTTAGCTTTCCAAAAAAGAATAGCCTTCATGTGGTGAGGTGCCATGTCTCTTAGACAAATATAAAAAGAATTGATGGTGACATAGCTGTTAAGGAAGTCAATGAACACCACCCACAAAGCTTGCTCTACTTCTGAATTCTGTGTGTGGCTTATCATTGACCATGTGGCAAATGCAACGGGTTGACCAAATTCATAATGAGTTTGTCTACACCATCTGCTGTTGCATTGGCATCTATTTTCTTCAATGCACTGCCCTCTTTATCTTAGGCATGTTCTGGTTTTCTTCTGTTTCTTCTTCATTTCAAGTCGTTTCCACTGGCATCTGTACCATTTCCTGATATCAAGAAAGCAGGCTTTCAAAGCGTGAGTGGTGAATGACAGGGACTGAGGCTAAAGTCATAGTTCTCAGCCTAGAGGTTTCTGAGCAAATAAAGAAAGACCAGAAGAAAAGTGAGGGTTCAGTGTAGGATTAATGAAAGAATCAAAGAAAACAGTCTGGAGGAAAAGGAAGAATGAAGACTACATATTAATAGGAAAATGGTAGAGTAGTTCACAAAGGTTGAGATGACACTGAAATTATTATTATAAAGGCATTTCAAATTGATGGCAAGATATTTCAACAGCAGTAATTCAAAATCACCTTCTCAAATTAGGGGATAGTATGTCAGGGCTTCCTTTAAACTGTTCTTGAATTTCAGTCAAAGTTTCCTTTGTGTGTTTCAATTTGTTGCCAAAGCATTGCTCCAGTTCATTTTCTGATTTCTTCTCACAAAGGAGTTGTAAGTTGGCATCATTAGGCAAATCTCCATGCTCCCAAATTTTAGCTCATTCCAGTAGAAAGCACCAACTTTAGTTGCATATGAATAGTGAAAAAGATTTGTATTAAACTGCTGACAGAATTTTAAAATGATAGTTAAATTTCAGGAAGGTTTTGTTGTCCTTAGAATATCAAGGTATGGAAAAGAGCAAGGATAAGCACTTATTTTAGAGTCCATAGAATTAACCAGGTATCATTTTCCTCTCTAGGTCTCTGAAGTGATGGGTCACTGATGTGGGAATAACTACTCAGCATTTCAAAGAAAAAAGCCTAAATACTGACCTGGGAGGACATGGTCCTGTTTTTTTTTTTTTTTTTTTCTATCCCAGGTCAAAATTAAATCTGAGATTTTGGAGCTTACTCACCAGGGGAGAAATATCACGAGCTATTTGCTGTCTCTGCTGTAACACAGCTCTGGCAAGCGTGGAAGTTATGTTGAGATCGTCAAATCTATACTCAAGGACCATCTTTGTGAATCATGAAACCATATGCCACTGGTTGTCTGCACTGGAAAGAAAAATCAACAGAAATACCCAACTCTACGCCAATGAAGCCGGTGATACAATCAGACAGAGCCAGGGGCCATTTGACCATCTCACACGTTCTCAATGTATGCATTAAAAAAAAAAACAAAATCTCTGTTACTGCTTGAACCATGTAAAATACCAGAGCTCCTATAGTGCTAACAAGGAATAAAGATCTTGCACCAGATGGTGCCTCTTGTCTCTGTCTATCTCTAGCCCAAACAATCTGCCAGAGTTTTGAAGAAAAATGCGATGTGATCATGTTACCAAGTACATGAAGAAACAGTATGAAAAGTAATCTGGCTCAAGCCAGGGGACCCAGAAGGAAGGGATTATTGCCACTCGTTGAGCCTAGACATGAGGTTTATGCTTTCTGTGTGTTAGTCCATAAAACAAATGGCACACTGAAATACAACCATCGGGTGAATCTCTCACTGAGATGTCTCTCTGTTAACATTTCCAAAACTCATCTGGATGTTTTATTTACATACAAATACAATTTGATTTTCAAATGCTTACTATCTATAAAGGGGGGCATTAAAGATTATATTTGATAGGGTTTAGCTTTCTATATTTCTTTTTGCTACTGGCTTTGGCCATCCTCATGATTAAAAGCTCAATTACAGTTTATAAATCCCTCTTTTTTTATTTTTCACAATATAGTATTGCTATTGCACACCTGGATGAGGATTTGCACTTATACCATTTCTAATTCTCCATTAGACTTAAGTGATCTTAATGTTTTCAAGAATAGTCCTGCATTCTCAAATGTTGCTGGAGGCATTGACACTTTCTTTGCAATGATATCTTTCATAATTTAATACCTACAATATTTTATAATTCTTTAAGGTTAGAGAGTATTCAATGGACTTCTGGATACAACCCATGTAAACAACAATTTATATTTATATTCATATTTAGTGTTTTGATTGGGATGGTGCAAATATCAAGTATAGGGAATAACCTTAGTTGAGAGGGAAAGCCCATTGGTGCTTTCGGAATTTGAAGTTTGAAACTGACCAGAAAACTGGTGGGAATCTGACGAGACAAACAGAGCAACTGAATGAAAATGTTGCAGTTTGACATAGCCATAGCATCCTAACCTGTGTTCATGTGTCAAGAAGTTCCTTTTAGTTTAGTTTATTGGAGTGTCAGTCCTTGCCTGGTGGGAAGAGTAGAATCTCCATCCTCTATCAGAGATGCTTAGACAAATCACTGCTTGGCATCGAAGCAGCATTGTTTTATCTGATGGATTGCAATGGGGACAATAGATCCACCCAGAAGGAGGAGGTTATAGCCATTTTTTATTCACAACAATTCAGGAGCTATGGTGGTAATTATGGAAAGAAAGGACCACTTGTCTAAGGAGAAGGCATAGGGATAGTCCTGAACTCAGTGAGGTGGATGACAAGAAAACACATGCTGCCCAGCCCTAATGTCAGCCTGGATGGTGATGGGTAGCGATAGACATAGAAAACCTTCCTTGGAAAGAAGGCTTAGAACACACTGGCCAAGGAAACAATTCTGGCTTTTTAGTTTTGCCTTAGTGAAGGCAAAACATCTATTTAGAAATTCACAGTGAACCGTGAAAGATTGTGGCCCTCAACAGCAGAGTTCAATATTAGAAATTCAGAACAGATGGGAAACTCTTCCTGGTGGTTTCACTGAGAAATCATCTTCTTCACGTTTTCTGATGCCTGAGATAACACTATTTGCAACATTCCTTTTTCTTTACTTGTTAGATGTAACGCAAGGGAGTGAGTGAAGGCCAAGAGCCCAGACCCCTCCTCACTTGGCAGGTTGTATTTGTCACATTCAGAATATTGGGAAAATAAAGGTCTGCAGATTAAACAATGGACTCTTGCTTATTAATTATATTCTCTAAGGAAAATTTTAAGTAAAACTTTTTGAATCTGGTTTGAATTTTCCCACATAAACAATATTATATATGAATAGTAGATATGTAGTATCTATTTTATTCATTCACTTCTTAATTGAGTCTAATTAATATTTTTGGAGCTATCAAGGTGGAGGAGGTCTTCAAAAAGTTTGAAATTGCACATTATGGAAAGCTGAATCAATATCAGTTGTTATGTGATTCTATTTCAGCTTTTAAAGCGAAGTTTTCATCATAAAATGTTTTCCTAATTTAAGAATTTAATAGAGAGAAAGAGAGACAGAGAGCAAGTTTTAATACACTGGCTCCCATCTTCATATATCTGTACGTGGCCAGGGCTGGTACAAAGCTGGAAGCTCAATCCAGGTTTTCCATGTAGGTGTCAAGGATCCAACCACTTGAGCCATTAGCAGGAAATTGGAGTGAGCAGCTGGAGCCCAGAACGAAGCCTGGTACTTGAATTTGGGACTTGAGCATCAAGGCCACACACCTGCCATACTAGGAAGTTTTTGAAATACCTCATAGTATTGCCATGTTTCTATTTATACTGTTACTTCAGGTTCCAAGGTTTTAAGGACTGTGGCAATGTTTTCTGTGGACAACTGTACATGTTGTTCCACCTGCTCATGCTCTCACACAGATTTTGGAAAATGAAGGGTTGATTTTTTTCTCTTTGTTTTTAGGATCTTTGTCATCAATGTCTGGACTTCACAGTGCCATTTTATCTTCTCTAACCAAATTCCCATCTCATTTCTCTTTTAGCTTTGATGCCCAATGGAAGAGGCCCAATTCTAATTGCTCCCAGACCTTTAGGGAGAGGGAAATGGGAAGATGGCTCTCCCTTTGGGCAAGTCTATTGCTTGCAGAGCATAAAACTGATGTTGAACAAATCGAAGAGGCCAGGACAGTGTCCGCTAAAGAACTCCACCATTCAGCTTGTTAACATATACAAAAAGTAAGACAATGTTACAATTCTTTTAAAGATGTATTTGTAGATGTGATAGGCAGAATAAAAGCAGAAGGGGGAGCGAGGGAGGTCTTCCACCCGATGATGATGCACTCCCCAAATGCCTGCAACAGCTGGTGTTGGTGCTGGGCAGGGCTGAACCCAGCAGCAGGTGCGTTATCTGGATCTTCCACATTGATTGTTGCAGCTACTTTCCCAGTAGAGCAGCCAGCACCGACACACACACCAATGCTCATGGAAGATGCTGCTGTCACCGGAGACAGCTTAGCCTTATGTGTCACATCACGGGTTCCCTATGCCCTCTGCCGTTTTCCTTCTTGCCCTCCTTCAACCTCACTTCAGGTTGCCTTTCCACACTGCTGTGTTCCTCCCAGTGGGTGGGCATCAGTGGGTGGGCAGAGGGCCTGTTGACACACTGCTTTGTCATTTGGGCTCTTGTCTTGCTTGCAGTGAACTGCCATGTGATTGCCTTTCTATTCTCCTGTCAAAGGTGGCCATAAGGCAGACAGGGATGTTTATTACCTAAACAAAGTATGTGATGCTATAGATTTGTATGCAAAAGCTTTGCAACAAAACCAAGTAGCTGTTTACTTTAAATATGCCAATTAACTGTTACTTATGTACACTGAGCTTCTAGGTTAAGGATGATTGATAGTAGCATGCAGTGAAATGTTCTTAAACTACAGTCAGGAAATGTAAATGTGCAGAATGGAAAAGGCCAGCGGCTGACAGCACTAGTTACATGTTTCAAAACAACACTTTCAAGCCATTCCTTTCTTGTTCTTTCATCCTTTCTCTATTCTGCACTTACACAGCCTGGTAGCCAACCGTCTCCTCGAAAAGTTTTGGAAAAGAGAAAATGTTTTAGTACAAAGTAAACATCATGGGCCTAATCTCATTTGTTTCACTCAAGCAGAACTCTTATGAACCACAGCGGGGGTTTTGCTTCAGTGAAGAGAACAGACTTGTCTCGGAAATGTCTGACATTGAATTTGTTGCAATTACAAAAGCTAATTAAAAGGAGAGGTGGCTTCTTCTAAGATGTTTTGGCAGTCATTTCTTCATTCGCTGTAGGCCTGAACTGCCCCACAAACACACAGGGAGAGACACGAATGTTTGGCACATACACTTATGTTAAACTTTTCTAGCAGACAGATTTAAAAACTAGAAACAGAGGAAATCATGTCAAACACATCATTGAACATATGATATCCCAACGGTTGCCATTCTAATGTGATCCATATACAAATATTAACAGGTGTTTTGCATTTTGTAGTTCATGTTAGGTGTTTGAACTTGGGTGTGTGTATTGTGCTTGCAACATATGCCAGGGCACTTGACCACAGCAGTTCTTCCTAGCCTTCCCAGGCCAGAGTGGGTCTCTGTGTTATTCTTTGGGAGTCACTATGATGCCTGTAATTACAACATTTACTTTGGACAGTCGGGAAAACCTGGATATGCATCTTGAATTAACACAATGATCTGATTGCTGTTTGATTTTGTAATTACTGTTAAAGCCTGCCATTCTGTGGGGGAGATGAGCTAAACTCATGAGCTCAGCCAGCTGACTCGATTTCATGGAGCTACCGGCTGCTAAATGCAAAGATGTTTGTGCTGGGGATGTAGTATAAACATTCCTTTAGCAAAAGCTCAAGAGAGAAAAGGGAGTTTCTTTTAAAAGTACAGAGATAATAAGAAATGCTTTTTGATTTGCATCATTTCCATACCAACTGAATGTTTTCTTGTTACATTTCATGGTCATCTCAACAGTGTTGAAATTTGTGTGTGTCTTGCTAGAAGCACGGTAAGAGTGGATACTGCTAAGTTAACCCTCTCAGAGGGAAAGTTGAATTTGCTAAACTTTGGTTTACTACCTGTTATAACCAACTCTAAACTAAACAATGTTTAAGCAGAACATGATTGTGTAGAAATCAAACATCAAAGAGGTGGTTAAAACAAGAATAGCTCCTTTTGGAGGAAAATCCTTTTTTAGAGTCAGACAAATCATATTACACTGGCAAACATTACTGAGGTATTGATAGCAACCACAACGAAGTTGTGTCCAGCTTGTTCTGTCTTGGGGAAGATATTTATGTGAGGAGGGCGTTCTAGAATGAGCCATAATAAAGTGTTTGAAGAAAACATCATTAGAAGAACTGAGACTTTCCACAGGTGCAGGACCTCTGAGGCCTTGTGTAGAGTAGCATCCATCTGTGCCTTGGCCCTGCTCTGCTTAGGCCACCCTGCAGGTGCATTCCCAGGCTTCTATTCTGCTGGATTCAGCCTGGTGGGAGAGAGAAGAAAGGTGGAAAAAAGAGGGTGGCCAAGTAGTGCCTGACGGGGGTTAGGTGGTCAGCCCCATAAAATATCTTGAGTTTATGCCGACTCCGTTGCCTTCGTTGTCACTCCTAAATATGTCTCAGTTCCAGCTTCTTCTGGGTGAATGTGAACTGGACTGAGGACCCTCTGTCCCCGCTCCCTTCTCTTACCCCTGCCGTCTTCTCCAGCTCATGGAGTCCTTCTGGTTGCCTGCTGGTTCTAGTCTAGCGTTGTTCCAGCATACCCTGCGCAGGGAACTTTCCTCTGTCTTAAATCCTTCCCCTTGTCTTCAATACCTAAAGTGGATGAGTTTCTCTCTGGTTGAACTGTGACTAATGCAGAAAGAACGATGGATTCTGGAAACAAAAATGAGCGTGGTTCCAGACACATTATTAAAGAGATTGTTTATGTCAGCTAAGGGTAGCAGCAATTACTGAAAGACAATATGAACTTCTTCAGGGTGATCATGACTAATTCACTTTGCTGATTTAATCGGGAGTGGAAGAAATGTTGGCATCAGAACATAAGCAAGGCCTTTGAAGTGGTCCTTCATGATGTCCTTGTGGTAAAGAGACACATGTGGGCTAGATGATACAGATGTAGGCAAGTTTATAGGCTGTCCTGGACAATACCTGGAGGGAAGCCGGGATGCCCTTCAGTGTTTGAAGAAGGATTAGATTAAATCTTTGAAATACTAGAGGCTAGAGCCCAGATCAATGTTTGAAGTTCAGGGAATCTGACTTTGGCTCAATAAATGGAACTGCATTCTAAGAATTAGATTTCTTCTGAAACGAAGAAAGCTCTTAGAGGGAAGATGGTTCTTGTCCCTTCTTGTATACAGGAAGATTTTACCTGGAATTGGGGAACAATAAGTACTTACATCAGAAGAAGCTTGAAATAGGTCATCCCTGAGGTCCCTTTTAATGCTGGAAGCCTATGGATTAGGAATGGCTCCTAATGTGATGCCATCTGTTGAGGAGCAGCACAATTCAGGGTTTGGTTGATCTTTGAGATCAACAATGAACAACATCATCCTGTTGAAGACTCTGTTAACCAAATTTCCTGCTTTTCAGAAGCACAAGTGCTCCTATGTTATCATTCCATTTGCAATTTTTTTTTCCTCGAGAGGAAACCTGCATATAAAAAGGAGCATAGCCAGCACAGTAGCTTAGCAGAATAAACCAACACCTACATCTCATAGAAGCACCTGCTGGAGTCCTGGCCACTCTAGTTCTGAGCAGCTCGTTGCTGCTGCACCGGGCAAACAGTGGAGGATGGCCCTGGTACATGGGAGTCCTGGATGAGGTTTCTGGTCTCACGTATGCGACTGCTTGAGGCGTGAACCAGCAGATGGAAAAATATCATTGTCTATTTCCCTTTTTTTCTTTCTTTCTCCCTCTGTGACTCTGCTTTTCAAATACAGATTAGACGTGAAGAGCAATGTGTCATCGATGGCTATATAGTTTAAATTCTCTGTGCCTACAATGTCAGGATACACTTAAATAGCAGATGTGACTTGTGGCTGTTGTTGAGGGACTAAACTGTTGTTACAGTATAGGGGAAAACAGTAAGAGGGGAGGCGAAGGGGGAGGGTGGAAGGGGAATCCCTGAACCCAAGGAACTGTATCATCAAAAACAAAATTTTATTTTTTAAAAATGTAAAGGCATAAATATAAGACATTTTGAAGGTTTTATTGAGAAATCACATTAGTCTTGTGTAAGTTAATCATTTGTGTAAGAAGATAATTTCTTTTTCAGGCACTTTAACTTTGAACAGTTGAACTTCAACTATAATCAACAAGTTTCATCAAGCACCTGCTGTATGTTTAGCATCAGGGATAACCATAGGCAAACTTTTTTTTTTTTCAAAACCAACAAGACTTGTGTGAATTCAGGCAACGAATTTGAACAATTGAGAAAGGAAATGACTGATTACTCATTTACAGTAAATTTTAAAGTAGTTACAGATCACTAAAACTACAGAGGTATGACTTTTTAAGCCACTGGTTTGACAAAGGTATGATACAAAACTCTATCGGTAGAAACATTGATGCACACAGACATTTCTTCCTTTTTTATTGTCTTTTGGTTTTGTAAGTTTAGCTCCCATATAGAAGGGATAACATACAGTACTTGGCTTTGGATCTGGATTGTTTAATTTAATGTCCTCAATTGAGTCTATTTTGCTGCAAATGATGGCATTTCACTTACTATAGCTGAATAATTTCATTGTGCATCTTTAGCTCATTTTCTTTATTAGTTCATCTGTTGATGGACACTTTGGTTGATTCCAAATGCTGGCTGTTGTGAAGAGCGTTGCTGTAAATGTGGTGGTGCAAGCATCTCTTTCATTATTGTGTTCAAGTCTTCTGGGTGTGTATCTCGTAGTGGGATAGTTGGATCATATGGCAAGTCTATTTCTGGTTTTTAAGAAATATCTGCATTAGTATTTCAGTCATCACTGCTCCCTCCCAGTGTGTGTATAATAGGAAGCTAGACTCAAACCTAGGCACCCTGACACAGCAAGATGCATGCAGTATTTTCACTGCAGAACCAAGCACTTGCCCCTGTATATTTATTTCTAATGAACTTTCTTCCGCATAAGGAGTACAAAAAAATGTCCCCACTTTACAAAATAGTCTCCATAATCATGGAGATAGACGCTGTGCACACAGAACCAATTACAAAACAACAGGATGAATGGTGTGCTACAGGTATTAGCACAATGCTATGGTAACACAGGGCAGCATGTGATGGATTTATCAGTTCTGCTACAGCAGTGTTTAGGGCAAGGGAAGGTGCTAGTGGAGGAAAGCTGCAGAGAGGGGATGGCATTTAAACTGAGACAAAAAGGAAATGATGCTACTTACCGTTCAAAAGGATCTTGGAAACACAAGAAGAAGGTGTGTACTAGCTTACAGGTGTGTGTTTTTTTTTAATAGCTTCAGCATGCACTCATATTTAATACCACTATATATACATACATATATAGATACACATATATGTGTATATATGTGTGTGCGTATACCCTCCTTTGAAGGAGGTAATAGCAGCATTTGTTGAAGCTGAGAGTGACAGTATCTCTCATGGACTTTGCACAGAAAGTTGCATATTCCTCAATGTGGGGAAACACACATTCCACACGGAAACAAGTTACAGAAGTATTGTGACTTAACTCTGCTGCTCAAAACAGCTTCTGCTAGGTCATTGTTTTTTAAAGCAAGGTGCTCATTATATGAAAGTAAACTCATCTACCACATACAACAATAATAATGTGCTACTATCAGGATTTTGTTTCTGTAAACATATGTACCTATAATGCTGGCTATGTTACCCCAACCTTCAGACTTTTTACCGCCTGCCAACTTTGAGACAACTCACAAAGCAAGGAGCCTTCTGCTCACCTGGATAGGTTGTTTTCTCACTCAAGGTGAGGAATTGAACAGAGGAACTTCCAGGCCAAAAGAGTCAAGGTCAGGAGACAGGGTATTCACCCACATCTGGATTTACTCCCTTGGGAGATTGAGCTGCAGGTTTTAATAGCTTTCCTTGGAAGGATCCTGTAGTAAATTGGAAACAACATTGTATAAGAAAATACGAGGAAAAGATCAATTTCAGCTAGGAAGACATTATATGTAAAATATTCTTAATATTCTTAAATTTGAAAATAATTGACACCAAATTGCAATGGAGCTTGCAGTTCTGCTAGTGTCAACATGCTTGTCTCTCTTAGATCTACTCATTTTTCCGTTACAGAGTCCGTGTCTTTCTTTTTGCAGGGTGGTTGAAAGTCAATAATGTAATCCACATTCTGTTCAAACTTTTCATATAAGTAGTTTACCCAGATGTATTTTTTTTTCTGGCTTAAAAATCTGATTTTAATTGCTAAGCTCATCTTTGTAAATCAATTCCATAAAAATGCTATGGTTTTCCTTTCTCCCCCTCTTTCTCAAACTCAAGGGAAAACACGACTTAACAACAAAAAAGTGCTCTGTTAGGGTCTTCTTTAATGTCTCCCTTTGGTGACGTATGAAATCAAAACCAAATTGTTTGAACTGGCTAAGTCTTAGGTTTGAATTACCCAAAGTGCTTGTGTTTTGCAGTCATCTCTTGTGATGATTTTATTTTGTTCTTCTGGTATGCACCGTTGTATTAACACATGCTAAGTAAGGGGCAATTTTTAAATATACATGTTTCTGTTGCTAAATCTGCCTCTAGCTTTGTCTGGCCCAAAAATTATCCTGGACTTTCTAGTAAGAATGGTTAGGACAAAATGAGTGGAAGAAGCAACTCAGAGCTCTGTCCTGCAAACGTGGGTTTCTTTGATAATGGCTACTTTGGTGACTCAATTCTTTGGGGCTATATACAATATTTTCTCATTTAAAATTCTTTTGCTAAAAAACTTTTTTTGGTGATTTTATTAAAGTCACTGAAGAATGAAAAACCTTTGTCATTAATCTACATATTAAGTGCACTCATTATTATATTGTCAAACGGATTGAATTTGATTGCTAGCACTAACTGAAATCACCTGTTGCATAGTCATTGCCACTGAATGATCTGATGAGAAACTGGATGATTCTGAGCTACCCACTAAAGGGATTTTTGTTCCTTTTCTGTTTAAGAAATTTTACTCATCTGAGAGGCACAGAGAAACAGATAGCTTGCTAAATAGACAGATTGATATAGTGTAAGAGCCCATTTGCTGATTCATTCCCCAAATGCTGCTCCTGATTGAGGCTAGACTGGGGTTGAGTTGGAGCCAAAGCTGTGAGCCAGAAATGCAGTGCAGATCTCCGGTGTAGGTGGCAGAAACCCAAATGTTCGTGCCATCACCACTGCCTCCCCAGGAAGCAGGGAACTAGAACCAGGAGTGGAGGTAGGCATTGAACCCAGGCATTCTTTGTTTTTTATTTTCGAGAGTTATTTATTTTTGACTTGAAAGGCAGATTTTATAGAGAGAAGGAGAGACACAGGGAGTGAATTAAAGCATTCTAATATAGGCTGCAGGGGTCTCAAGAGGGGCATTAAGAGCTGTGCCCCTGGGAAATGTTCTTAAGTGGCTATTTCTTTTCAACATGGAAGTTTGTATGCATACCTTTTGATTACAACAACAGATCCATGTCAGACTAACTTAATTAATCCATAGGATTTTGGTGTAAGAATACTTCACAGAGCATAGGGACAGGAGACAAAATGAATGGCTCTCTGTCTCTTGCTCTCCTTACTCCCATCCACTTCATCTAAAGGTTCCCCCCACCCCCAAAGATTTTTCCCTGGTTTTTTTTTTTTTTTTTTGAAATGGAGAGAGAGATCCATCTTCCACTTGTTTACTCCAAGAAGTCCACAGTAGCCAGGGCTGCCCAACCCACGGAGAGAAGAGTGCTAACTTCAGAGAGCAGGAGGTATTCCTTGAAAGGTAGCTCACTTAAAATGCAAATTCTGGGGCTGGAATGATGGGATAGCAAACGAATCTTCTGCCTGTAGCACCAGCATCCCATATAGGCACTAGTTTGTGTCCTGGCTACTCTTCTTCCCTTCCAGCTCTCTACCTGTGGCCTGGGAAAGCAGTAGAGGATGACCCAAAGTCTTGGAATCCTGCACCCATGTGGGAGTTCAAGAAGCAGCTCCTGACTCCTGGCTTTGGATTAGTAGGCTCTGGTCATTCCAACCATTTGGAAAGTGAACTAGCAGATGGAATATTATTCTCTTGCACTTTCTTTGTTTCTTTTCCTAGTAATTCTGCCTTTTGAATAAAAAGAAGTTTTTAAAAAATAAAAAGAGGGACCTGAGAATATAGAAACTCTTGGGTGCTTCCTCACCTTCACTGTATGATGTCCTGTCCTGTCTTGGAACTCTGCCAGGAACAAAACTATGCTGCTTGAACTGTGGCTTCCAGAACCATCAGCCAAAATGAACTCCTTTTCAGTAAAGGTCACCCATCTTCAGGCATCCCATTATAGTATCAGAAAATTAATGCAGAAATTAGGTTTAGATGAAGTCATGAAGGTAGACCCCCATGATGGGAATTGTGTCCTTGTAGCAGGAGGAAGAGGCAACAAGACCTGAACCACTGAGAATGCAGCAGGCAGTTAAATGGGCAAGCTGGTCCTCACCAGGAAATGCATTAGCCAGCACACCGACTTCAGACAGACCTCCTGACTTCCAGGACTGAGGAACAAATTATGGTTTGAGTCACTGAATTTTCAGCAGCCCAAATTGACCAATTTGCCCTCAATAAAAAAAAATTCAAAAAATAAACATCATACTGTACTACCAGAATGAGCAAGTCAGTGTGCTTCCTAGGCCTTCAAAGCTTTGTTAGAACCAAACTTCACCAACATTAATCAGCTCTGGTAGTTGATTAAACTGTAAGTCCTACAGAAACCCAAAGAATGTTCAATTCACCAGATCAAATTCTGGTCTTGATTCCAAGTTGCTGATGGACTTTTTGTTTTTATTTTTTGGAAGGAAGAGAGAGGTACACAGAGTTGGAGAAACAGGGCATTCTGGGTGGCAGTTCAACCTGCCCAACAGAGCCCCGATGCTTCAAATTCTCCCAAAGCTATACAGTACTGTTTAGACTACTGACTGAAGTCAGCCCTAAATATGGCATTGCCAACAGGAAGCCAGTGAGGCGATTCCTGAATCTCAGAATCTATCATGGAAATGAGGAATTCAGAAGTTCGTACCTCTCTTGTTCATATGTTTGAGTACTTCTTTCTTTGTTACATTATCTAACATCATGTTACGGTTGCTTAGCGAGAAAATGAGTGGCAGGACGAAATGACTGGGTAAACATCTACAATGGATGTTCCAGGGGTACTGAAGCCTGGGGTTCTTTACCCAGTGGAACAGAAACATGAGGGTGTTGCCAACAGGGCAGCCACCCGCTTCCCTTTGTATGGATATTGCACATTGCTTATTCTAGGCATGGACTCAGGATTTCACATTTTAATACAACCCCACATAATTCTGGGACAGACCGTCTGGTGCTTTGATGAACATTGCCTTAGATTACCCAAACCTCCCAGGAAGCAACTTGAGTATTTAAAAAAAACCACACCAACATATTTAAAGTGAGTAAGTGTTAGATTATGTGGAGGTGCAGGGACGAGCTGAGAGCTGGGGCAGGCACTTCAGGGCAGGTATGTGTTAGTGGGTACTCAAAGCACATTCATGGTGTTTGGGGGTCCTGCATCGATTTCAGCAATTTCTGCTCATCCCTGCATTCAGTTCACATGAGAAATCCCAGGAGAATTTTGCACTGGAATTCTTTTTATTCCTCCTTAAAAAAGAGACTCAAAATGTCTTAAATTAGGAAAGAATTCAGCATCAAATGTTGCTTTTTGCCCTTATATGGATATTCTGAAACACTGTCTAAAATACCATGTTCCTTCTCTGTTGTCTCCATTGTGAACATAGGGAACAGGATTCTGCCCTTGACTGGCTTTCAGGGGAAGAGACCGAACAAAACAACAAAACACTTTATGTTTTCTTTCAATGGCACAGATTTTTATCCCGTTGAAGGTCAGGGTTGAGTTCAAAATGTTGCTCATTTGGGAGGGAAGAATTTCTGCTTTTCAGATGATAGCAAGAATCTTAGAGTAAACCAAGCATGGGGACACGCTGGCAGCTGTTCGCCATGACTCTAAGTTGTATTACATTTGCGTGGACATGGAAGCATGAATACTTATCTTTAATTCATCACCCAGCCCTGAGCAGAGACTGACTGGCAGCAGGCATTTGTCCAGAAGCCTGGCTTTCAACATAGCTGTCCCTGTGTGAAAAGCTGGGCTGGGGATTCCCCCTTAAGGGTATGGAAAGTGACAGGAAGTGACCTCTGAATTGGGCCATTGTCTAGGGAAATGTCCTCCCAATCTTTCCCTCTGCCTGCCTGGAGACAAATCCCACATTTGTGGAGTAAGGAGGGAGCCCCAGTGAATTCGAGCCCTTCTGCAAAGAGCCCCTTGTTTGGTTTTTCCTCCTGCTGGGGCTTGTCATGCCTGGGGCAAGCTCTGGGATTCTCCACTTAACCCAAGTGATGATTTCTGGCCTGCAGATTTGGTGCTTTCACCAAGCTTCAAACTTTCCCTGCGGTTCCTTATCCATTACCTTCCAGAAAGCAGCATATCCAAGGCTGCAGTGCCCTAATTCAAGGCAAGGAATGCTGCTCTGTGTAGCCCGTGCCATCTTTTCCTGTATTTCTTAATTTTGATTCACATGTGTCCTTGCTGTAGGTGGAGTACATGTTTCTGGAAAGTGTGTATCATTCTGATAATTCTGAAATATGTTTCAGTTCAAGACTTCGTAGAGAATGGTTCCTCAACAAGGCAGTTAGTAAATATAATTGATAATGAGAATGATTAAAGTTGCAGTGTCTCTTTGCCCTAATCTGCAGAGGTGTTCTGAGTTACTTGTCCTTGAAATGAGATCTGGTTTCAGCCCCACGTCTTCACTTTGGCATGCATGCTGTGGTGTCACCCTGTATGTGTCGCAGCCTTATCACATGGTAGAAAGACAAGCGTGGGTGAAATAAGTCAGGGCTTGGGTTGCTGTTCAAAATCACGAGGGAGGTAAAACTACATTTTGTGTCTTCCTGCCACCTCTGTCAAGGTCGTTGACACCCTCTTGGTGTCCCCTGCTTTACCAGCAATGAGGTTTTTACTGTGTTAGTCCAAATGCACACTGAAGAGAGGAATTCTCCATAGCCAAAATGTCCCTCATCTGTCATGTGGCCTCGTTCACCTGCGCTCCAGTTCAAATGGCCTCTTGCCTCACTCTCTGTTGGGTGACAAGGCTTGTTCATGAAAGAAGAAAGTCAACGCATCTCTCCTAATGCAGAGATAGCCAGGACAGTGATCATCTAAGATTTCAAAGCCTTCACTCAGCCTATACTGGGATGCCTATAGCTTAGCAGTGAAGAGTCCACTTGAAACACATGCATTGCAATTTGGGGTGCAGGGTTCAAGTCTTGGCTCTACTTCTAATTCTAGCTTCTTGCTAATATGAACCTGAGGAAGCAGCAGGTGATAATCCAAGTACTTGGCTTCTTACTTCCCTCCAGGCAAACTCAGGTTAAGTCTCCAGCTTCCCATTGGTTTGGCCCAGCCTCAGTCGATGTGAACATCAGGGGAATAATCAATGGATAGAAGATTTTCTCCCTTTTTCTGTCTTTCAGATAAGTTTCTCTTTTTAAAAGTTTTTGACTTCTTTTTAATGTATACCTTCTTTGATGTGTGCTTGGTTGCTGTCCCGGTTCTGCAAAAAATGTCCAAATTGTTTTTCTTGCCCCTCTTCTCAGCAGCTCACCCTATGAACTGTCCTCAAAAGAATCTTGCAAAAAAAGAAAAAACATCTATGTTATCATGTTTCTCTTTTGCTAAAAGCTCCCTTCTTGATCTTCCATGCTGGACAGCAGGCATGAGGCCTGTAGGCCACACCCCTTCCTCCTGGCAGGCACCAAAGCCCACCATGTTTTGCTCTCCTGAGAGTCTGTGATTTCATTGTTTCATTGTTCATTTTCCATGAAACACTATCAGTGCCGCATGATGGATTTTCTGTTGGAACTCCTTTATCCTAATGAGACCATGACTGGACATTCACAGCTGGAGCCATCCCTGGGGTGGTTGGCATGAGCTGGACCTGCTGTCTGAAGGTAGATGTGGGTGTGAACTTTCCTTCCTCCTCTGCAGCAGAATCCCCAACCTACTTGTCTATCGAATAGCTCTCCTCTGCCCAGATGCGAGACCACCATTTCTGAGTGCCCTGCTGGGACTGTTTACCTGACTTCTTCACCTGCTCCACATGGGCAAACGTTAAGAGACCTAGCTCAAATCTCTTCACTCTCTGAGTCCTTACCAGGCCATGTTAGGCTGGAGCCATTTAAATTCCTTCCAGTCCTTTTCCAACCAGAGAGTAACATAGGTTGTGAGTGGAATTTGTTTTCTTGGAAAGTGTGTATCTACCTTTTCAGAGATTTTTCAGAAGGCAGAGGCTATGCAGCTACCTCTTTCCATTTGTCAGTGGTTGCTGACTGCAATGTATGATGCAAGCATTTATGATATCATTTGTGGAGGTGTTCACTCGCTCTCCCTAGTACTTGATGCCTTGACACTTCTACAGAAGAAATATGACAGACTTGTCATAGGATGAAAACAGTGCTCAGGAATTGGTTTGCTAATTTATAAGCAGAAACATGAAATACTAGGAACAGAACAATAGGGTTCAGAGGAGATAAAGGAGAGTCACTTGGAGGCCATATCATACTAGGTTTGAGGAAAATAGAGGGCTCAAAATCTTAGGGAAGAGGTTATTCCACAGAAAATAGGAAGAATTATAGTCTGTTTCTTAGCACATGCGAGAGAGTGTAAGGAAAAATGTGACGCGACAGGTGCGTCTCAGCTATCATACTAGAGGGTAGCTCATTCCCCACATTGTTCTACGTGTATTAAATGGTTGTTCCCTGTAATGTACCTATTAAAAGGCAATGATGAAAAAGCCAGAGGCATTTGGGGAAATGTTGGGAGCCTCTGGAGAAAGAGGTGATTCCAGCTCTGACCTGTGGGAATGTGTACTCGGATGAAGACTTGAAATGAGCTAGAAGCTGTCAAAGCAGCCTGTTGGATGGAGGCCTTTGGTCTAGTGCCTCTAGGCCACAAGATCCCCTATGTGGGACTGGTGTGAAAACACCTTCCCGAGGAGGAAAAGGTGACACCACACTTCCTTTTCTCTCTGCACTAACGTTTTAATTGAGCCTCCAGTGAATTTCCTTGGAAGCCAATGGTGACTCCATGTCCCCGAAGGGACTGTTGGAAGCATGTGAAACAAGATGAGAGGTGGGACCATTATTCCCAGAACTCTTCTGACTTCTTTTAAACCCTGGTCAAGGATAGAGCAGTGTGTTGTGATAAAACACCCAGTAGCAGGAAGTTGAAAGAGAGGTTAAACTGGGGAGGAAAAAAAAGGCTAATTTTAGCTCCATTCAAAATCCAGGAACAAAATCAATGTTTACAAAATTAAGATTAATGATCTGCCAAAATTCAACTCATTACTTAGCAGTACTACAATGTAGTGATGAAGTTTGTGCTGGTGGACTTATTGGGAATTAAAACGATATCATTGGGAATGCCTTTTGCCTTGCAGTTGACTTAATGATTATAGAGGTTTCTACTGAAAGTACTTTTAGCCAAGGAATGGGTCTAAAAATTTCTACCTAAGAATTTACCCACTTCACTTGACATAGAGGAGTCCTTGTCAAAATATATTGAATGCTGAAGATCATGGCTATTATAGCGTAAAAGCTTTTACAGTTATCGATCTAGACACTGGAGTATCCCTCCTTGGATAGACAAAACACTCCTGGAGATTTGAAGGGAGCACAACACCAAAAGGTAGATGAGTCCCACAACTACTTTCCTTTTGGACAACTATGGATTTTTTTTCCCTGCAGTCTAGAAATACCGGAGTGATGGTGATGAAGTAGGTGGAGATCTGTCGGGTGGAAATGGGCAAGTTGGCCGTACCTGTGTGTGAGGGTCCTGCCTCAGAGCACCTCTTTGTGCAGGAGATGGGCAGGTGGCAGGCCAGCTTGGGGCGGTAACTAGAGAAGAGGGGGAGGATAGAGCACGTATGCAGTGCTAAGCTGAGATTAACACACGCAGAAATGCCTAGCTCAGTGTCTGGCACAAAGGAGGACTTCAGTGTTCCTTTGGTGTTTCTCTTGTCATCATAAGTATTCATTTTAGTTTGTTGTTGGAGTTGCTTTATTGCTTCACCACAGAATCTCATTTGGGTCAGAGAACTGATGCTGCTCTGGGCAGATATTATTACCAACCTTGGCCCTTGAAAAGCCCTCTGAATTTCACAAAAAGAGTGATCAACCTGATGTTTGAACTTTCTTTCCGCTTCTATGAAGGGTAAGTCTAGGGTTGGGTCCTCGCTTTACAACCTGCAAAGAAAGTGGCCATTGGTCTTCAAAAGAACTTTGGCGAGCAGATGTTATAGATAGAAGCAGCCTGGGGAACTCTACAGCTTGGGATCTTAAGAAACTGTTTTCCTCAAGTTCACAAAACTAGCTAATAGGTGAGCAGTGCTTTGCGGACTGCTGTTTGGATTTATACATCAACATTCTCTTTTCCTCAGTAGTTCTTGTCTAAATTTTAGTGCTTTTTCAGGCCAGGTGAACCTCAAGTATTTTGAAATGGATCTTTTGCTTCCAGAGTGGGGAAGTCAGTATGCTGGGTACATTTTCATTGCGGTTTCTCCAGGCCCAAAGGCTGTCACAGGTTCGCTTAGAAGGCTGCACTGCCAGCTGCCATCAATGTATCTATAGGAAGTTTCTGAAAAAAATACAGAACCTGTGAATTTCCTTAATTGCAAATCAACTATGAAGAAGCAGCTCTGAGTACGTGTAGAATTCCCTTATGGAGGGGGAAAAATGATAGGAGAAGGTGGTGTGGGGTTCAGGTTTCTTTTCTCATCATCAGTCAGCGTTGGTGTTTGAGAATGCCAAGTTCAGAATGCAGTGGACACATTAGTCCTTATTTCTACTAATCCCCAATGGCTGCCCGAGGTGTATTTGCACTTGCTGGGGGAGGAGAGAGACTGATGAGGTTCCCATATTTTTATCTAGAGATTGGGAGATTGTGCTGGGAGAGAGGGAAGACTGCATTAATGGAGAAGGAGGAAGAATAAATAAGAAGCAGAGCTAAAAATAATTTCAGATTGTTCATCATTATGAAGCTGATTAATTTTTAAAAAGTTAAAAGAGCAGATAAGATCCTCGGTAGGTACATCATCCTGGCATCTTGAAGACCACAATTTCCAGGCACTAGATCTTACCAGAAGAGTTAATTAGCCCAAACTGTGGCTTCTACTTGCTTTAACTGTCTTCAGCTTGGAGTTCTTAGAAGTTTTAAAGCTAATTAGGATACACCTGGGACTCATGGCAAAAGCCAGCGCTATTTTCCCACAGGGGGCTATTTCCTTAGCTACCAAAATTTACAAAAAGAAAAAAATGACAGAGAAAGAACATCATCTATACATTAAAAATTAGCATACCCATTGAAAAATCAGTAGATCTTGAGACCAAAGCAAGCTTTGGGCAGAACTGAGAGCCACATGTGGATGGATATTCAGAGCAGGGGGTCAGTCCCCAGGAGTGTCTGGGGATGAGCTGTGCCCGGATGCGGGGTGTGAGGTTGCGGCTGGTAATAGGGAAATGGCCTGTTTGGTTTTGTGCATCTGCAGAAGAGCTACGACTTGGGGGCCTAGAGAGACAGAAGGGATGACTACAGTTATTTCTTCCATCCAAACTCACGGGGCAGGGAATGGGGAGATGAGAAGTAGGAGCCTGTGATCTTGGGAAGGATTCTAACAGAAATTGGAGGGGAGAAATTAACGGTTTGGTCTTAAAGAGAAGCTGTCTCTCCCACCTAGAACTCTCTGCCGATGATCCTAGATTGTTTTTATTTTTTGTTTTATAAATAATGTTCAATGGTTCTTCCTCTTTTTCCTTGACGCCAAAACTTGTTCCTTTAGGAGTTTCCAAAGGAAGATGACTATCCCCAGATCTGCAGAGGCTGAGATTCTGCTGCTACCAGAACATTCCTGGTAACGTTCAGAAGATTCAAGGCTACTCCAGGCTGGGAAAAGAGGACACAGTCAGGGTCAGGTTCTGGTTTCATTCCTAACCCCTCAGGGGAGTCATGCTAAATTGGAAGATCCTCTCTTCTCTTTCCCAGGAGGAGCTTGTGCTCAGGGTAAGACCAGGCACTGCCTGAGACCCTCTATCTGTGTTTCAGAAAATACTACAACTGAAATTTCCTGAGGACTGAAATTTGCCTGCTGAAAGCACTTTATAACAGGGGCCAAACCAAGGAGAAGCAGAAGGCATATGCTATTTTCTTGTATTTAGGAAACAAGTTAATGATCCCTTGGCCCCCCAATCAGAAAAGTATGAGTGCGGGACACTGAGGACAGGCTGGGGAATTGGATATGTGAGTAGGAGAGGCGGAGTGAGATCTGTGGTCTCCTGGGTTCTTGTTCATGACCTTTCCTCTTCCCACCCCCATGAGATACCCTATGCTCAGTCCGCATTGCTACTTTTGCAGGGAGAAAGGGAAACTCAGCCAGTGAGACTGGGACTGCCATTTTAAAAAGCTTCTGCTGGTGCATGCACAGCCTGCTGCAGAGTGACCTTCCCCAAGGAGGAGGCCAGTGAGTATTCATCAGCTCTGTCTTTTCCTCTCTTGCCTGCGCCATCCCAGAGTGAGGGTTTGTGGTAGCTCCCAGGCTCAGGGAGAGCTTGGGTCATAGGGACCACCCATGAGACTTGGCCTGTGCACACTGCAGAGTCACCAGGCAGCAGCTGTGGCAGGGAGAACCGGGGTTGGCTTTGAAGTGAAGGGATGGGAGGCTGGGGCTATTTTGGGTTTGGCCTGAGGTAGCTCATACTTTGTGTAACCTCTTTCCCAGTATTTGCACACAGGGGACATCAAATCATTGGTCACATTAGAACAGAAAGAAAAGAATAATAAGTCAAAAAAGTTGGCTGCTGTGTGTGGGTGTGCAATGGTTCTGATATTTTCTGGCTACTGTTGACTGTGGTGGTGGCAGAGGCTGGGGGTTAGTCATGGGCAACCTGCGTGTGAATGTGAAACTCTTGGCATCAACTAGAGATGGGTAATCTCTTGGCTAGCCAAACTCCCCAGGAGAGTTGGATTTCTCTCTTGTTGCCAGTACGTATAACTTTCTGAATTTCCAAAAAGTTGTCATCCTAATTTGGCAGGGCAAAGGTATGGCAGAATGTTCTGTGTACCTGGGCAATGTTGACAAAATCCAGGGCCAATCACCATTTGCTGATTCTGTGACCTTGGTGATGTTCCGACTTTACTGCTTCCATCCCCCATCAGCAGAATGGGCTGATGCTGCAACCCTGGAGTGTTATTGTGAGGATCAAGTAGCAAAGTGTCTGTAGGTTCGCAGTAGAGTGACTGGTCCCTATAGCCGGTCTGGAAGTGTGGATTCTTGGGGCTTTGTGGATAGGTGGCTTTTTTATAAAGGTCTCTGTAAGAGTGGCTCTTAAAATGGCAAAGTCACTGAAGGTCCAGCCAAGCTTGAGTCCAAGCAGAGGGATATGGTTTGGCTCCATTCTACACACATGAAGCCAAGCCGTTAGAAAGGATTGACCATGTATTAAGAGAAAAAATATATTAAGTGATGAGGTGGGTGTGACTGAGACCATAAAGAATCAATGCCACAATGTTAGGATTGGTTTGGCTCTTCCTCATTTATAAACACTCAGTCTGGCTTGAGTGCTTCCATGTCTGCACCACTGGCAGGTTCTTCACGTTACCTTCTCAGTCCTGAGCCCATCAGAAGAAAGTTTTCCATGATTTCTGGGTAAGAGATGATTCTGTTCTCGTGATCTTGCTCGAATGATACACATTTGATATCTTTGTCCTGGGCCGTGTGAAGCAACTTCAGGTTTCTGACTTGATAAGCACAGTTGGATAGAAACAATGATGTGGTTTCGCTGCTTGCTGTCAGGGGCTCAGAGCAGAAGTGTTTTTCTGGTCTGTACTCTGTGCCCAGGCTCGGTGCTCCCTGAGGATAGAAACGCCCAGCAGCAAAACTGTACTCTGCACTCACTGAGGTTGTTTGAGAAATACTACAGTGAAAGAAATCCTCATGCATTCTTCAGGGAAGGCAGCATTGGACTTGTGTTGTCTTGAACTTACTCTGGGACTCTGCATGTTTTCCTTGGGTAACCAGCTCAAGCAATAGTTAGGGTAAGTGGAGGTAATATTGATTCTGACCTTGGGGGAAAGTGAGGCAGTGTCTTTACCTGGGAGAGAGGAATAAACCGTAGACCAGAAGCATATTGAAAAAAAATTTATACTTCCCTGCAGTATTTGTCTTTTTAACTCCTTTAGTCAAAGATCTTTGATTCATACCCAGTAGTTTTTGGGAGGGCAAGGTCTATTTTTGTTTCTTTAGTATTAATTTGGTGCTCACTAATGTGTGGAATAGTGCAATGGTAAAAGAGCATTTCACTGATCACAAAGACCTCTGTGTTTCTGGGAATTTGCCTCTACTCATAGGTGCTCAGTTTTAGATTTTAATTTTGTCTACTTATGGTTCTCGTTCACTTTTAAAACCACGCTTGAAAAGCACAAGCCTTAATTGCTAACCATATTTGCATCTTGTAAAAATCACAAGTTTCTTCAAATCCTTTGTTTTTATTTTTGGAGGTGATTTTTAAATATCAGATAACTTGTAGGTATGAGGCCAAATCATTCATCTTGTTTCAGTCTATAAAAATGCTAGCACCAAGTTTCCTGACTGCCAATGCACAGACTTCGTGCTGTTCAGTGGTTGTACCTACTGGGTGAGATCACGTGCTCTATTGCCAAGTCTCTGCTGGAACTCCCGACAAAAGAGTTGTATCAGGTCCGTTTTATATTGTACACAGCATTGTTCTTGCCAGGAGCACGGCAGTGGCCATGGTTCCTGCTCCAGAATTGCTGTGTGGTCAGGTCAGAACTTTCTTCTGAATAGTAGCTGGGTCATACTGGCTTGTGGGTTTGCATGTGGGAGGCAAGGCAGACACTGTGAATCAAGGCAAGGCCCTCTTCCTCTTGTGCAGAGAAATTACTGCCACATGAAGGTTGGGCAGGAAGCCAGTGGCTGTACCAAGCCTTGGGACAACCCATCCCCTCTTCTGAGTACATATGCACTTGTGCTAGAGAGAATTCTGTTCCCAGAACATTTGTCCCCAAGTGCCAACTCATCCCAGTTGAAAGTCAAGCACTTTTCAATGTTACATAAGGCTGAGTGCTATGACTAGCTTGCCCAAAGGAATCTAACCAGTTGGAAATGTTGCCTAATGTTATTGTGTATTTAAGATTCTCCATCTAAGTTAGGAGTTAAGGTTTGTATTAAAACCAAATTGGGCTCTCTAGAGCACACAGAAGCATCACGGTAGAAATCCTCCCTTATATTCCTAGCTCAGTGAACCTCAATGCTACTGTCCTAACTGGAAAGATCCCAGCGGTCGCTGTTGGCTTCCCTCAAGTCAGGTAAAGGTCAAAATGCATGTCACGAATGCTCCATATGTGATCATGTCTGACGCCATCAGTGCCCACTTCAGCACATCAGCCATGTTAACAATAGGCTTACTATCTAGAGTAGATGAAATATAGAGAGAATTACCCATGATGAATGTTAACAGAAGGATACAGAGTAGTTGATACAGAAGGGCAGAGTGGTTGAACCAGATGAATTCGTTACCCTTTAGATGTGAGAATAGTCATTCTCTTGGTTGAAGAACTGATATTTAGTTTGGGAATATAAGAGTCATATCTGACAAGTGAGGATGCTCTCTTACACCATGAATGAAGCGATTCTCATTGCCCTGTGACCAGTGCTTCTATCTATGTATGTTTTGATTTTAGAAAGGCAAATGATCAATCAGACTTCATTACCTAAAGGATCTTGAAATTGTGAATGAATGTGTGTGTGCTGGAGAAAGCAGGAGCTTTTAAAGGCAGGGAGTTGGCAATGCACTGCTGTAACTCGCCACAATCAGAGCTTGAGGGAATAGGGTCATCCAACCATGTGAGGTCTGGGAGTGAGCTTTTGAGGCCACTCTACCTATGTATCATTAGGCACCTACAACAATAGGCACATATCTATGATTTTGTATCCCCACACGACACTGTGTGAGGGGCATGCTCTTTGTTTTTATGATTGACACTCGGAAGCTCATTGACTTCCTCTGATTTATACAGCTAATAAAATATAAGACCAGCAACCCAAGCCAGGACTCAGTTTGAACCCATTTGTTTACTTTCATGCTATAAAACTTTTTATTTACCTTCTTGAGAGGGGAAAGAAAAAAGAAAAAAAAAAACATGCTTCATTTGTTGGAACCCTTCTTAAATACCCACAGTGACTGGGGCTGAACTGGGATTGAAACCAGAACTTGATCCCAGATCTTCCACATGGGTTGTGAAAATTTATCACTGCTGACTTGTGGTGTCTGTGTTGGCAGGAAGCAGGAGCTAGAGCTGGGTTTGAATCCAAGCACTCTCATATTGCATTCAGGTATCTGCTGGACCCAAGGCCCACCCTCTTGCTGTTCTCCTAATGATTGTATTTGCTTGCAGGGAATTGAACCTCTTTGAACCAGATAGATCCTAGACTTTTAGAGGAATGACATGAAGATATGCCTTATAGAATATGCTGACTCCACTTGCTGCCTGATAACATTTCAGACATTAGAAGAGGCTAATGACGCTTCTATTTCTTCTAGGCTACTCCAGGACTTCCAACGGCATGCCAGGGGCTGGTTGTGATTTAACCCTGTATTAGTGTCCTATAAGCAGTGTGCTTGTATAAAGTAGCATAGAGACTGAAGTGATGTGTCTCCCTCCCCTGCTTCCTCTCTCCCTCTCTATCCCCTTTCCTCCCCTTTCTATTCATGCCTACCCTCTTTGTCCCTATTCCATCTCCTCCCCATCCAAAGCTGATTCAATCATTTCAGATAAGTGTGGACTTGGCAAACTGGCATGCTAGATAGCATACATGTAAGCTTACCTTTAACAGCCACAGTAACATTCAAAGGCCTAATTCTAGCTTAGCTGCTTCTCCTCATCCCTTCCCTTCAAATCCAAGGCCAAGTCGGAAATTCTGGCATTTCATCCTAACATCAGGGATGAACGTCAGAATGCCCATGTCTGTTTTCTTGAAAACAGGCGAGGAGATGATGGGACAGTTTTCAGTCTAACAAGTGTCAGTCATGTAGGAAGGAACTTTGAACTTGGGCCCGAGTTTGAGTGGGGATGCATGGTGGAGAGGCTGGTCTGAAGGAAATGGAAATGGCTGTGTTCCCCCAAATGTCTGAGAGACAGAAGGTGGCGCTTCTTCCAGCAGCCTGATGCCAGTGAAGAGTCAGCCATCCAGCCCATATGTTAGTTCTTACAGTACCCAGGGACGTCATTTTTCAAGGCTGGGCTGGATATGCCGTGTGCAGAATGACTCCTACAACTCATCGTATCTGTAGTGAGGAGAGGCGTCGATTTGAATCTGACAGTTCTCTTCTGTTCATGCGCAGGAGGGGGGTACTGTGCTATTTGTGTCCTTCGGAGCACATATGTGCTATTGTTGGAATGACAATGAATTTATTCCTTTGTGAATATGTAAAATGATATAAAATAGTTTCCAAACGTGAAAATTGAATGCATAAATAGTAAATTATATCCCATTTCAATCAGCAGAGTGGCTATAACATTTATATGGAAATATAATCAGATACTTATTTGTTACATTCACTTTGGGTATTTGTAATCAGCTGCTACAGAAGTCGAGGACTCTAGGGGATCAGATCTGAGTTACAGGCCTGTGGACAAAACCCCTACTCCATGCTCATCAGGAGTATCATTATATTTAAATTTCTAGCACATGACAAAAAAAAGAAAAAACCACAGCAGCAGTATTTCTATGTTTTAAAAAACTGTTTCAGTCTTCTCTATCGAGATGCATTTTTCAATATTGGGAGAATAGTGGAGGAAAAGACTTAGAGTGCTTTATAACACCTGAATTTGAGACGTAAACACTTTCACATCTTTTGAATGTTTTACATCACTCCTCCCAACATGGATGCATGCCTGTTCCCATACATCTTGTTTGAGACAAAAGGCAGATAAGCACTTGTTTACTCTGACAAATTTCAGTAAGTTTTTCACGTGGAGGTAAAATCATTAGATAAATTAAAGAAAGGGAATAGATCTGTCTCTGACAACAAGACTGCAGTTTTTCTTTCTGGACTTGCCAAAGGATGCTTATGTTTTTTTACCTTTCGACATAAATCTGACTCATGCATTCTTTGCCCAAGCAACTTGCAGAGCAAGGTTCCCTTTCAAAAAGTCCTACACTTAATGAATGATCAGTTTATGTTTCATTAGAATTTGCGTGAGGGGCTTCTATTCTCATCCACCCACCATGGGAACATCTTCAGTAGTTTCAGAGACAAGACATACATCTACCAGAAAGAAGTGAGCTGATTGTAAGGATAATTCTTCCAGAGAGATTCTTCCACATAGAAGATGTTAAAGGATTCCAGAATAAGTCAAATCCAAATGTAGGACCCCAAAATCACTCACGTGAGTTGGGGGGGTGGTATTTGGCCAACCTCAGCTTATTTCTCAAGCCTGATTCCAAGGCAAGAGCAAAGGTGGGGAAAGTGGAGAGGAGAGCTTCCAAACAATGAGACACTTTAGCTTGAAGCTTGTCCTGGTTTACTTTGTAGAGCAAGTGATTTTTCTCTCTCTTCTTAAATATGTATTTCTCTATTGTCATAAAAACTTAATATCTTAGTATGGGTCCTAAACTCCTTAGTTTTAGGGGTAGATGACAACCAAATTTACAAACGCAGGAGTGTAAGTCATCTACGTTTTTCAAGGCTGTGTATTTGAAAGTTGAATATGTTCTACAAATGTCTGTCCTTGGACTGATGTGCTGGAAAATTCTCTTCTCTGTAAGAATTTGCTCAGACCTTCAGTTTAATAATTTTGCTTACTAGTTGAGAATGTTTAACCCACATCTACTCATATAACATATTATGTAAAATTAAGGCAACGATCTCAAAAATTCAGGGCAAGGCAATTTAAATTATTTGAATCTTCTAACTTTTTTATTTAATCTGAGAAAAGAAGTAATTAGTTGATAGCACTAGCTCTGAAATATATCTGACAGGTTATTGGGCCTTCAGAAAGCCTAGCTGTGTTTTCTGCTCTCTAAGGTCTTTAGCAAAATGAATCAAAGCCACTCTGTACTCAAAGCTAACACTGGTGTTGTCTTTCTTTTTTTCCAAATCTTGTAGGGCTTTACCTCAAGTGCTATGCAGTAAATTTGCAGGGAAAGAAAAATTTTATTAAATTATAACTGAGAGGAGCTGACTTTTTACATAGCAAACAAAAAATTCCTTCATGAAAGGCTATAAAACCCATATTACTTACCAGAGAGACCTTTCCTGTCACACAGGTAAACACTTACAGTGTGTAGACTTGGGTAAATACATATTTAGGAGTGGCTAAATATGGAGAGGTATTTTTAAAGGCATATTTACAAAGCTGAATACATATATTGGTATTTGGGTTTTGCAAGCTGTGTATGCTGCTTGCTGTCTATTCAGACTGCTCGCAGCATGCTGGTAGATATGTGTAGGATAGAGGGACTGAGTTTCCAAACATTCATCTTTAATCAAAATTATTACAGACAGGTTCTTAAGTTATTTCAAAAGGGTGAAAATTTTCAGCTTTTTTTTTTTTTGCCACTTGGCAAGGAGGAAAACTGTCAGAAATTTAAGCCCCGTCCACTGGAGTAACTTTGCTCTGTAATCTTTCCGTAGAACATAACCAATGTTTTACACTTCGCTGTGTATCCTATCAAAAGCCAGGAGGCCAGATCCCTGTGATGAATGGCCCAAGGAGAAAGTCATAGGCAAGAGAAAAAAATGCCATTAAGAGATATAAAAAATACTTTAAAAGTCATGAACACTTAAGTTGTGAAATCTATTGCTGCTGCAGTGGAAGGGGAGTGGTCTGTAACAATGTAGTGAACACTCTGTCCAACACTCTTTCCAGGAGTGGAGGGCCGCTTCTCAGGACATGTGCCCTCCAGGCGAAAAGAATTAAATGGGAGCAGAGAGGTTGTAGAAGCATCCAAAGCATCAAAGCTGTGTGTGTGTGTGTGTGTGTGTGTGTGCGCGCGCGCGTGCGCGCGCACGCACACACATGCAGGCACATGGCTATCTCCAACTTGTGTAAGAGTCCTTTTTAAAATGTGGAGAAGTAGAGACAAATAACCCAGAGGTTGACATCACAAGATCCTTTGGTTAGGAAGTCTATGCACCATCTTCATTTCTGATACAGCGAACTTCTTTCTCTCCATATTCTGCAATGGGATCATTGAGCATCTTTTTCAGGTGACCTACCTGGGGTCTAAGACCATCTATTCATTAACATCACTTTTTTTTCATTATAATTTGCACTGAACTGAATTTTTAGTTTTACCAAACTCTGAATCTCGGGTACATAACTTTTCCAAACCATGTGACGGCAACTTTGAATGAAATTTTCTTAGCTCTAAAGCTGCAGGTAGCATTAGAATTTTGAATATTATGCCATTGCTCTTGTATTTCTAGAGTGGAGAACTTCTCATACAAATGCTGAATAAGTTCTGCTTAGAAGACAGGTAGATGCACTCTGTGCAGCTGGTTCGTCCTGGGGCTCAAGCCTTGGAAAACAAGCCTTTTCCAGCCTGAGACAACTGTCTCTTTTAGAAACCGAAATGTGAGCAGGCACAAATGCTTTTGCATTACAATTTTTATTAGTTTATCCCATCTTTAATTTTATTCTGTGGCTAAGTGTCTCATTTCCATGTAAACTTCCACTCGGAACACAAATTGCTGACACCACTTCTACTGACAGAAATGCCACAACATAAATTATGCCAAGAAAATGCCGCTTTGGGTTGGGGGCCAACCAGGGGGATGAAGCCAGATAAAAAGCCACTGTACTACTGCACAGCCTGCAACCCCATGCCTCTGACCACTGATAAAATTTATCACAGGGCCACACACGGGAAAGCAGCCCAAAGAGGGGCTGTCTGTGGTGAAACGTGTAACAGCCAAACAGCTAATGGAACATTAGGACTCTATTGGAAAGCAGTATCTGGATGCCTCACTTTTCCAGCTATAGAGAGGGTAGGAATTGTTCCTCTATATGCAGGGGAGCTGATAGGGAAACGAAAAATGTTATTAGAGCCCTGAACGGTGGCAGTCAACATCTCCTGGGCTTGCCAGTTCAGTGTGCTGGGCCGCACTCTTTCCCAGTAGAGGGCAAGGGAGTGCCAACCCAGTTAAACACCAGTACAGTGTCCTATTCTTAGCAGAAATGACTTTCTGATCTATAACATGAATGGGATCTTTGCAAAGCAGCAGCCGTTGAGACTTTCTGGTTAATGATTGTTTTCAGAATTCAGTCCTTGCAATAGCAGAAAGTGAATTGTTCAGAAATGAAGAGTATCCCATTTTTCGTTGTCATTGGCTGGGCTTTGTTTATTCTTCAGGAGTTTTAGAAGGAAGGAGGTTGGATGTGCACACACATGGTTTGGACAATCTGAACTGGATGATTCAAATAGTTCTAAGGGAAACCATAGGATTTTATTGCTTTCATGATCTTTTGCTTGCTCTAAAACATCTATGACGTTTTACAAAGTTCATGGAATGTGAAATTAAAGCTAAGTTATTTTGGCGCAAAAACTTTCGAAATCCATGCATGTAGGACTTTTCAGAAGTTAATAGAAATGCATTATATGGGGAAAAACATGCATGGGTTTTAACCATTTTTGCACACAAATCAACTTATCCTGTGATTCCATCTTGCAAGGATTGTTTAAGTCCCCCTCGAACAGACAAGGACCCCACCCAACATGCTTCTGAGCCTTTGTGCTCCCTACATTCCTGTATGCATACTGAGGGAGCCACACTTTTGGATGGGGTGCCTCCAGTTAAGGGAAGAGAAATAGTCTTGCAAGCTGTTGGGATTACATCATGTTAGGCAGATAAGAACAGCAAAGTATTCTGGTAAGGGGAACAATGATCTTACTGTCAACCTCAGAACCGAAGTACCTCACAATAATCTTTCCTTTCTGCCCTAGTCCTTCATTGATGCTGTAATTACAGCACTGCTATAGTTTCTTTAGTTAATATTTCATATTTGCAGGAGAATGTAAAACAGACTAGGGATAAACCTTTGGCCTGGTAGTTATACTGCTGGTTGAGACACTTGAAGCCCGTGTTAGAGTACGTGTGTTTGAGCCCTGGCTCTGTTCCCTGTTCCAGCTACTTGCTAATGTACACACTGGGAGGTGGAGGCGGTGGTGCAAGTGCTGGGGTCCCTGCCAGCCACGTGGGAGACCTGAGCTGTCTCTTATTCCTGGCTTTGCCTTGGAACAGAATTGGCTGTTGTGGGTATGTGAGGAGTGAACAAGCAGATAAGAATTTTTGCTCTCTGTCTCTCAAGTAAAGAAAAAGCCAAAATAGGAATAGCACTTTATTTCTCTTAAGTACATTTCATTGAAAATTAAGTCTTACACTATTTATGTACTTAACAACTTATTTATCTAGGGGGCAGAGAAACAGACATACAGAGCTAGTTGCCATCAATTGGTTTATTCTTCAAATGTCCACAGTGGCTGGGTGGCTGAAGTGGGGGATTTGTGCATACAATTCAGGTCTCCCACGTGGGTGGCAGGAACCCAACCCCTGGTACCATTTCTGCTGTCTCGCAGGGTCAGCTTTAGCAGGAAGCTGGAATTTCAAGCTGGAGCCAGAGATCAAACCCAGCTCTCTGATGTGGTATGTGGGTGTCTTAACCACTAAACCAAACATCCACCCGACTTTAAATGTTTAAATCGCTAGGATTTGGTGAATAATAATTGCTACTATTTATTATGGAATAGCTAACATATGCTGTTTAAAAGCTTTCTATAGGCTAAGTCAGAGACCTCCAAAAACTATGCTGAGTGTGCTTTTACTTATGAAGATAGAATCTGGGATTTAGAGAAGGCACAAAGTTAGTCTGTTTACTCCAGGTCACATAGTTGATTGACTTGTTCAGTATAGTACAATAATCTGAATTTTATCTGTCTTGTGGTACCTGTTTTTTTTTCTTTAAATCACAAACATGCAGAAAACATGAACTTGGCCTTTTTTTGTATTTTGTGAGCCCAGTAAACACTACACAGGACCATGCCTTGAGTCCCTGGGGTGTGGGTTATGTGTTGCCTTTGGTCGATAACAAAGCGGCACTCCACAGTCCCATAACCCCTTCAGGCTTCAGGTGCCTTGGATATAAACTGTGCAAAGCACTCCAGAGAAAGCAGGAAAGAGGGGTCAAAACAGGGGTCGGATTCCTTCTTGGTTTCAAGATGTTGGGGATAAAATGACAAACAAGATCACAGTTGTGTCAGGATATAGAGCCAAGTCACCAGCAATCTGCTTCAGTGTCTGATATCAAACTTGCTACTGCAGTCAACACTATAATGCAATTGAAAAACAGTCACTTTGTGTAAATTGACAAAATAACCTAGGATTTAAAAAAAAAAGGGTAGGGGGAGATGTGGATAATGTGGATAATAAAACTGCAAAAAATGCCATTTATGGTGGAGTCCACATTTGCCGACTTCAGCACCTTGGTCAATGTGCTCACCCAGTATCTTTGAGAGTCTTTGTTTCGAAAATGGAAGAGGAAATTGATGATGGACCATTTAGCTTCTGTGAGCCAAAATGGATTGTTAATAGTCTTTAATGAGTGAAGAATGCAGACTTCTGGGTACCTGCTTGCTAGCTGCATATTTTATTTCTGGGGAGAAAAAAAAAGAAATTTTCATGCCAACATTTATGAGAAGAACTAAAACCAATTTAGGATTGTGAAAAAAAAATTCTGATAGATAAGATTGATGGTTATTACTGAGAAAACCAGAAGAGAAATACTCCTTCCTTAATGGAAGATGAGGAAGAGGAAGACAACCTGGCAACAAAACTAAACATCAATTGCTTGCTTATCAAAAAGTAGCACATGAATGCATTTCCTCCTGTGTTCTCATGTTCGTTGTATTCATTTTTAAAAGCCTTGCCTATTTGGGGCTGGCACAATAACTCAACTGGCTAATCCTCCTCAGCAAGTGCTGGCATCCCATATGGGCACCAGTGTGTATCCTGGCTACTATACTTCCCATCCAGCTCCCCGCTTATGGCCTGGAAAAGCAGCGGAAGATGGTCCAAAGCCTTGGGACCCTGCACCTGTGAAGGCGGCCAAGGAGAGGTTCTTGGCTCCTGGCTTCAGATCAATTCACTGGCCATTTGGTGAGTACCGAGGCCAGTTCCCCTAATGTGTGTTGTTGGTGCTGCTCTGCCTGCGGGGGTAGAGCCGGTCAGATCTCAAGGGAGTGAGTTGTTTGCTGCAGTGCCTCTGTGCCATCTCGGGGGGTTGTCTTAGGGACAATGTAACCTCATTTTGACATGGAAAATCTAGCATATCAAAATATTGGAAACAAACTTATTTTCTTCTAAAAGTTTGGCTCTAGTAACTATTATTATGTTTTTCTGTGGTTAAAAACAAGTCATTGTCTTTCCCAATTTCATGTTAGTTGTGTTCAGCAGCCCTTAAATAATTCTTCATTTGGAGGGAGACTAGTGTGTTTTGGGTTAGTCAGCCTGACGACAGAGTTCAGGGAGTCATTGGGACATTCAGTGATAGAAAATGGGGAACAGTGGTCAAGGGAACACCTTAAGACAAGTGCAAGCATTATTGGTTCTCACTTTTGGAAATGAAACCTCTTTATTTATTTATTTAGTGAAGAGATAGAAAACAGACTCCTGAATTGAAAACTGGAATTATGATTGAGTGGATGGCCTCCTAAAGTTTCACATCTATCTACCCTGTTGTATATCAGTATTTTAGTATTTTCTTCTAAGTATACCTTTTTACTTTTTTTAAAATCTAGCAATCATATCATGTTTTTTCAAATCTGATATTAAAATAGGTTTTCTAGTCACATTACCGCTTTACTTGTATTAGATTTACTAGAGTAGTAAGTCCTGCAAGTAACAAATATTTTGGTACAAGAATGAGTTTAATAAATTCTGGGGAAGGACTGTTGTATCTACATAGTATGCCTAACAGATTTAGAAGTGCAAACAACATTCTGGAGAAATTCTTGCTTTATTCTACACAAATCGGCGATGTTTCACCAATACTATGAAAACAGCTTGTTTGACAATTTGTTATTTAGCTGATTGAATTTTGATGATGGAGCATATTGACTGATAGAACATGCTGCAGCTTGATAAAGATGTTGCTGGGAGGACTGTATTCTAACCAGACTATGAATGCACACAGTGTGTCCTTTGTAAAGAAAGACCTGCTGCAAATGTTAAAATGAGCTCTCTAGGACTTCAGATACCTCAGTGAATCTTTTAGGCAAACTTGGTTGGAATGATTCTTGAAGTGGTTCCAGTCAAGGATGCACTTGAATTTTAGGCTAACTGGGTAATAATAAACAGCACATTATTGCAACGCATGGTCAGGAGTCATGAGAAAAAAAAAGGCATGTTGCATTTTTACAAGACTTTCTGTCTTGAAGCCATTTGTTTTCTCTGGAGATTGAATCAGCAATGTGGGCAGCAGTCACCAGATAGCTTGCACGTGATAAGAAGGCCCTGTTCCCAGTCAAAGCGCTGTGAGAAAAATCACAGCTTGACTGCTGGGAAGTTATCTGCCCTCTGCATTCTTCACTCCTTCACTTCACTTCCCACTTAAGTCTGGAGCTCATTCGAGCTTTACTACTTCCTGCGTGACCTCTGACAAGTTGTCATCCTGTGTTCCCATTTTCTTGTACGGAAAAGATGATGTTGATGGCTCCCTCCTTGTAATGTTGAGACTGAATGAGTCTGTATATGTGTATTTTGTGAAGATACCCCCATGTATATTTATCTATGCTAATTGTAATTTCTCTTGCATATGACATCTTAACTTTGGTCCTTTAAACCCTGGAGACCCTTAAAATTGTACTCCATAAGCCCTGGAGACGCTGTACTACAGTGACTGTAGAGGGAGGGACCCCTTTGGTCCTTGGTGTACTGGGCGTGGTTGAATTCTCTCATGCCTCTGTTTTTCATCAAATCTTCCCTGCCATCTCTACATCTTTATTTCCCTTCTGTTACACTTTCGACTTTCTCAGGGTTCAACCCTCGGCATTTTCCTCTTTTCAGCTCTGTGTGTTTTCTTGTTCCAATGCCATTTGGTTCTAAAATTTTAGTTGTTGTCAGACCTGTAGGAGGTAACCTCCAAATCTCTGTCTGCAGCCCTGGCGTTTTTACTTCGTAGTTACCTGCCTTTGTTGCATCCTGTACGGGTGATCCAAAGAGAAGTCATGGTCGACACACTTCAGATTCTACTGTCATTGTTCTGGTGCCATGTCCGCCACCTCCTTAACTGTGTGCCAGTGAGCTCCTTGTTCGTTACACATGAGATCTGCCTTTACCTGCTCTTCCCTCCCTGTGAGTCATGCACAAGGGCACTTCAAAAAGCTCATGGAAAAATGGAATTAAAAGACACATTTATTTTTATTCAAAATGCTTGAAAAGTCCTGCATTTTTTCATCACATGCATTTATATGATTTTTTGTGTGTGCTGAAGATCCTTTTCTTTTTAAAAAAGATTTCGTTATTTGAAAGAGTTAGAGAGGGTGAGGCAGAGAGAGATCTTCCATCTGCTGGCTTACACCCCAGATGGCTACAATGGCCAAGACTGGGCCAGGCGAAGCCAAGAAATTTGTGTGGGTCTCCTGCTCGGGTTCCAGGGCCCGGCACTTGAGCATTTCCTGCTGCGTTCACAGGCATGTTAATGTGGAGCTGAATAGAATGTGGATAAGCCGGGAATTGAACCAACACCCTAATGATGGGATACTTGCATTGCATGTGACAGTTTAACTTGCTACACCCCAGAGCCATCTCTTTGAAGATGCTTTCTACACATGGATTGCAAATATTTGTATCAAAAGGAATTTATCTTTTCCATAAGCTTGTTGCCTCTAGCTTAAAAAATTTAACAATTTTCAACATCTTGCCACATTTACTTCATTATGTTGGCATTATATGCATACACACATACATATATATACATACAGACTATTTTTCTTGAAAACAAGGATATAAATGCCAAAGTCAAGGATTTATGATAATTATAATGTGAGAAAAGGATATATACTATCATGGAAATAATATGATTCAGTGAAAAAATATTTATCAACAAATACCAAGTAATTTGACAGCCTCATATACTCTTATACTTTTATATTAACTTCCACAAATAAGAGAAACATGGTATTTGTCTTTCTGTCTTATTTTGCTTAGTATAATGGTCTCCAGTTCTGTCCATTTTGTTGCAAATGTTAGGATTCTGTTTTAATGGCTGAATAATATTCCATTATGTTCATATACAACATTTTATTCAATAGTTAATTAATGGACTTAGAGGTTTCATATTTTTTGCTATTGTGAATTGACCTACTATCAATGTGGGAATGCAGGTACCTCTTTCATGTGCCAATTTCAAATGGTTTGGATATATTTCCATGAGTTGGATAGTTGGGTTGTACAATAGATCTATTTTTAATTTTTCTAAGAAATCTTCATATCATTTTGCATAATTGTACCAATTTGCACTCCCACTAGCAATGTATTTGAGCACACCTTACTCTACTTTCTCACCAGTATTTATGATTTTTAGATTTGGGGGAATGAGCCATTCTAAGTGTAATAGGATGAGCCCCTATCTTAGCTTCCATGTGCACTTCCCTGATGGCTAGGGCCTCTGAGCAGTTCTTCATGTGTTTGTTGACCGTTGGCATTGCTTCTTACGAAGAGTGTCTATTTGCATCCTTTACCTATCTCTTAACTGGACTTTTTTTGTTTTGTTGTTGGGCTTCTTATAGATTCTGGATATTAATCCCTTATTCAATAATAGCTTGGAAATATTTTCTCCTGTTCGTTCTCTCTTCACTTTGTAAATTATTTCCTTTGCAGAAACTTCTTAGCTTGATATAATCCCATTTCCCTATTTTTACTTTTATTGCCTGTGCTTTTGGCTCCTTATGCAAGGAGTCTAGACCAATTGCCTAGACCACATTCTTGCCATGATAAACTTATCTGTTTAACTCCATTTCTATGGACTTCTTGAAGTTCCCTTAGTCATGCAATATTATGTCCTACAAGTTCATCATCTTAAGTGATTCCTACCCTTTATTTTGACTGTTCCTGTCCTAATTTGCTTCTTGCCATGGTTGGTTTTTCCATCTCGAGTAGTCCTGCCTTCAAGCCACTACATAAGAAGATGAAAGTTGGATCTATAAAGTAAACATAATCACATACTTCCCCAGCTCCCAAGCGTCCAGTCTGTGTAACAGACTCTAGGGGCACTCCATGGTCTACCCTTTGTTTGTTTCTCTGATTTGGAATGTCATGAAACATCAGGATAAATGAACCCACAGTGCACTACAGGGAGTAAGGTTTTAAGGCGCAGAATTATGTGGTTTGGGGTGATGCCTCATTTCATGATGTCACACTTTAGCACTGGTGTTAGTCCCAGCTCCAACAGCCAGCCATTGGAAAGCAACCCATGTCTTGTCTGACCACAGTTATGCATGTTGTAATTTGTTCAGTTAGTTTATTTTAGCAATCATAGATTTAAAAGGCATCACATCTTTACAACTCAAAAGAGAGAATTTTTCTCACTTCTTGGTGCCTTTTCTCACATTAAATTTTTGCATTATATGACATTTTTTTCAGTCTGTGTTTTAAAATACCTGTTTGCCTTTTAAAAAAAACTGAACCACAAAGTGAGAACACATGATAAATTCTCCAATGGAGTTCTCTTCCATTTCTATTTAGAACAAGGGTCCTGAGATAACATGGCTTTCAATGAGCAGTAAAACTCTTCTGCTTCGTTGGTTTGTGATTTCAGTGCATTTCATTTTAGTACCCCTATTCCTACCATAGAACAGGATATTTATTTCAGTATTTTAAAAGGTACTTAATTTAGAGAACCCCTTCACTTAACTACTTGTTTAATCTTCCCCATCTATCGAATCAAGTTGTTAAAGGAGACAGATATTAAACATGTTAAATATTAGGAAGGCAATTATTATACTTAGAAGCATTTACCAGCACATCTTTTTTCTAGTGAATGATCTCACTCTCAAAGCTCTGGTTGGCCTCAAAATTTTTGTTTCAGTCATTTTTTTTTTTGGCCTAAATTTTTAGTGGGAGTTTTAGGATGTGGCAGTTTTTACTTCGCAGAATACATAATTTAGCAAGAGATTTTAATGTTGTGAATACAATAGACATATCCAAATTTTGAGAAAAAATTGAATTGACAGTGTGAGTTTATTTATTGTAAAGCAATTTTCAAATAATTTATAATTTTTTCTTGATATGTATTTTTTACATATTCTGAAATTTGTTTCAAATCTTCTGCAGCTAGATTAACTCATACTTTTAGTTCCATTTTCTAATGATGTTTTGAAGTATTTTATGCACACACGAAATTCCTTATTGTTACATACATGTATGCAGAATTACATACATAGAGAAATGCAGTGTGTATTTCCTACATTTGTAATATGCCATATATAATATATGTGTACTTAATATGGCAGACACATTATAACTACTGTGTTTATGCATGGTTTCACACAGACACACTATAACTATTGTGTTTATGCATGCTTCACATAGCATTTTCCCTAACAATTTATGAACATGCCCTGGTAATTCAACATTATGGATTAATAATTGTAGTCAGCACCTTTCTGAACACTGGCAATGAAATGATCTCTGAGGGGGTTGCCCTTGCCGTGCAGCAGGGAAAGACGATGCCTAGGCACCAGTGTGAATCCCTGCTGCTGTGCTTCCAAACCAGCTCTCTGATAATGTGCCTGTGGAAGCAGCAGATGGTGCAAATGCTTGGGTTCCTGCCCACCGCATGCAGACCAGGATGGGGAGTCCAGCTTTCATCCTGATCCAGCCTCGGTTGTACAGGTTGGTGGGGAGAGAACCAAAAGATGAAAACTCTCTTTTCTTTTTCTCCCACTCTATCTCAAGTCTATAAACAAAAGAAAATGCTATTTGAAAAAGAATATTAATGACAATATATCACACTTAAAAGAAAGTCAAACTGTTATGCTCAATAAAGTGAAGAAACAAAATTTTCAGCAAGCTTTATATAGATTTTTTTCAGATAAAGAAAATCATTGCATTGATAATGTTGTATTGTAAGTCTTAATCTTTTTTCCCATTATATAGTCCATATAACTTCTTAATGTTGATGTTAACATCTATTCTTAATGCTTCTTGGACATATCATCAACATGTAAAATTCAACACTTTTTAAATGAAGATTTTTTTTTCAGTCTGGAAAGCGGTTGCTACACTTACGCTAAGATATGCATCAAATTTCCTTCACTCGGTGAAGTTCTTTGATATCATGGTTTGTAGGTGTCTCTCCTATTAGTCACTGTGTGACTGAGCACTGCAGGCAGAGAAGTTGGTCACCGTGCCTGAGATTCTGGAAAACACATGGATTGACTATAAATTGTGAAGAGAGTGATATTAAAATGAACAAATACTGTCATTCCTATAAAATAACTGTGTAACTCAACTGGTGTGCCTTATACTTAATGTGGGCTGTTAGTACATTTTGTTGTGTTATAGCATGTTAGGTGGATTAGCCAAAGACTGCAGCCTGGGAAAACTTTATGTTGGCTCAACAGTCCAATAGGTTTTGAGAGCAAAACAACAACAACAACAAAAGTCACACTAATTTGTTAGAGGCCCAAAGTCAATGGTAGTCAGTGGCATGCACAAATTACTTAGATATTGCTCACTGACTGCCTGAAACTATAAGAAGGCTGTGAGTACCAGGAGGCTGAAGCATTTGTTAGATGAGTTAGCTTAGGTGGTGGTGCAGCTATCTTAGCAGAGTAGCACATGGCTCCTAGTCCCACAAATTCAAGGCTTGAGTGTGGCTCTGTCTCTAATTGCAGAGTGATTACCAGTGAGACACGTGTCTCTCTAAGCACAGATTATTTTCTATAGGGGGGAGGATAATAGTCCTAATTATCTGTTAGGATTATATGAACTAGATGAAAGAATGCATGCACATGCAATGAAGAATAGTTTAAATAACAGTTGAATCATAGTGATTGTTTCTACCATTCTAAACTGGAACAAAAACGCTTTAACCAAAATGACTTAAACCATGCAATGTAAATCTTTACATCTTGTCGATCTTGCTAATCAGATTTTAGGAGAGTAAAGATAAAGAGGTCATTATGTGCCACTTTTTTCAAATTCTCAATTCTTACAAGCAGCAGATTGCTTAAAAAAATGCAAGGATAAGTCGGATTTTAAGGCTCTATGTAAATTAAGAAAAAAGTGATGATAAAAGCTTTCTCATTCAGAAGATAACATGCATGAAAACAATTTGTGATTCAGGATAGCAATTCGGGTACGTGTTCAAGCCAAGTCACTCTTTGTGACACATTGTCCTTGCTTTCTAACGTCGGCCCCATCTCACTTTTAATGTGTGAAAGGAGGGATTATTCAACACAGTGGTAGACACATTTTTGTTCTCAAGAACACTGCGATATCATTAATCTTCTGGCACGCCTGCAAAGGCGGGTTATGTGAATGCTAGTCTTTTGCAAGGCTATAAATAAAGTTTAAAGAGAGAAAGAGACAGAAAGAAAAGATGTTTTCCTGAAGCTTCTATTGCCACAGTACCGACCACATTAAGGGTGCTATAACTTACCAGTAATCACTCTTTAAAATGCTCTTTATGGGTTTTCAACATCTGTCTAGAAAAGCCCAGGCTAAAAATAGAATCCAAGCTTGTAACACAGCTTTCTCCAATTGGGTTATCCTAAATAGTCTCCTCTTCTGAGCCTTATTTCTGCTACGGCAGTGGTTTGTCATGTACATCATGTGTGGGGCGTCCTGTGTGATCCTGCCATGTGCATTCCTGTGTTAGTGAGTGAGGATGTGTGGGAGGCAGACACAATCTTTGCTTCTTTGGCTTCTGAAAAATAAAAGAAAAAAAATGTCAAGGCTTTTCTTGTTTTTCCTGTTAAGAATTTCATTCCATCTGATAGTCTAACAGGTTCACTTTCATGATCACTCCTGTTTGAAAATATTTTAAAAACTAATGTTTGCACACAGAATGCTGATATAGCCTGTTTATGAGTTACGATTCCATGTAACATGGGTTTACTATTCTCACTAGATTGTAATGTGTGGTACCATTTTTTGGGGGGAGGGATGGCAGAAGACCATTGGGTTAGTAAAAGGTTCCTTTTTGAAGGATCTGGAGTGGGCAAAATTACTGACTGCATGAGAAGATGAGACACAAAGCAATTAACATGTCAAGGATTGTTGGTCACAACCACTTTTGTTTAATCCTGTACTGCTCGAAAAACAGTTGGAAAAGAGGTGACATGCCTGTACTCAACAGTATCTTCGCACATTCCCTTGGAAATTTTCTCCTGTTTTTATCATCATCTCTGGCTTGTGGGCCTTCCAGGCAGTTTGTGTAGGGAGTTAATAAAGATACTGCTTTTACAAGTGCCTTGCTATTCCTCTTTAAGGGGTGTGTGCTGCTAATTAAGAATCAGCATTTGTAGGTGGTGTTCAGGTTGAGCAAAGCTTTAGTGTCAGGTCACTCTGCTGTCTTGGCGTTTGGGTCCCTGCTGCAACTCATAGCTGAATTTCCAGGCAGCTTTGGGCCCCTGGGGCTCCTCGCCTTGCCATCTGAATTTTTCCAGCCTTCCTCTGGGGGTTTTGGCAGAGACAGTCATTTGTCTCTTCATCTTTGCATGTGGCTTTGCTCTCACACCGCCCACATCTGGGCACTTCATCACTTCTGTTACACTCTGGGGTGGAAGAAGCAGCATGAACTCCTCCTCCAACAGGCACACAACAGAGCTTTCACGCCATTCGCTCGGAAAGCTTCAAAACAGGCCTTCATCTGGAACTGAAGGCAAAAAGTAGAATCCTCCTATAAAGTAGAATCCTCCTATAAAGTAGGCTTTATAGTCCTAATCTTTACCATTATAAGGGACAATGAGAATAATTGAAGAGTTTCAGAACTCATTGCAAATATGGATTTAGGGAACATAGTGTAGCCCTGAAGTATAGAAGAAAGCAAACAGAAGAGGAAAAAAAATAAAAGGAATAGTACTTAACACACCTAATTTAAGATTTTCCCAAAATTTTCCTTTAGACAATACAACAGTTGGAGAGTTTGGAAGGAATACTGGGTGAAGAAGCAGTGTCTTCTCAGAAGGTCCTTGGGTCTGGGGAGGCGTGGTGGCTCTCTGAAATACACAGATAGAATCATCTAAGATGAACGCTCAACATGAGTGTCAGGAAAGGTGGCGGTTTCTTATCCCTGGGTACTGGGACGTTTGGAAAGTCATGTGTGGTTTCCCCCTCTATCTCTCCTTTTCCCCCAGAAACAAGAAGAGGAAATAGCAAATTTGGAAACAATGAGTTCACCCAATTTTCCCCAAACCTCAATCCTTTCCACCCCGATCAGCCATGTAATCATTATAAAAAAAAGTATTTAAAAAACAAAGAAGTCATGGGCTAGCTAGTGTCTTGGGTAGCATGTGGTCAGACTGGAACAAAGTAACCCTTTGCTTGAGGACACTTGTGTGTCTTAGGGGCTCTGAGCTTGTTTTCTAACCTCCACTTCATGTCCTTCCTCTGGAAAGAGTGAGCAGAAAAATGAAACCTCAGCTTGTTGCCTAGGAAATATTTCTCCTCCCTGTGCTTCCAGCTGCTTCCTGGTTGATGGGTGGGGTGGGCTAGCCCACTGATCTCCTTAGAAGATTGCCCTGTTGGTGCTAAAAGACTCATGCTTGAAAACGAACATGTAGCCACATAGACTTAGGATAGCTTAATGTAAACTTTCTAGATTTCCAAATGCGTAGAGAAAAAAATATGTGTTGAGAAATGACAAATATATCCCCAAAATATGCAGCAGACAAAAACCTATTGTTAATCATGTCATGGTTCTAATATTTTTATTTGTATATCTTGTATGCTTTCCACATTTTCTGTGAATATTTATTGATATATTTTTTAGTTACAACCCAGAGTTTTAAGTTTTTCTTTTCTTCTAACACTATAGCTTAGACATCTCCTAAGCTACCTAGCATTAGTCCCTTAGTAGGCTTAAGGCTTTTTCAGTAAGAATGATAAGAGTGCTTCACTGTTGAGTGGTGTAGGTGTTCTGACCTACATCTAAATGCATGTCCTGTCGCCTTGTAAGCATTATGTACATGATAATTCAGTCCAGACACAGTTTTCAAGCTATATATGGATTATGTAGATGATACATTTTGATATTTTAAAAGGCATCACAATCTAGCCATGGAAATTATACTGGAAATTGGGTCTATCCAAACTAGTGTTTGGGAAGAAGAAAATATACAAGGGACATAAAAACATTCTAGAAAATAATCACTGAGTTTTGACACTTTTTTTGAACATTGCTTAGGTTTCTGTCCTACATACTAGCTGAGAATTTCTTTTGCAACAAAGAATGTCTTTGGGCTATTTGCAGCTCTGTGACCTGGCTTTATCCCATTAGAACTGATCTGTGGAGAGAGAAGGAGACAAATTGTGACACGGTCCCTTATCAAGGGACCACACAGTTGTTCGCCTTTTTGACTCCGTGATGGATAGTTATCTTGAGCTTTGACGGATGCAAGACTCAGAGTGCTGGGTGGAGGGTGGGAACCAAGTACAGCAGACGGGAGCTCCTGGCCATTGACACCTGCCTGATAAGGCAGGCCAATCCATCTTCTTCATTGTCTTGAGCTTCAGTTTGCTTTTCTGTTCAAGCTTCATTTTCTACCTCATAAAAAAAAAAAAAAAGACAAAACTTCACTTACCAATCTCATCAACCCTGTTTTGTTATGAGTGTATATGTTGTACACACATATCTTCTCTACATCATGGGGACATTTTTATTGGTTTGACATTTTAATCCAGTGACTGGAGAAAGAAAAACATAATTTTGTGATCAGAAGTTGAATACTCATATACACCTTGAAGGAAGATACTGTTCTTCAAGGTTTTAGTTGGTGTTGCTCTAGCAGCATGTTATTGATCATTCTAATTAATGTCATTCCTCAGCAGTTGCTCTAGCTAATATCTAGTTTACAACATGTGAGATTGAAACCTTACTTGTAATTCTGAATATGGCACATTTTCAATCTGATTTGCCAGAGAGTGGGGACGGGTATACTGTTTGCTGCTCTGGCTTCAGCCGACTTTGCTAAGCATTGAGGATTGCATGGGAAAAATCTCTGTGCTTTTCAAGGAGTCTTACCATCTCAGCCAGTGCAAGTGGTGGGCAGAAGAATTAGAATCATCACAAAATACCTTTGGTGGTGTTTTAACACATTTTAAAATCAGCTCTCTTGAGATTTGACTTAAATACAGTTACATTTATCGTTTTAAGAATGAAACAGAATGAGCTTTGACAAAAATACACTTTTTTAATATTTTATTTTTTTATTCATTGATTACATTGTATTATGTGATACAGTTTTGTTGGAACTGAGAATCACCCCATATGCCACCACTGCAAATATGAAACGTAACATTCGTATTACCACCGCAAAATTTCATTCTGCAATATTGTAGACTGTACAGTACTCATGACATCTGGCCACTGAAAAATAAAGATGCCTTCCAAAATTTATACATTTTTCATACTGAGAATTAAAAGATAAGGTTATTTAGATGCAAAAAATTTATTAAATCCCACACATGTTGTTTTCAAAACACATGTTTTCCATGAACTTTTAAAAGTCCTGTGATAATCTGTGTGCTGCTCAAGGGAATGCTTACATAATTTTCAGAAGATACAGTTATGTGTAAGTTTAGAAGTTCTTTATTGTATTTATTATATTTCTTAAGATATTATTTTTCTTAGATTATTAGAAATGCACTGTCCACACACTTGGAAAGGAAAATTTAGCAAATTGCCAGTGACAGGCCACATGCAGTGACAAGCCACGTTCAGTGTCAGGCCACATCCAGTGTTGGTCACATGCAGTGACAAGCCATGTTCAGTGTCAGGCCACATCCAGTATAACAGTGCTCGAGACACTGCCCTTGATTATAACCAACTCATACTTTTTTCCATAGCACAAAGATGCTAATCAACAAGCAGTTTCTTCGATCATTTAGAATTTTATTACCTAAGATACACTTTTGTTGCGTTTTGATGACATATTTTTTAAAGATTCATTTTATTTATCTGAAAGCAGAGTTATAGGCTGTGAGAGAGAAAGAAGTCTTCTATCCACTGATTCAATTCCCAAATGGCTACAATGCCATGGTTAGATGGGTTTGAAGCCAGAAGCCAGGAGCATCTTCTAGGTTTCCCACATAGGTGTAGGGGTCCAATCAGGTGGGCCACCCTCTGCTGCTTTCCCAAGTGCAGTAGCAGGGAATTGAATAGGAAGTGGAACGGCAGGGCTTGAACCAGTATCCATGTGGGATGCCAGGAGTGAAGGTGGCATCTTAACCTGTAATACCACAACACTACCCTTGAATTTTAAAGCTAGGAGTTGGTTGACTCTCTGTCTTGACTAATTACTCTTTCATGTATTTTTTAAAAAGTCCTAAACCTCAGAAAATTAATTGGAGTGTAGCTTCTCAGTATGAAAGAGAAAGACAAGGTTTTGATTTATTCTCTTGATTCAGTAAATGACTAAAAAAGGAGGGAATTATAGCTGCAAGAAAAGTTGCTGTATATACTTTTGGCTCACCTTAAAAGAATAGATGGACTTATATTTTTGATAGGCATAGTTACAGAGAAAGGAGGAGAGATAGAGAGGTCTTGCATCTGCTGGCTCACAAATGACCACAATGCTCCGATCGTGTGAGGCCAAGCCAGGGCCCAGGCGCCCACATGGGTGGTTGGGGAACACGCATGGGGGGCATTCTCCATTGCTTTCTCAGGTGCATTAACAGGGAGCTGAATGGTAAGTGTAGCAGCCAGGATATGAATCATGCTCATGTGGATTTTTAAAATGTATTACAATAAATGGAAGTAAATGAAGGTAGAATGCATGTTTGCCCAAGAAATTGTGGATCAATGGTGTCTTGTTAGGAATGTTTTGTAGTACGTCTGGCTTACATGCCGATTATATTGTTAGGTTATTTGTGTTTGCTGTTTTTTTTTTTTTTTAAGGATTTATTTTTAATTTTTATTACAAAGTCAGATAACTGAGAGGAGGAGAGATAGAGAGGAAGTGGAGCTGCCGGGATTAGAACCAGCGGCCATATGGGATCAAGGCAAGGACCTTAGCCACTAGGCCACGCTGCCAAGCCCTGTGTTTGCTGTTTTTAAAAAGTTCTGTATTAATGAAAAAAAGTTGATATATCAATGTGAAAATCTTAAGAAAGCCTGGATATTTTCTTAACGTGTTAAGGCTGATATTCTTGTAATAGAGATGCAATTACTGTAGAATTCTTATGGTGTAACTTTCAAAAAAATTCAAAAATGTCACTGTAAGACTCGGGTTAGTTATTTAAAAATGGAAAGTAATTGCAGAGGCAAAGATTTCTGGAATTCAAATTCCTATACATTTTAATTTTACTGCTACCTGTTTACCTGTTTCCACTCCTAAGTCAGAACTTCCAAGCAATCCACAGAAACATGTGTTTCTCCGTGGCAAGTGCACGTAGAAAGGCACGATTAAACAAGAAGGAAAACCTGTGTTACTTTCCCCAGCGTTGTTTAGAAATGAGGAGACATTTCATTTGCATTCTTCCGTGCATACATATTCTGAAAGCTCTTGTTTCCTAAACCTAAATTTCTAAACTCAAGATTTCCTTAGGATTTGAGACTGATGGGAAGCCCAACGTGCTTGCAAACTCCAGAGAATGCCTTCTCCTATTATTTTCCCATGAAAAATGCAAGAGCCCCAAGGGATGCAGTTTTATGCAGATAGGCGTGGGATAAACATCTGAACTCCTGGGCGTATTTGAACCCGCCTTATGAATCATGCACAGCTCTGTCAACCCTGGTTAGAACCCACACTATGCAATTTCCTTCCCTGTGCCTCCTTTGTCTTGGCTTCAAGCGCGCACATCGTAATCAAGCTCGGAATTGTAAAGAATGGCAGATATTGAAAGGTGAACGTCGCTGCTAATATTTCACGCGACATTCGCCCTTTGTGCTAGGGTCCGGCCACCCAGGTCCGCGGGGTGGGAGTGAACTGGGTTTGCTCTTCCGTTGGTGTTTCTCCCAGGCTTGTACCTGCCGCTTCCTGCTGCTGCCAAAGGGCTGGCTTTGTCATCCCATAACCTAAAGCCCCTTCTGATTTCCCCTTTTGCCCCTGGAGCTGTCGCTGCTATGCGTTTTCTCTCCTCTTACCCTGGCCCTCTAAGAGCTGAGTCGCATACATGCCAAACAGCCACACGAATTCCTAAACAGAAGCCGCTTCCAAACAGCCCTGTTCCCACCATGAAATGCACTTGTCGGGGCACATGACTGACAGGGCTCAAAAGGCAGGTTTTAGTAAATGACAAGTGTGAAGTTCTCATTGTTGCTCGAGTTGATGGTAGGCTCATATTTACACCAAAAAAAAAAAAAAATCATTCGCATTTCAGAACAATTCTGCATACTGGCAGCTTGGGAGAGAGAAGGCTGAAAAATCGCTTAAAGATGAGGGAGACAGGAGGAATACAGAATCTAAAGCATCTCTCACTTTGGGATATGTTGGCATCTTTTGATTGGGTTTAAAACTAGAATTTTAGAGAAGCAGCAGGACAAGTTACAACTAGAAATTATTTTAGTGAAGAACAAGAGAGAGACCAAGGGAATCAGAAGGAAAAGCTATGCATCTTTTACTTGTTGTTAGCATAATTACATTCAATGTTAATTAAAGTCAAAAAAGTTACATTTTTCCCTTGTATATACTCACTGCCATTGCTATAGGAATATTTATGGCATCCAGAGATACAGAACGGAAACAACATGTACTGTCAACTCCCTGGCTGTGATGAGTCCAATATTAATTGGTATAATAAAATGTCAACCAATGTTATAAGGCGTTATAGGAAGGACACTATTTTACTCCACATTTCCGGGTTCTTAAAAATGTTCATGGTAATATGGAATGAGAAGATCACTTTTGAATAAAAATGATTGAAATCCATGCGCAGTATTTATAGACTACTCAAGCTAACCTGTTGAAGAGCCCTCCTACGTGTCATAATAAATCAAAGGCAGCAATAAAAACAAAAAGGTTTCTTTAATCCGGCAGGTTGTTTACTGAATAGTAGTAGAAAGAAATACAGTACAAGCCAGAATATAATGCACTAAATAAGGACAGTCATCACCATGGGTAAAAGGTACAATGCTGCAGAGACTTTTGGGGAGTGCTGTCCCCAGAACTGGTGGCAGCAATCATTCACAATAGGGACATGTCTTAGAATTAGGTCAGAGGCAAAGACAGGCACATGTGTGGACATTCATTCTGGCTAAGCACCTGGTGCTGCTTGTGAGGATCACAGGCCTTCGTGCTGACTAGGTAGGTGTGTACAAAGCACCCCTGGAGATTGTTCTTTCCATCCAGAAAAAAATTAACATGGGAAGATTTTATTTCGGAAAAAAACCTGGAATATTACAGCATTGTCATGGAGTGGACGTGATGCTTATAACATACCATGTGGCTTTTAATGTCAATGAACTAAAAGCTCATGGTGTTTTATTAGAGCTATTATTCTTTTTCATTTTTAAATCTTACCATGTTTTTCTTTTATTATTATTTTGCATGATATGGTTTTGTGGGCATAGGGATTCCCCACTCTGCCTCCCCCTTCATCCCGCCCCATTCTCCTCCCCATCATTTCCCCCATATTGCTAAAATAGCATTGTCAAAAGTGCAACATTTAACTATTTAAGTGTATCAAGGCATGTAGGCATTGGCAGTGGTAGAAAAGCTAGTATCATACTATCATGGTATACTTAACAGTTTCATTGGGAGTTCTTTTATTTGGGGGTTCAGCATGCACACTGCATCACATCTCCATTGTAATGGAGACTAGTGTATTGGGAGGTGTCTATTGTTCTTATGGGAGTGGTCTATGATTTGTGAAAAGCAGACCTAGTCCTGACTGGAAGAGTATCTCATTGGTTGAAAATAATCTAAGTGTTGTGATACTATGAGGTAATGAATGGAAAATAATCCATAACAAAAGAAAACATTCTAGAAAGAAAAGTGTAAATAATAACCATGAAACATTTCTAGTGAATATGAAGTACAGGGAAACAATAAATCAGAAAGAGCCACAGATCCAATAGCTTATAGAAAAATTATGCAAATTTCCCACATTTTATAGGCTCTATCTTCCAAATTAAGAAAAAAAAATCTACCCAGTATTCCAATGTTTTACTTCAATGTGCGAGGATAACATGCCTGGTGCTTTTTATTGCATTAGAAATCTCCTAAGGAGACAATCCTTAAAAAGGCAAATTAAAAGGAATCCCAGAAAATACCAAATTCAAATTTGTCACTTCATAGTTGAGAAAATGGGGTCAAGAAGAAGAAGGACTTACACTACAGTGTGACCAGCTGGCTGGTTGGTCGTGAGGTTCCTTCTTTCCTCTGTAGAGCTTTGTGTGGCTTTGTGACTAAGTCCTGTCTTGTAAGATCCTCCAGACTTCCTGCTCAGTGACTGACTCAGAGTGAAGGACCCAGGTGGGAGGTGGCACAGCAGCTCCCAGAGAAGGAAGCCCCGCACCCTGAATCCTGGTAGGAAAGCCTGTTGCCTGCAGCCATCTAAGACTTATGCCACTGAACATTCAGATACATTTATTACATTAATTAGTGCTACCTTAATAAAAATGTGTACTTCACAAGACAAACTTTCTTTTGTGTTAATGAAATGAACTCAGAGATAAGCTGCTTGACTGAGTTATGGAGGCTGAAACATCTCACACAAGCTGAAATCCAGGATAGTCCATGGTCTAAATTCCATTCTGAAAGTTAACAGACAAGAGCAATGATTATTAGTAATGCATGGAAGTGGGAGATACTTTGAATAAGCTGTGGTAATCAAGATAATTAGTGGAGTTAAGAAGAACACAAAGCATTTGATGCATTAATTTTATTGGACGAACATTCATATTGTTTATACTGCAGGCCATATACTAAACTAAGACCATTGTGTATATTTTAATCTTTAAGTAACTCATTGAAGCCCTTACCTACTGATGAAGAAACAGAAGCTTTAAAGAAAAAGTCTATTTTCCTGTTGTTCCGAATCTAGGGCCTGGCTGACTCATGGTCCCAGTTTCGGCAAACTTCGGAGCCTAGGATCTTACTTAACCATCATGCGAGTCTGTCTTCCCAGATTTTTGTATATTTTGTACATATGGTAAAAGATGATAAATCAAAATTTCAGCAATGGTGATAAAAACAGCAAAGCAAAGGGAGTAGGCTATTTGCAACGTGAATAGTCAATATTGTTCAGTGAGTGCAACTGAGTATATGTTAGGAAATTACACGTGATGAAGGTAACTGTAGCTGCAGATATTCAACACAACAACAGCAACACATAACTGTCCTTACAGGATTTGTGACCCGATAAAAGAACGCAGAGTACGGAAACTACATATTAAATGGCAGAAACTGCTGCTGTCTTAACAATGATGTTATATTGGTACAGTTCCTTGTGTTCTGAGATTTCCTAATCACCTCTGTGGGATTGAAAACTCCAAACCAATTGAGGCATAATGCCACATAAGAGATGCTACAGCACTGAGTGTTTTACATACTCTAAGAAACATACTCTAAGAACTCAGAAAATATCTGGGGGAGGGAGGGAGGGAAGGAAAAGGGATGACGAAAGTGGGTGGCGGGGACAGAAGAAAGCTCAGAAAGTGTATGTCCTCCAGGAAAGAGATCGCAATATAATGCTTTCTTTCCCTCCTTCAGAACAAATTTCCTCAAATAAAACAGTAAGGAGAAGAGACTGATTTAAAATTGTAGAGGTCTTATTACCGACTCTCTGAACCTTGAAGAGTCTAAATGTTGCCTGCTTGATATTTGATAATATCTAGCTGGCTGCATGTGAGTGAAAATTTTGCGCTTTCACAAATGTTTTATTTTATTCATTCAATCTCCAAATCAATATTTGACCTAATAAAGACATGTGTGGGAAGGAATGCTATTATGTTGCCTGGCAGATGAGAGCTAAGAAGCAGAGGATTCTGCGATAGTCTAAAAGGGCACTCCCTCCCACCCCCGACAGATCACACGGAAAGGGGTCTTTGGTCTGGAGAGAAGAATGACTTCTCTAGCTAATTACAGTGTCTGTTTAAACACTTCTTGGCAAATTTTCATCCCCCTTAGCATATGCCCTAGAAAATGAAACACAGAAGAGATAGGAGAGCTAAATATACTAGCTCCTCTTCTCTGAAAGGTTTGGGTATAGTACAACTAGTTTCTCTGCAATGGGACTCTTCACTGTTAAGGCAACTGTTGGAAGTAAAGAAAAATTTACCTTCCAATGCTGAGTCTTAACTTGTTTCAGTGACTAAGGCTGCATTTGTACTTTGCAAAATGCTGTGGAAAACCAACTAGAGGATGGGATAAAGAAAATATGGTATGCCTACATTGTGGAATACTACATAACCATTAATATGAAATCCTTCTTTTGCAACAAAATGAATACAACTTGAAACCATTATGTTTCCTGAGATAAGCCAGTCCTCAAAATAAAAACATGTTTCCCCTGGTTTGTGGTAGGTAATATACAAAGTCTATAAAAAAAATAACCTATATGCACAAAATCTAGAAGAGTATACTTATACTTTAAACTATTCAAAGCCATGAGGACAAAGATTAAAACTGCCTGTTATATGTATGTATATGTGCACTTGTGTATTATATGCACTAATAAGAAAAATATACATGTATATGTGCATATATATATGCATAAACAAGTCTGCTTATATATACATGAATATGTGTATATACATTTGTACATACATATATACAAATGCATATGTCTACACTATACATACATACATACCTGTTTATTTATAGTAAAAAATCTGTTTTTTTTTTTTCAGTTAACTTGCAAAACAGAAAAATGTAGACCTGGATTTGTATAAACAAATGAGGGTAAGTGTGGGGGAGCAATTGTTTCCCTAAGTAACAGACTGAAATTGTATGGATAGCTTTGTTTAAGTGTGCCACAGATAATTAATGATATTTAATTATCTATCATCAGCAGTTTTGAAAATGTAACTTGTGACTCCCAGAGAGCTCCTTACTTGGGCCTTATTAGTTTTTTTTTTTTTTTACTATTATAATAATGATAGGATGTCCTTGGCTCATTCATACTGTTGCCATTTGCACTTTGTCTTTAGATGTAATACTGGGAAACATTGGAATATTAACCAGAGGGCAGTGACATGAAACTGTGAAAGAAGATGTGAACACACAGTGAGAGCAGTTTCTGCATACAGGTCCTTGCTAGGGCAGGATAAATTTTATTTTGTCTTCATCCTTGAATATGTATATTCGATTACTGTCTAATGGAGGCCTCCTGAAACACCATGGTGGATTTGTGAAACATAGGGTGCCAAGATTTGAGCTGAAGTTACCAGAAGACCATGTTGCTTGAAAAGTGACAATCTGGTTAGTTAGACCTGAGCATTTGGAATGTGAGTGGCTGCTGTTGCAAAAAAAAAAAAAGACTAATAATAATGATTTTAAGAGAAAAGTACAACACGGGGAAACTTGAAGTTGGCAGCTTCCTCACAGTTGAAAGATTTTTCTTTCTCTGTTTGAAAAGATCTACTTGTTTATTTGAAAGATAGTTACTGAGAGACACAGAGAGGTGGAAAGAGAAACCTCTCATCCACGGTTCACTTCCCAAATATTTCCTATGGCTAAGCCTTGGCAGGCTGAACCTGGAAGCTTACCCCGTTCTCTGTTGAGGGCACAGGGACCCAAGCATGTGGCCATCTTGCTTTCCCAGGCACATGAGCAGAGATCTGGATTGAAAATGGAGTAGCTAAGACCCCAGCCAGCATTGCATTCCAGCATTGCAGGTGGCATCTTATTTTTTTTTTTTAGATTTTAAAAAAAATTTTTATTGGAAAGTCAGATATACAGAGAGGAGAGACAGAGAGAAAGATCCTCCACCCACTGACTCACCTCCCAAGCAGCCACAATGGTCCGAGCTGTGCCAATCCGAAGTCAAGAACCTGAAGCCTCTTCTGGGTCTCCCATGCGGGTGCAGGATCCCAAGGCTCCAGGTCATCCCCGACTGCTTTCCCAGGCCACAAGCAGGGAGCTGGATGGGAAGCAGGGCCTCTGGGACTAGAACCGGAGCCCATATGGGATCCCAGCACATGCAAAGTAAGGACCCCAGCTGCTAGGTTACCACGCTGGGCCTGCAAGTGTCATCTTAACCCGCTGTGCCATAATTCTGGTCCCTACCGACCTTTCTGATATCACTGACATTCACAATAATGAACACAAAGTTTTGATGATAATGAAATTTTGTCAATATTTAGAACATCTGAATAACCTATGATATGTCCCAAAGGATAAATGTATGATGTTACAAAATTATACATGATCTTCAGCAAAATCATGCTTCAATGCTATAAAATGCCAAATACTAACATTGAAATAGACAAGAGACAGCTGAATAGCAATCTATAGCCATTTTAAGGTATATAGAACATGGTTGAATATAAACCAAAATTGAAATGTCTATGAGGAAGTCACAGGTTGTGGTCGAGAACATGCATTTCCCTAGTAACATATTGGTTAATCAATACCATGTCAATTAATGCCATAATGTTGTAAATGGTTGTAAATATTATGTTGGGTTTTTTACTTGATTGGGATGATGCTCTGCTGGTTCTGCCTTCGGGCCGGAGATGGTCTCACCAGGAAGCCATTGAACTTACCAGGACAATAGGATGCTGGACTTTATGATTGGTCAAAACCTCCAATGGGAGGGCCCGGCGGCGTGGCCTAGCAGCTAAAGTTCTCGCCTTGAACGCCCCCGGGATCCCATATGGGCGCCGGTTCTAATCCCGGCAGCTCCACTTCCCATCCAGCTCCCTGCTTGTGGCCTGGGAAAGCAGTTGAGGACGGCCTAATGCATTGGGACACTGCACCCGCATGGGAGACCTGGAAGAGGTTCCTGGTTCCCGGCTTCGGATCGGCGCGCACCGGCCCGTTGCGGCTCACTTGGGGAGTGAAACATCGGATGGAAGATTTTCCTCTCTGTCTCTCCTCCTCTCTGTATATCCGGCTTTCCAATAATAATAAAATCTTTAAAAAAAAAAAAAAAAAAAACCTCCAATGGGAGAATCTCAACTGAATTTGAACTGTGGAAATGCAGCAGGGTGGAGCAATCCACCATGGGGAGGGGAGGGTTTGGGGAGGAGCGGAGGGAATTCCAGTGCATAAAAAAAAATGTGTCACATAATGCAATGAAATTAATAAAAAAATTATACATGATCAAAAGATCATTCATAATCAGGACAAACCAATCAGTTTTCACCTGAGTGACCTGAGTGCATAAAGGTCATTGACAAACTCTGGTATTCCCCAGTGCAACCCACTTACAGGCAATGAGTGCTCATTGAGTTTGGTTTAGTACATGAGAAGAGTATTCCCAGTTACCTCTAGGTGATAGCAAAATATTCCTTTCCATGACAGGTACACCTTGATAGCTAGAAACTTCTACACAAGGCTAGGGCTTCTTCACCAATTCAACTGAAAGAAGTACCGATAAAATGCTATATGAAACTCCAAGAGTCTTATATGAAGCTAGAAAAAGTTTCTCTTCCCAGCAGACATGTGAGGCAGCATTAAGCTCTTACTTCTTCAATCCCACTGAGGTTTGATTTGACTTAACTAATGGATGTGTCAACATGACCGTTATAAGACACAAGGCACTGTATTTATTAGGCAACTCCCTTTAATCCTTAACTGTTTACTATTTCTTGAAAAGCAGCAACCTGCTAATTTTTCCAAACTATACTCATAGTTTAGGTATTTTTCAAAATAGCAGCAATAATTGTTTCCAGAAGGATTCTATGCACACTTCTGGTAATGCATACATTTTAAACTTTAGAAAACTGAGTTTATTAAATGATTTTGGCATGTATAATCATAGCATATCGATGTTGGAGACACCTTTTGTATCTGTGCTAACTTGGCTGAGCATGTTCAGCAAACAGTCCCTTGGACTAGTCTTGACTGCTCTTAGAAGAGGGCAATGACTTGTACTTGTGGATGTAAAGGGGCACTGTTATGTGCCAGACATTTTCTCAAAGCATAATGTCCCTGAGTTTCATTTAAGTTGCTGCTACTGATATTTTTTTAATTGCTGAGTAATATTCCATAATAACTATGTGACATGGTACATTTGTCCTTTCTATTTTTGTTAGAAGAGATTGCTTCTGGCTTTGACTACATTTTTCTTTTACAAGTATTGCTGTTGACACATGTTTTAATTTCTCTTAGAAAAATACTTAGGAGTAGAATTTCTATGCTATGTGGTATTTGCTGAATTTTATAAGAAACTGCCAGATGATTTTCTAAAGTCATTACACAGTTTGTAATCCCCTACCAGTGGATGAGGGCTCCCAGTTTTTAGCCTCTACATCAACATTTGATATGGTTGATCTCTTTAATTCTAGTTATTTGATGATGTGGTTGTGGTCTTAAACTTAATTTGTTGCAACTTTTCATCTATATGTTTGGTATGCTGGCAGATACCAGGGCTTTGTTGGCCTTGGACGTCATCAAATTATCAACCTTAGAGCCATCACTTGTACATTAGCAGAAAGTTGGAATAAGAAAACTGGACATTGAAGCCAGAAAACTGGGAATTGTTCTGACTTAGGATGTGGGAGTCCCATGTAGAATCAATTGCACCAAACACTGGGTGGGGATGAAACCAAGCGACTAGAATTTCAGGTTTTGTGCTTAATGACAATGATTCAAATATTTGGGTCTTCACTTATTGCCTCCTCGATGACACTGGCCAGAAGCTGGGTTGGAAACGGAGCTGGGATTTGAACCCACTGTGATGTTTGGTTTGGGTGCTTTAACTGCTACATTTAGATACCCATCCTGGAATTTTCTTTTCATACATGAAACAGCCCTTCTAACAATGTTTGCTAATAAACTGGAGATTTCCACGTAAGACACATCTTCATAAAATGACTCAAAGCCCTAAACAGTTTCTGTTGGGGATGGGGAGAAGCAGGGCTCTGGAAAACCTTGTCAATTCTCTTATTGAGTACCTACTCTATGGAAGACTTCAAGGATACTAGAATGAAGTTTTTAAAACTGCAGACTCTTACCCAAAGATCGGATACTCAATTAGACAAGGCACATGCGGAAGTAGAAGGTTAGTTTAGCTCCGTAAGTATTTGTGGAAACACCTGCTGGCCTGGAAAGGGGTGGACTGAAATTGACTGCGATGGTGGCTCACAGAGGCTTCCATCAGGGCTGAAGTTCCAGATACAGGGCTGCAACTAGCACGCCTTGTGTTCAAGAGTTACACGCAATTGCCTATTGGTTGCTCTGTTATAGGTAGCTTCCTTTTCCAGTGTAAGAGAGAAAGGTTAGGGCCAGAGATCAATACAACTTTTGCTGTAGCAGAGATGAGATGGGATGCCTAAATTTTGCAATATGATTGACAGTGGAGAAGAGAGAGTAGAGTTAATATTGATAATTCACACCAATAATTTACTGACTGATGGAATATATAGGAAGAAGGGAGTGTTGGTAGCCGATATGTTTGCCTTTAAAAACTTTTTTTGGTATTATTCTTCATGCTTTTATTTTCTCCCTCCTTAGTTTATTACACAAGTAAGACTCTAGAACTCTTCTAAATAAAGGTTGTGAAAGTTGACATACTTGCTTTGTTTTCAATCTTTGGGGGATATATATATCTGGTCTCATTATTTTTTGAGAAAATTGGTTTTGTCACAATTTCATTCTCTTTGATTGCTAAAATTGGTACTAAATAGCTTAGAATATTTCTCAAGTCAAATTTATGCTTAATTATTTACTGACATTAGGATTTTAAATAGTCTATTTAAGATTGATAAGGTGCTTCTCTCCAAAGAGGAAGCATGAAGGATTAAATTACAAGAATAGGCAATAAACATAAACTTTCATGCATATGCTTTCACATTTTGAAAATGTATCTATTATATACGTAATACTAATTACATACTTCTTGGCATCTACTCAAGTTTCCATGTAATGTTACCTATGTAAGTGCCATAAAGTTGATTAAAATATAGATAGAAATTTCAAAAACAATTTGACCTTCTCTGGTAAAGTTTCACACTTATGTTGTAATCCAGGTATTCAATTTTAATATGTGCTTCAATTTGCATAGTGAAATGTTATAAAGTAAAAACAATGGGAAAATTCTGGATGCATATTAAATGAAGATTTATGCAACATTCACCTAATGGGCTATTATTCAGGAGCAGACATTAATTTGATCAACAAGTGTACACATTAGACAAACCTTAAGAACAGAATCAAGTAAAATAAACAAGTTTCAAAAAATGAAGACAGTGTGATGTCTGTTTCTAAAGTTCAAAGCCAATTGCAAGTGAACAATCCATCTCGCTGGGAAACACCTATGGTGAAGCAGTGGTGGGACCCATGTAGCTCAGCCCACAGGGGATCTCAAAGGAGGGGAGAAAAAAGGCTAGAAAAAAGGTTCAGTGGTGCATGCAGCAAGGTAGACAAGTTGGCCAAACATGTCCAGCAGCGTCTTTGTTTCACAGAATCTTGATATTTGTGCTTCAGCTCTTTTTGTAGTCATAGACAAAATGTTTAATACTTTGATCTGTATTGTACGGTCCTCATAAACTTATTATCTCCAAGAATAATTTTTTAAAAAGCCACTTCTAAAAATGTCTACATGTATGTAAGCATGAATAACTCAGAGGCCATGATGTCATGTTGATAAAATTTGTACATGAGGCAGACCTGGCAGAAACAGCTCATATTGGAGGTATACAAAGAAATCCCCCAAAGAATCTTATGCTTAATGCTGGTAATAGTCCAAGAGAATAGAACTAGGCACTTAAGCTGTTGAGAACTGTTGGATTACGATCATGTGGGACACTCACACTTGACTATAATTAAAAGTTAAAATGAATTATGTTGATCCAGTATGATATCAAGCCTATATCTTCTTATTTTGGAGACTTCCTTCTTTGGTTCAACTGGTAAGTGCTAAGCATTTTAAATAAACAGTTTTGTATTGCATCTTGTAGCCCTGGAGGTGGATTGGATTAAAATAGAGATCTTTTTTAAAACACCAGTTTCCTTGCTTTAAAAATACTCAGCCTGCATGAGTAATGACGGTAAACATCTAGTATTTCTGGCTCCTATCTGTGTTTTCTGAACAAAGAAATGATGACTTGTAAGAAAGGTAAAGGGAAGAGCCTCTCAGTAGTACATTAGGTTGAAGAGCTAAAAGATGGCGAAGAGAAAAACTAGAAACTAGGGCATGGGTAGAGACCACAGGACCAATTTGCCTTCTGTACAGTGGTGGGGGCAATCAATTAGCAAGAATAGCGGCACAGGTGAGCATGCAGCCTGCCGGCTCCTAACAGATTCCTGCGGGGTTTGGCATGTTGCAGGCCACATAATCCAGGTCTGAGCTTAGGGAAAACTTTGAACTTTGTTTTCTTGAATGGATCAAAGCATTGAGATCCTGACAGATAAAAATAATATGGTTCCAAGTTCATCTTATGTATTAGCAATGGCTAAAAGAGGCTTTGGACCTGAGTATTGCTTCTGTCCCCTGAGCCATTTGGTGGTCTCTTTTGAAATTGTGAATGTGACTGAAACATCATGATGCCTCTGTGTGTGTGTGTGTGTGTGTGTATCCTGTAATTATACCCAAGGGATATTCAAAATATTTTAGAATAACTTAATCAAGACCTACAGATGAACTTTTCTACTGAAAAAAAGTGATGAGATTGAACAATGAATTTCATTTATAATTTATTTACTTATGGTTACTACATTAGTTTCAGGTCTTGAGTTCATATTTTCAATTTTAAACAAGCTGTTTCTAGGAGAACAGAGTACAGAAAAAAAATAAGGCAAGTGCGAGTTCAATGCAGGTATTCAGTGCTGCAGGGTCCACTCTACAGAAAGCTTTTCCACTTTTCATTTGAAATATTCATTTTTTTCAACACTTCTGTGTGTTAATAAAATTGAGAAAATAGTGCACGTAAAATAACACCAATAGACATACTTTTTAACAGAAACCTTGCTTATCATTGCCAAAGAAGTGCTCTTTTAGTTAAAAGAACATCAAATAACATAAAATACGATACATGTATTTTCCCTTTTGAAATGGTAGACTTCTCATTGACTCAGTCTCTTCCAGCACGTTGAATTCGAGGTAGGAAAACATTTGTGGTGACATTTAAGATTCATATTAACAATATCTGTAAAGATTGTTCTCCATATGCTTTGCACTCATTTCATAGATCGCATGCCTAATTATATAGTGATTTATATTGGTGTGATTCTTTCAAGTGATTTTTTTCAGTCCTGTAGCTTTGCAGCCAAGCTAGCCTCTAATTTGTAGAGTCCTTCTCCTTCCTGTATCAATGGCTCCTGCATGAAACAGCATTTCTCATTATAGTTCCCCATTCCCTTTGGCAGTTAGGATAAAAATCTCTAATCAAGCTCTAGGAAAGAGCCAGGGTTCAAAGATGTCATTGGGTCCCAAGGCTGGCCTTGTGTGGTTGGCTAGAGGTTCTTAGGTTTAACATTCTCTGTGAAGAGAACAGCCAGGGTCAAAAACTCCAATCAGCAGTCAAATAAAACCCATTAAATGAGCAAAAGAGGAGAGTGAGAGTTTTATAAAAGAGAATATAAAGCTTCAATACTTGTTTTAGATTTTCATGCTTTTTAACAGCTGCTCCCCGGGTCTACATTAAGATCTGCTAACTTCAAACACCATTGCTTTCCGAAGCATCCGGTTCCTAGGTTGAACGATCTCCTTTTCAGTGTTCTATTCCTCCTCTTCCTCCTCCTCCTCTTCCTCCCCTCTTCCTCAACTTCCCTCGTTCTGCTACTTCTTGTAAGTTGTACAAAGTGTATGCAGGCATGTGTGGCGTCAAATGATCTTAATGAACACATTCATTCCTATGGGATTGGTTCTTTTCAGAAAGGCTCTCTCTGCAAATTAATATCATTTTTTTGAGATTGTAGAAAGACAAACTCTTTCTTAAGACCTCGGGAGAACAATATATAGCAGGTTTACATTTTGATTTGGGACAAAACTCAACAAAGATATATATTGTAGATGTCAGATCCAATATTTTGCTCCTGATAAGTAGGTTGGACCCCTGGGAGGCCGTCTTGCAGGAGAAAAAGAACAACAGGCTTGAATCTCATGGCGATAATGCAAGCAAGGAATTTTGCCCATAATTTTAGCTTAACATTTGGAGAAGGAAATTTTAATTAAAACTTAGAGAATGGATTCTGTCTGCTCTTCCTACACAAGAGAGTAACTATCAATATGAATTATGACTATGTGATGTTGGCCGTAAAGTTTCTTGTGATTTGTCCAAATAAAACCAAATGGGATATCCTGCGTCTCAATGCTTCTGAGTCGTTTGCTCTTGAGAGACCAGGAATGCCCTTTTACAGGAAAATGTGGTCCTGGTTCTGAGCTGTGTAATTCATTCTAAAGTTCACTATCAACACATGCAGTGTAGAACTACACTAGATGTCAATAATTGGCCAGATTATGTTTCTCAAGAGACATTAAGAGTATCTTTGTTCATGTGTCTTTTACAAAGAGATTATCAAATTGCTTTAGTAAATGAGCCAGGATGGACTCATCCCAGAATGTCATCAAGGAACATTTGACCCTTCACTGCCATGTTTTCTGATGTCAGAAAGGACACTTTTGTAATTCAGCAGTCCATCTATCATAGGATCTGGATAAGTCAAATGGCTTGTTTATGACATGTTTACTGTTTTGTGAATCCTGCTTCCTGATTCCCTTCAAGTATGTTATAATTATATTCCTTGAGAACAGATGCTTTTAATATTCAGCTGGAGTGCTTTATAAGCTATACAAATATTTTGCTTGTGGTATTTTCTGATGCTCACAGCCAAAATATGCTAGTCAACTTTTCAGAAGGTCATTTTATTATGCAGGGGTCTGGGACAATTCAGCTCTTGAAGATTTCCTACCCAAGGGTGCAGGATCTCTAGGCTCCATTGCAGAGGACCAGGCTCCAGCTCTTTAAAACTTTGAGGAAATTGTGATAAGATTTTGTTAGAGATTGACCATTCAGTTCATGAAATAATAACGTGATTCTTGTCCTAGCTCCCCCACCCTTCTGGCTGGCTGAAGCATTTTCCTTCAGTCTTCTAAGGAAGAAGGCCCAATTAAGCCCACTCACACTTGTGCCACTAAAACCCACACACTGATTTGAAAAAATACCCCTAATTTGAAGCTGTTAATACAACTGTAATTTTATTTCTCGAACATTGCCTCTTGTAAGGTGCTGCCAATCTATGAAAACAAACCAGTAATAGCACCATTTGAACACCACCCAGGGCCAATTGTCCTCTTTTCTTTTTTCTAAATAACCTATTAAGAGACCCCTAGCAGCTACAACAATAACTAAAGTACTAGCAGTGCCTATTATGCCTGGGTAGTGGTAGTGGTCGCTCAGCACCAGTCCCAGAAATACTCCAAACCAACAGTCTAGCAATTTTCCAGACCTGGGGTATTCAATCCAAGGAACGGATTGACTGCTCTGTTGAGGAGGACGTATAAGGTTTCTGTGTCTACGGCCTTTCAAGGTATATGATTTTAAAAATATTTCTGTCAAATGTGGAAAGATTTACAATTTTCCTATTGGATTTATGAAATAATTTTGACCGTGACATGGAACATAATTTGTGTGTGAGTTTTGAAATTGAAACTAAGAGTAAGTTGTATTAAGCTTGGAAACACAGTGGCATGGCATGTGGACATTTTCGATACCTATTTGTGAGTAATTACAGATCATGAATTCGGTGATTTGAAAACAATAAAGCTGTTAGTTTTGAAATAATATGCTCTTAAAATTGTGTATATGAAATGCATTATATTTGTTCCCTTTAAATATGTGTACAAGTTAAAGAGAGAAAAGCACATTATTTTTAAATTTCTCTGATTTGTTTCATTATATTGCTTTAAAAAGGTCATGTTTTTGGTCATAGTTAGATTCTTTCAAATATTTTCTTCCCAGTGGTTAATGTGGAAAACTGATTTACATTGTAATTTTTCTGAGAAAATGAATAATACTCCTTAATACTTGACATAGTACAGGGGACATAGTAGATACTGAGTAAATAATACGTAATTTATTCCACAATTCTAAGGTTTTACATATTGATGAGTATGCCCATTCTACAGCTTGGCTCTTCTTGATACATGTTCTAATTTCCCAATTGCCATTTTCAGTGCATTATTACAGAATGTGTTGGCCAGAATGGCTGATCTTTGCATTATTATGTTTAATCAAATACTCTGACTAAAACAAATTCATAGTGAATGTCTTTCATGCAGTTTCAAGGAATTGTCTTGGTGCGGCATGATTTTTAAATGCTAAAACCAAGTCATATAATGTTAAATCTTAAAGTGTCAAGAGACACCTTTTGTGTCTAGACTAATCAAATGAATAAAACAAGTGTTCTGATTTCTGGTTTGTAGAATGATGAATACATGAATTGACTGGGAAAGCTATTAAATTATGTAGAAGAGAAGACCTCCAGAGGTACATGGACGTGTATCTGTTTATGGGTATGTCTAATCTGTGAAGTCTTCTTAAGGCCAAAAACATCTACTTGATTGGATCTTTACTATTTCTCTAGAGAAGTTCACTTATGTCATGGTGAACAATAATACCACGCTGCCCTTATCCCCTCTAAGTCTCTCTTTATTTCTTCCTCAACATCACACATCATATCATCCACTTAGAATCCCTATCCCATGCTCAGGAAGACGTCATGAAATATTATCTAACAATGACTGAGTTCTAGCAAAAGACACTAGTTGTGCCTTTCTGTATCCTAGAAAGAGCCTCCATAGAGTCATTGTCCCTGAGCGGCTTGCTCTCAGAACAAGCTCCCCCTCTACGGAAAGAGGTCCCAGAATCACTTACATAGGCTCTCTCCCAATCCCATTCCAACTATTCCATTGTCCACAAGTGAGAATCAAACTGACTTGAGGAATTGCCTGAAAGGACTGCAAATGTCTTCCAGATCTTTTCCTGACCATCCACATTACTCCTAAGGAAACTTTTTATGAACTAAATGATCAATAACCCCAGGGATTACTGTCTCCAAAAGGGAAATAACAGGAGTGTTACAATGCAGACTTACGTAGATATGATCTACAGCATTGGCAGGCTAAGTCCAGGTTTTCTTTCTTGAAAGCGGAGGATGGGGAATGGATGTATAATCTCATTCTGTCAAAAATACTGAAGATGTTGATGTATCACTGTGTTTCAAAATAATTGACATGTGTAGTAGTGCTACATTCAACCAACATCTAGCCCCAAAATGTTTCTTTACTGAGTTGTTGTAATACTTTTTTATTTCTCAGAATAAGAAACACATTTAATTTGGTTTCTGTGATCATCCTGAAAATAATGTTCTTTTGTTTTGGCATCAAGTTGAAGCATACATTTTTAATCAAGAAATATGCTTTCCATTGAGCACTGGGGCGGGGGGAGCCGGCAGCTCATGCTGACTTGAAAGCGGCTTCATAGAGTGGTGGAGGGTGAACGTGGCCCACTTCCTCGGTGGCTTCACATACTGGCTGCTGACATCAGAAAAGGCTGCAGAAGATTACCGAGTGAGTTTTCACTCACTCCTGTCAAGTCTCCTCTCCTGCCTCAGGATGAAAAAGAGAAATGGCATTTTTTTGAAGCATGGATGCTACATTCAGCCTTACCCAACAGGCATTATTTTTGACTCTTACCCCCTGCACTGTGAATGGGACATTGCTGGGAGTGATAACTCTGTCTCTTACCCCATCAGATATTCTTTTTTAGCTAAATATGTACAAAAAGTTTTATTGAAACACGCCAAGTCACAGCTTGGGATTCCCTGATACTACGCAGAGTTGAGTTGTAATTAAAAATAGCACTAAGAATCCAAAATGATTCAATGTGCCCATTTCTGTAGTTTGATACTATGAACAACATCAGGAAATTCACAGTAAGGTTTTAAGAGGGTGGGAAACAAACCTCCTCCCTGTCTAATAAAATGTGGTAGCTTGGGGTCACTTCCTCATAGGTGCTATTTCCTCTATTTTAATAAATGCATTTTAGCACCTGAATTCGTTGCCAGATACCATTGTCATTTTTTCCACTGACTGCCTCAGCTGAATGCTGGTAAGGGCCAGGCACTCTTCAAACAGGCTATTTAATGCCAAACACAACTAACATACATATGGAGGAAGCCAGGGAAAGCAGCAGCTTGCTAATTACAGCCAAAGGCTCTAGGGCCAGAGAGCATGCAGCAACTCCTGGCTAGAAGGGTGGATGGGGGTCAGGAAGCGCTGTGACCATGGATCCCCGAAATTGGCAGTCCTCCTTCCCCACCCCATCCACACACAGTCATTTATTTGCCTGCCAAATACTTGTCCAAGCCCAATTCAGATCTATTTATATTCTCCTCTCCTATTTCTGGGCTCAGATGTTAGGCCATACGGTGTGTTGACCGGCACTAAATGTGACTGTGAGAGACCAGCTTATGCCAGCTCCCTTGGTCGCTGACAACAGGGAGACAACAGCTCTGAATATCTAGAAGGACCTTAAGCTTCTTAGCAAAATCCTAGCCTTGGAGAGCTGGGTGGGGGTGAAGTTCAGCGTAAAAAAGCTCCAGGCCTCCTGACGTTGATGAATTGACAAGGCTGAGCGTGAAGGCCAGCTGGGTTTCTTTGGCACCAAAAGACACCAGCAGTAGATCCCCAACAGTGCTGAAGGAGACAGCCTCCTGGGGTAGGGGCAGGTTCAGGCTCTGCCTGCAGAGTGTTGGATTCTGTGGGTGCCAGGGTGGGCCTAGGACTCCATTTAAGGAACACTATGGGAGACTGTGGGACAGGTGATTGGAGGCACCCACCTACCTCTGCCATGCTCTGTATCCAAGATGTGAGGCCCCATGTGCAGAGTGAGGGGATTAGCAACCCTGTTGCAACACTTCAGGGATGGAAGGCTGCTTGAATTTAGATTTATTTTAAGCTTTGGAACACTGAACTTTGTTGTAGAAGCTTTATTTAAAATTCTGAGGTAGAATAACCTTCTTTCCCGAGTTCAGTTTTAACAAGGAACACCATTTGAAGACTGTGGTCCTCGGTTTGTGAGGTCTGCGCATAAAAAGAAAGTAAAGCCCTACATGTTGGACCTTCTTATGTAAAACTAGACCTCATTCTTTTCAAGAGGTGTGACCTCAGATCATTAAAATGTATCTGAAGAGCAGAAATGTGGGAGATAGCTTTCCTGATAAAACAGAGGCAGCTCACATGGAGGGCGCTCTATCCTTACGCTGTTTCCAGGCAGTACTTAAATGAAAAGGAATGTTTTAAAGTTAACTTTAGTGAATTCTATGTAGAACAGAGTAAGCAATCCCTAGGGTGTAGAGCTTCAGCTGTGTTCTTCTGCCTCACTATTTATGGGTAAGTTAAGAAAACAGTACCACTCTCCTTTCTCCGGGAGATGGGGGTAAGTGGGTGAAACTGTTCTGTGCATCTACAGATCCAAAGACATAGCACATCTAAATAAAAATAAAGTAGTGTTAGTTATTCATACTGCAGTGCCAAAGAGAGCAAGCTCTTTTCTGTGGTTATCAAATACGTGTTTAGGGGATTAAAGCATATATTTTTTATTATTATGTGTTTAGGGGATTAAAGCACATATTTATTATTATTATTATCTAATAAAAAAGTTGGCTAGAATGAAAGGTATCTGAGGGGCACGCTGAGCAAATAGTAAAGAGACATTAAAGAAGATCTTGTGCTTGGGTTTTCAGTTAAACTTCACGTTTATCTCTGGAGCTGTTGTGATGGTGAAAGACTGAACAGAGAACAGCATTGGATAGAGCTGTTTCCTTGAGAGAAAATAACCCGTTAGTGAATGTATAAACTCACATGGTACCGATCATTCTTTGATTCACACAAAATATTAGATAGCTATCAAGCAATGTGGCATTACAGGAAAAAGTCTGTTCAGAATAAACATACTCAGGCATCATTACCCCCTCTTTAAAGACCCAGTGGAATTGCAAATCATTGGAAAGTAATGCCACTGTAGAAACATGTGCTACCTTGTGTGATCGTTTTGGTTACAGACCAGGAAATACATGAATAAAGAAAGCTGTTAGGTGAGACAGCAGCACATTTGCTAGCAATATAATGAATATAATGAATCTGTTCTTGGAATTGTAGCATTGACTAGATACTTTTGGATTTCTCTGTTAATGGAAATGTCACCCGCCTCTCCCCCAACCCGCCACCATCACAGGAGGAGGAAAGAATTGAATATAACAGACCCTGAAATTTCTGAATCATTTCTAAGAAATGTTTTTAGATGTTATTTGAAAGATGAAATCCTCACTACTTACTTATAATAAGAAGTCAAACATATTTGCTTCATCCAAGGTCAATCCATAATCTTGCTATAAAACTTATCATGATGAAGGCTTGCCCACCAGTTTACCAGTATTAGTATGACCTTGATCTTTTCCAAGAGTTTATGAAGGTAACAGTTCGTCCTCAATGCTGTGGTGTTGTATTTAGCATCTGGTATGTGTTGGGAACACAGCAAACTCACCATTGTGAGCCCATTCTCTAGGCACCATCCTCTAACAGAACTCTGCTATGGGCTATCATAGATGTACAAAATATTTAAAGATCCTTTTTCCTTTCCATTGAATGTGTATTATAAAATAGTTGGATACTCTACTAAAAGCATATCTCTCTGCCTTCATAAAGAGTTCTGGAAAGAAAGCAAAAGACATTTAAAGCATCAAAGAAGCTGATGAATAGGGATGCCAGGGTATTCAAATACATTTAGAGACAGTATTGTCAGGCTTGTTTTCTGAGCCATGATACTAAAGATAGTAGGAACCAGCAAAGAAAAGAACTCTGTAGAAATGCAAATCTCTTCAATGTTGAATCTATTAATCCATCGCACACTTTCTTCTGAATCATACTTACTCAGATGTACAGGCAACAAAAAGTATTTAGAATATTTGCATAATTTCAAGCACCCAGTTCATAAATTATTTATTGGTTGTGGTCAAATGAATGTTAGCTATTTCATAATTATCTTTTGTGCGAAAGGTTGCATGGTTTACAAAAATATTTCAATGGCAATTGAATATTTGTAGCTTGCTTAAACAGTGAAAAAGTAAATGGCACTTAATTATGTAGCACTCAAGTGCATTTTTCTTCTGTTTAGAAATTCTGAGAAAAATTATAGTTAATTTGCAGATTTATTATAAATGAACATCAGATATTTACAGTAAAAAAGAAAACTATAAACTGTACTGTAAGATTAGGCTGAGCAAGAGCAAATAACGTAATAGCATATGCTAGAACTCAATCAGGCAACTATATGTTCTAGGACTTCGATTCATAAAGTAATAAAACCTTAACATAAGAAGCAACTTTAGAAATCACTAGTTACACCCCATTTTGGCAAAGTCATGGAACACAGCATTCCTGGAGAGACAGGATCATGCCGTTGGTTCCAGCGTCGCTGTTGCAACTCATTCTTTTCCCTCCTCCCATTGGCTGTGCCATTTGAACAACTAGTTTCTTCTTTATAATATGCATTAAAATGTTAGCAAAAATTTCAAGCAAAATGCCAACATCCAAATCTACTAGATAAGTGATAGGGTAACCACAATGCTGGATTGAAGGGGTGTGGTGTAGCTTAAAGGAAGATAATATGATTATGGGTTATATTTCTACAAGTTTGGTTCAGAAGAGGATCACTATTCAAAAACCTGAGTGAGTCCTTTAAGGATATCATTTATATCATATAACTAATAGTCAGACACTTTCTTGTTTGCATCTAGCATTTTTGAAATCATATGGATATAACCTACAGATGACGTTCCTCATGCTGAGAAAGGAGAGATGACTCTTAGTTGCACAGCAAAGTGTGCCAGGGTTCAATACTATGTTAGGTACTTGTCTGGAGGACACCAGCCAAAACACCACAGGCTGGTGGGCGTAACAACAGAAATCTGTGTTCTCATAGTTATGAGAAATAAAACAGCCAGAAAATTTAGGTTGCTTTGAGGCTCCTCTTTCTGGCTTGAAGATAGCTGTTTCCTTGCTGTCACCTTACATGGCTTCTTCTCTGAATGAAGAGAAAGGGAGAGCGGAGATAAATTCCTGTGTCTGTTTCTTTTATAAGGATGCCAGTCCTGTTGGATAGACACCTCGTTTAACCTCAATTATGTCTATTCAGGCCCTATCTTCAAATACAGGTGCATGGACATTAGAATCTCAGTGTGTGGATTTTATAGCTGCATGGATATTTAGCACTTCAATATATGGATTTTGGCATACTTTGGTGCACAACAGCATGGGAATATAAAGCTGTAGTAGTATGGGTGAGAATATCATAGTCTGATATCAATGTTTTGTATCCTGACTTGCTTAGAAACAGGCATGAAAGCTACATATCATAGAAAGCTACTTAGGCTAACGTGTCTATAGGTTAATTGAGACAGATGTGGTTCACCTGTTTGTTTCTGGAGCAAGGTTAGGACTAGGATGAGGTGGGAGGGGAACTTTGGGGGCAAAATTTAAGGAAGAATTCATGCTGAATTATCCAAGTACAGTGACAGTATCCACATGATTAGATTTTTGCCTCAGCTAGTCCTGGCTTCGCCTGACTCCCTGGATGGAAGGGCAGCAGCCACCTCTCAAGAGTTTCCCTCATGGCAGAAGTCCAAATCTGCTAACTGGATTGTTGGAAATCATGGTGTTCCTCAGAGGCTGGGCTGTCACTTTCACCCATAAACTAAGCAAGTCCATAAGTCCATGCAAGGTGTGAGAATCTAAGTATGCAAGACACAGGCTCAAGAGTGGTAGTGTTGGGAGGCACAGGTCCCTGATGGAGAATGCACTTCCGTCATCTAGTGGCTGTATCAGTTCATTCCGTAGTAGGGGCATACAATAATGGTGATTTATTATTGTGGAGAGTCTTGTGTCAACTGGGCTCCGTTGGGTGGTTTTCCTGTTGAGTACGGTGTTATCGCAGTCATGAGTCACTCAGATATGAGTCACTGAGAAAATAGCTTCTCATCTCCAGGTCTCTGCATAGTTCTCATGATTTGATCATTTAGCCTGAACTTTTTTTTAATCAATGAAGGAACTGAATTTCAAGAGAAAATGTGCTAACAAGTCCTAAAATGTCAATACTTGACCAAACTTCTGTTTGCGTTGTTCTCGATAATGTCAGACAAACCTCACGTTTGTCATACTTGTAGCATAGTAGGATAAGTACAAGATCAGAACTGAAGATGCAGAAGAGATTTTAGTGGTTCTGTAGTCTTGTAAGGTTCGTGTTCTTCATTAATTTGTTCTGGCTTCAGATACTTTTCCTTGGGTAGGATGAGATTTTGCAGCTTGAATGATTCTCCTGTTCATTGCTCCTGGCTGCAGTGTCTTGATTCTTAGCTCTACTCTCTCATCTTTTGGTTTTGCCTTCTGATTTATTGCTTGTCTTATGTAAGAAATCGCATATTTTGTGCCTACCAAAAATCAGGGGTCCAGAAGCATCTTTTAATTTCTAACAATTCTGCTCCAAGCTGATTCAAATGCTTTAAACAACTTCTGAGTTTTCTGTATATCAAATAATAATTTGCTAGATTACATAAAAATCATATTTATAAGCCTCTTCAAGACCATGCCTTCTCTACCGAGGTTACATGCTGTGAGACAATACCCTGAAAAGTAAGAATCTGTTTTTATCTAGCTAGGATGGTCTGTAAAGCATTTTCTTCTATCTTTTGATGTTTTGGCAAAAGGGAGTTATACCTTCATCTTTGATTTGAAGTTCTGTCTAAGGTTGGTACCCTGGGATTTATCTTTGTCCTAGGATAATTTGTTACTTGAAAATGCTGTTGCTATCCAGAAAACCTGAGATTTATTTTCCACTTGCAACTGATAATGTTCAGAGGTAGAAATATCATCGCTAATTTCTGCATGGAAACGGACTGATTCTATCTCTATTTTGCCTCTCTTTTTTCAATACTATGTTGTAAGAGGGTTTAGGGAATTAATTGACATGTTCAGCATCGTAGTGTCCATGAGTTCCTGAAGTATATTTTCTGTTTGAATTTGTTGCAGGCGATAATCTCATTTTCCTTTTGAACAACAAATGGTACAGCTTCCTACAGACCTTAGTGACACCTCACTGCCATTCACACTTTACATATTTTTTAAAAGACTTGTTTATTTTTATTGGAAAGTCAGACATACAGAGAGAAGGAGAGACAGAAAGGAAGATCTTCTGTGTGCTGATTCACTCCCCAAGTGGCCACAGGCTGGAGCTAGGAGCCAGGAGCCAGTAGCTTCTTTGTGTCTTCCACTTAGGTGCAGGGTCCCAAGGCTTTGGGCCACCCTCCACTGCTTTCCCAGGCCACAGGCAGAGAGCTGGATGGGAAGTAATGCTGCCGGGACATGAATCAGTGCCCATACAGGATCCCAATGCATACAAGGTGAGGACTTTAGCTGTTAGGCTATTGTGCTGGGCCCTACCATTTGCACTTTAACTTAATAGTCTCTCTACCTTCAGCCCTCCTAGCACTTGCTACTCTCAAAGTTAATGCCATATGTTTTAGACTTTTGTTACATCATAGGATCATATTTCTGGCATAAATCTCTGTACCAGTTACAAATTGCTGCAGAAAAACCCATTCAAAGTTAGAGCATAAAAATCAATACCTGGGCCCAGCGCAATAGCCTAGCAGCTAAAGTCCTCACCTTGAACGTGCTGGGATCCCATATGGACACTCGTTCTAATCTCAGCAGCCCTACTTACCATTCAGCTCCCTGCTTGTGGCCTGGGAAAGGACGCAGTCAAGGATGCCCCAAAGTGTTGGAAGCCTGCACCCACATGGGAGACCTGGATAAAGCTCCTGGCTCCTGGCTTAGCTCCGGCCATAGCAGCCTTTTGGCGAGTGAATCAACTGAAGGAAGATCTTCCTTTTTGTTTCTCCTCCTCTCTATTTCTCCTCTCTATTTCTCCTATCTGCCTTTCCAACAAAAATAAATAAATATTTAAAAAATCAAACCTTCAAGGGTAGACCAAGAAGGCAGCTAAGTAAGACACTCCAGCAACCTCCACACAGTTATTGCAAGATGCCTTCACAGGAACCAAGCAAGCCAGCTGAGAAGCCACAGTACTTATTTTAGCATAATAATATGATGTTCTAAAGAGCATAGGAAAGAAAGAATTGACCTGTCGCCCTTTGCGGGTCCCAGTAGCACAACCTGGAAAAAATTACTTTCTGTCTAAGGGAGGGGGAAGGAATAAAGATCAGATCTTGGACATGAAGCCAGTCCTAAGTCTGGCGTTGTGAAGCTGAGAGTTTGACAGGGCTCCATGCCTTTGGCCCTGGCCAATCTTACAGACTGAGATTTGCACAGGATCTGAACTCGCCACCCCTCACCTAGTCCCTGGCAGATACCAGGACAAGACTCGAGCCTTCAGAGCGTAGAGTGCAAAACTGGAATCGGGGCTTTGCCTGAAGCTCCACTCCATCATCAGGCAAATACCTGTGTCCTGGGAAGAAGGACTCATTTCAACCTGTGTCCCTTCTGGTGTCACACTGCCTTTGTGTGCAACCTGAGTTTGTGCAGGCGCTTGTGACTATGAAACTCTGATGCAATCCAGCTTATTATTATCCAGTAGGACACAGGAACCACTTCCACAGCAGTACTTCCTACCTCCAGCAGGAAAACAATGTGTGACATGAACAAAAAAAGTCAGCAAATAAAACATTGGAAAAGAACAAAACAAATGTCTGGAAATGAATGCTTCAATAAGTCAAAATTGACAGCTGAAAAACTCAACAACAGATTAGATTAAGCAGAATAAAGACTACCTAAACTTGAAGACAGGCCTTTGAAATATCCCAGTCAGAGAAGGAAAAAAAGAAAAATGAAAAAGAAGAATGAAAACAACTTCTGAGACCTTTGCTGACATGAATCAATAAGCAAATATTTACATTTTGGGGATTTCTACGAAGGGACAACGGAATACAGGTGCAGGAAACATGTTCAGTGTGACATAGCAGCTTAAAACTGCTCCAAATGTAGAGATATATTGGCATCTAAGTACAAGAGGCTTATAGGATCCTAAATAGACAACACCAGGAAAATATCCTCTCTCTGATAAACTATTGTCCAGCACAAGTAACAATACTGAAAAAGAGCTCTAAAATTTGCAAGAAAGAAAGCACAGACCACTCTATAGAAACCCTTGTTAGTTTAACAGCAGATTTTTCAACAGAACCCTTACAGGTCAGGAGATAATGGAATGGCAAATCATGATTAAGGATGAAATAAAAACTTTCCACGGCAGCCAAAAGCTCAAGGAATTCATCATTCTCAGATCAACCTCACAAAAGTTATTTGAAATTGCACTATACAAGCAGAAGTGAAAGAGAACAACCACCATGAAAACATGCAATAAGTATAAAACCTAGCAGCAGAATGACAAATGGTTTAAAAAGAAATAGAAGCATGCAAGATGTCCAGTGTTTAAAGGTTGCTCAATAAAAATAATAAAGCAGAAGGCATTATCAAACCAGAATTTAATACATATTACAGAGCTGCTGTAACCAAAATTGCATGGTACAAGTGGAAAAATGGACCCAAAGCCCAATGAAACATAACAGAGTTTCCTGAAATTAATCTGTGTGTCTGCTGATCTTTGATGAAGATCCTAGAGACAAAGTCTGGAGAAAGGACAGTCTCTTCACTGACTAGTGTTGGGAAAATGGGGTATCCATATGCGGAAGATTTTAACCTGATCCCCTATAGCTCACATAAATGAAAATGGACTCAAAATATTTTAAAGTTCTAAATTTAAGATCTGAAGCTTTGAAAGTTTGGAAGAAAACAGGAACGTATTTTAAGACACTGTCATAGAAAAATGGTATTTTGGATAACACCCTCAAACAGGCAAAAACAGCAAAAATAGACAAATGAAATATTACACGAAAAAGTGCTCAGCAAAGGAAGCCATAAACAGAGTGAATAGATAACCAAATAAAAAAAATCTGGGAAAATATTTGCACACTGTACATCTCACAAAGGATTAATATCCAGGACTTACAAGGAGTTCCAAAAACTCAATAAAAAAAACAATCCAGTTAAGAATAATGCAAATGATCTGGATATTTTTTATGGAGAGAAGAAATAAGTTCAAATGTTAACAAATGCATGAAAAAATGCTCAGTATCATTAATCATCAATAGAAAACAAATCACAGACCACACCTCAGAGTGAGGTCTTCACTCAGGTTAGAATGGCTGTTACCAGAAAAAAAAAAATGGTACATTGATGGGACTGCGAAGAAAAAACAAACTTTTGTATATCAAAATTAGTGCACACAAGACAGAATTGATCTCCCACAGAGGAAAACTCAATAAGCACCTCACAAATGTGCATTTTTCTGTTCGTATCTTTCCCCACTCAGTCAGTCCTGCTTACTGAGGTGTCTCTCAGCTAATGGCATGCGATGCTGTCCTTGTCTGAGGGTCTGCTTTCAGCAGCAGAGCCAAGGCATTGTTCTCCATATATACAATTAAAAAACCCAACTGTTAAATGATTATACAATCAATGTTAGCTTTTCAAAGCAATTTCAACCTAATTCTGTTTCTGCCATTTTAATCATCCTCACCATTGTCATCATCTTTAGCTCTTATTTCAATCTAATAAAGTATGCAAAAGTATCAAAAGGTCATATGTGAAGAGGTTCAAGTAGAACTCAGTTCTTAGCAAAATTACTTCCCATTTGGGGGGAATCAGAAAATACTATAGATGAGGTTGCAGATGTTCTTTGATTTGGACTGGGAGAGATGAGGAAAGGGCAAATATTGATGATCTAGAAACCATTAAACCAATTAATTGTTTCACATTCTAATATATGTTTATCTGTTGATGTACACTTACCCACTTATGAACCTAGTATTATAGGAAAATAAATCAGGCTATTCCAAAAGGATACTCGGATATTCTCAGTATATAAAGTTTATTCATCACAACATGATAGTAAAACATGTTATTGGAACTTTCTTCATAATTTACAGTTAGCTTTTCACCTGATTCTCAGCCAGAGAGCCATGATATACATAAAGGATTTGAAACTCATATAATTTGATTTTTCTTGATATAATATTAGAGCTAAAATAACCCTAAAGTTGGCATTCTTTTTCTCCCATGGCCTGTCATCATATAATTAATTTTAAAAGCAATCATATAATTAATTTTATAAACAAGGTTTCACTGTAATCTCTTCACATTTGTCATAATTTCAAAATGGTTCAAAATCAGTCTATGTGCTATAATGGAAAAATGTATGCCGTCCCAAGCACATTTTTAAATAGAAGTTTTCTTTACCTATTTGGAAGTCAGAGTTTCAGGAGAAGGGAGGAAAGATGTTCTTTCCAGGAGCTTCTTCTGAGTCTCTCACATGGGTGGCAGGGGCCTAAGCACTTGGGCCATCTGTGCTGATTTTTCCCAGAGCATTAGCAGGGAACTGGATCAGAATTAGAGCAGTGGGGACATGAACTGCTGCCTATGTGGCATGCCAGCATTGCAAGCAATGGTTGGTGCACTGTGCCACAATGCCTGCCCAAGAACATTTTAAAAATAAGCTTAATACTACATGTTCATTGAATTCCTTGGCTATTTTTTCTCACAGTAAATAGCAGCATGAATAGTTTCTGTTTCCCTAAAGTAAGTCACATAAACATTTGAGCAAGTAAGTGAAAGGTAAAATGTTTTTTTTATACATCTCAAATTCATTGTCAATATTTCACACCTGTATGGAAAGTAGATTGATGGGTGCAACCTCTAACTAACACAGCTTTGGAACTATCATGGATACTGAGTTGCAGCCCCTGTAGCCTATTGGCAAGGAACCTGACAACAAAATGCATGTCTAAAATTGCAAGTAAAGGGAAAATGCTGTATTACTTGGCACAAATGCTACCATCCACCTGTGCGAAGGGAAGATGCTTTTCTGCTCGCCTATTATAGATCATCTACTGGTTATACACTCTTGGCTTCATCCCAGCGACTTCTACTCTCAACTTTCAGCCTGAGTAATGATAATGAAGTACAGTGCATGTACTCCACCTAGCAAGAAAGTCTAAGAAAAGTTTAAGTGCTCCCAAAATTCAGTTTGGCACAATCCATAAAATTTAGACAGAGGAGTTCACAGAGCATACAACCTGTATTATCGTCCTAAAACAAGCTTGGAAGCATTTGAGACTTAGGACAGAGAAAAATTCAAACCCTATAATAATTGAATAACACTAGTGTTTGAGAATTTGGTGATCTCTTTACAGATGGGTGAGGAAGCCTTACTTTAACTCAGAATGAGAAAGAGATGGTCATTGAAGTTTTTAATGAAACTAGTTACTTAAAAATATTAAAAATCATTCATTGAAAGATCTGAAAATTATGTTTTTCTAATTTCTTTATCAAAAGTGATTGGAAAAATAAATCTAAGAGCATCTGCTATAATGACCAAAAGAATCATTATGGGTATTGGAGAATCAGTCATTATGTATCAAATAGTGACAAGATGTTACACTAGAAGATATGAACGTGATCAGAATGACCTTGGAGAAAACCATGTTATTTTGTTAAGTTTTCTGGGAAAGGGAAGAAGTGAGGTGACATGACACATTTTTCAAGAAATGACATAAAATAAAACTATATTTTCATATTCCCTTCCATCCTATTCATTCTGCTATCTTTATCATAACAACAGTAGTAGCTATCATTATTTTTGGTACTATGGTTTCAGGAAATGATGGAGAATTTTTTTTGTCTTTGAGAAATTACAAAAAAAATTTTCTGAATTTGTGGAGTGTGGAAGGGTGAAACAAATATTATGAAAGCACTGTCCTATGAAATAACTCAGAACTTTCCCTTTTAACTCTGATTTTAGAATTAAGGTCTGAGATGTTTTATTTCTGTTGGTTTTCTAAAGTTTAATCATTAACTCACATTACCTCTGGCCTCTCTTCTACAACTCTTAAGAGTACTCTTTCCTTGATCTAGCAAATCTGTAGACCCATGGTTTAAATGCACCCCGTCCATATGCTGGGGCTGCCTGACTTCCTGCTTGAATCTAGGTTTGGGCTGTGTTTTTAGTTGCTCTATCATATACTTTACATGGTTGCAAAGAATTTCGTGTAATTGCTTTATTCACCACTTCTCTCTCTAAAGCACTAGCATATAATTGTCATTCCCACTGAAAATATTTTCACAGCTTCAAAAGTGTGTGGTATGCACATAAACAAACAATATGATTTACTTAATGATGTTTAAGAATGTAGCATCTATTTTAATGTGCAAAATAACATTTTCCTGCCATAAGGTCTGTTGATATTAATCTGAGGTTTTAAAACCTTTTACTTCATTGAGTTTTCCTTTTTCCTTTTTTCAGGAGAGGTTGACTGACTTTTCCCAAAAAGTCACATTCAGTTCTAAGTCTGATGCCTTTAAATGGCATCATACCAATGTTATGGTTTCTGAACCAAAGAATTTTTCTTTTCTGCTAACCTCTTGAGGTCACAGTGGTGGTTTGAAGTCTAAGCAGCAATTCTGTTCAAAGAGTAATTCACAGTGGGGTGTGCACAATAAGGATATTCGTGATTCTAGCATTCACATGGATTCCACTTTACTTTTCAAAAAATTTTGTTCTGAGGCTACTACAAAGGCATTGGCCTTAAATCACGTCATTCGCTCTCTAGCTCCTCTGTCCAAAACTTTCTATAATGACATTGGAGATGTAGAGCTAGAATTTCCATTGCACAAGCACCACTTGACAGAAGTCCTGGGGACTCCTTAGTCCTTCCTGTGTTCTTTGCTCCTGTGCAGTTTCCGTTCACCCCTGGGAAGAGGGAGCTGGAGATGATGTGTCCTTCCAGCCAGGGTCAGCCCTTCTACGTAGACACCTCTCTCATAGCTGGAATTGAGATCATGAACTCTGGGACTTGAGAGCCTGCACTTGAATCCTGTCTCTACCACTTGCTATCCAAATTTGGGTAGATTCCTTAGCATCCTTGTGCTTTGTTTCTATATCTGTAATGATATCAAAGGAGTATGGTGAGAACTAAGTGAGTTAATGAATAGAACGAGCTATGTTTTCCCATTTGGTACTGGAAATGTGTAAGGACTATCAACTGAAAGTGTAATCATTTTTATTAGAGCTTCCCATATGTTGGATGACAGATTTAACCGCTGTCTCTGATTGGGTTTTTAAGAAACTATGAATGGACTACATTCAACTGAAAAGGGAGAGGAAGATCTATTTTATTGAAATTCCATGTACTACTGAAAAAGTAGCTAAAAATTGTAAGCAGTTTAAATTAGCTTAGCAATATTTTAACAATCCTGTTTTGATCTTATTGTGTATAAGACAAGTGCTTTTGTACTGGAGATAAATCATGATGACTGAGATATGAATTGTTATCAGGGAACTCAACAGTATGAGAATATAATGTATGAAATTTGGAATGTGTAAAGGAAATGGCAAATGCCTTCATAAATGACTTATTGTATTTTAATTCATATTTTAATCAATAGAAGGATGAAGGTATGTGTTAATGCTGAGAGACTCTGGCATTTGAAGTAAAACATTGATACCAAGTACAATTTATATGCAGAGAAAAAGAATTTGTGGTCGCATGGAAGAATTCTGCAATAGTGGTTTGAATACCAGCTGTGTGCTAGAAACATCAGCTCAGTCTGTGACTTGCTGGGAAGCTCCAGTGTAGAGTGAACTTGCTGAGACCACAGGCCACCTGTACACTAACCTACAGTTTTTATTTTGTGTTTTTAGCAAGATGATTAGAATGATCCTACTTTATTTTGAACAAGACGATCATGTACTATGTGAGGCACAGTTTTGACAACGAGCTTCTTGGTAATGCAATCCTACATTGGGGCATCATGATTGAAGTTGTACACAATGTCATCCTCAGACATGGTCCCTCCCAGAAAGGTCTGGGCAGCCCAGGAAGTGGCAGAGATTTCCACAGGGTTGGAGAGAAACTACTGATGTGGCCTTGTCCTGAAGCTAGGTGCCCTTCCCTACCTACCCTTTTAGGGACACAGGAGCCTCTGTGATTTCCCATTTCTCTTTGCACATCAATGTCTTGAATCCTTGACCTTGTCTCGACGCTGGCATTTATCTGTGCTCTGTATAGCTTTACCTGTGTCCCTGTTGTGTGACTTACCATATTGGATGCATCAATACTACAGCTTAAACTTTTAGTCATCTTAAAGACAAACCTTCTGTCCAAATAAAGACCCCACTGGGTTCACTTGTTTGGGTGGGTGAAAGTTTTCCCTGAGTCTTTAGTCATTGATTTCTTTTTGGCTTAAAATTTTTGCATGGCTTATTCAGAAAAAGAATTTCCAGCGTTATAGAGAAAATAGATAGGGAAAGAGCCAAGAAACAGGTGAACCTGGTAGAAGTTTGTTGAAGAAATCCAGACAAGATTTCTGACCTGGTTTTTGAACTAAGGTGTGAGTGGCAAAGGAATGAAGGTCATGGAGAGGAGGGAGCAGATAACACAGATGTTCTGAGGGACCATCTACCAGGTGTCAAGCATCAGTTGTGAGGGAAAACAACAAATGAATGAGGTTTTAATGTATGGTCACCAGGGTGGAAGAAGGAACGTAATATTCCAATTTTGAACATACTGAGGAATCTGGTGGGTAACCAGATTAACATTTCTTTTACAGGAGCCATTGTTGTGACATGAAAGGTTAAGCTGCTGCTTGCAACACTGGAATCCCCATATGAGTTCCAGTCTGAATCCTGGCTGCTGCACTTCAAACACAACTCCCTGCTGATATACTTGATAAAGCAGAGGAAGATAAACCTAGTTCTTAGGCCTTTTCTACCAATGTGGGAGATCTGGGTGGGTTTCAACATTCTGGCTTCAGTCTGGCCCAGCCCCAGCCCCGTGCCTAGACCCAGATATTGTTGTTTTATGACATAAAGTCCTGACATTTTCTACGGTGTGGTATTAGCAGATGCTCTGCCGGTAAGGAGGAAGTAAGCAGGAAGCACTCATGGCAGCCACTCCTGTTGCTGTGAATGGCCATATGGCTAGGGCTGGTATTGATGGTAACCTTCATCTACTTTCTGTCTGTTCTAGGCACCTCAATTAAGTGTGACTCTTCACCTGGAGCATGAGGCCGGAGCTCGGTTATCGTTGGCCAGGGACTCTCATCCGAGGACATGATAGCACAAGAGGGAGCCAAAGGAGTGTGTGTGTACTAAAAGCATCTGTCACCCTATATTCAATTACCCCTTGGTAGCCAAGGTCAGTCACCACAGCAGCACAGTAGCTGCCTTTTTTGATGTTCATCATGGTAACCAGGCGGCAGCCTTCTCTGCTGTCCAGTGAGATCATTGTGCTTGGCCTGATGGAATCATTATCTTGTTTTGGAGCTAATTCAGCAAAGCCCATTCTGGCTGGCACAAGAAGAAAAGGTTTTGCCAGTGGGCTATGAAGGGTAATGGTGGGTGGTGCCACCTCCATTTCCACTTCTTGATTCCCTGATTAGTGAATTCTGCCTATGAGAGACTAAGTATCGCATGCTGGAGGTTAAGGCCAAGCTTGTCTAGTTCTCCAGGACACCTTGTTCCATCCTTGCAGATGCTGCTGCCTAAGCAATGCTGCAACCGATCCTTCAAAAGGCCACTCTGACACCCCATCAAGCCAGCCTCATCAGGAGGCTGCGGCCGTGGGCTATTAGTGAATTCCATAATCAGGAGTTGACCGGCATACACCACTGTGAAGTGAACATCTTCATCAGATGCTACCGTGTGTGGAACACCAGGACACGTGAATAAGATGTTCTGGATGTCTACAGGTTGTTTTGCAGAGGCATAGAAAGAACTCACATCTGGTTCCAGAGCCTCCATTTCCTTAAGAATAAAAGACTGAAGCTTCTGTAATAAGTGGTGTGGTGTGTCTGCTCTGCTGCCAGGTAGTTGGATAGCTTGGCATTCCAGCGAGCGGTTCCTTACTGGGGCTTCAGTGTTTGTCTCTGCTGTGATGTGCGATGTTAAACATCTCTGCAGGTTAAGACTGCGCTGTCTGAAATTTCACCTGGCAGTGTCTATCTCCAAATCTAGATTTTTTCCAGGAGTAACCATCTGCACTCTTCTCTTGATCACTAAGGAAAATAATGATTCTTTCAGTCTGTCATATTTCTTAGTGTCTCTCACCCAAAATATATGATTCTGAAATTAATATGTATCATTGTAGAGAAAAAGAAATTATCCTAACAAAAATGTAAAGGTTCTGAGAGTCTATTTAATTACGCCTTCCTTGACATTCTAACAACAAGAAAGTGTTCAGATATTTCTCTTCAGCTGTAATTTTTCTAGGGACACTTTGAACTCAGAAGCATACGGAACATATGCATTTACATATATGTAAAATGTGTGCTAGGAGAATTAGCATAGCTCAGCTCGATGGCAGGAACAATTGTTGCTGCCAGTATCACCAGCCAGATGGTCTTTGCCATGTAGTTTTCAATATGTTCCTGTAGGAGCTTGCTTCATCAATGCCATCAGTTGACTAATAAGCATTCCAAGTTACGTTATACATCCTTGGTTTGAATGGACCTGGTAATTTGATCACTGTGGCTTTTAGTTCAACAACATGAATAAAAGGGAGACACAAAAACTACACCGAGTTTTAAAAACTTGTGAAAAACGACAAATAGAACTAACTCTTTCTTCTTTCATATACTAATCACATTATGGATCACCTGGATTATAGAATAATGTTGAAAAAATTTTCTCTCTCTCCCCCTGTGTGTATGTGTTTGTGTGTTTGTGTGTTTGTGTGTGTTTATATAGGAAAGGTACAAAAAAAAAAAGAGGGTAAAAGAACTCCTCTAAAGACACAGATGCAGTCTGCATACTTCCTGTCAGCCCACAATTGTCCTTCTCAAGCTGAGTCTGGAAATGGTTTTCACGCAAAGAATTCTTTTCCCTGGTCCTTCTCCCACACCATGTTCTGTTTTCGTTTTGAAACTCATTTCAGTCAGAACTGAACATGCTGTAATTAATTTGCATATTCTATAAGACAGAGCACAAGAAAATTAAAAGTGGTCCCACATATGAAAGTCTTTAAATTCTTTCTTCCTGGAGACTTTTAGAGACATTTGGAGAATGACACTGGTACCCAGTGGCCTTTGCCAGAATGCATGTGTACCTGTATCATGACCAAGGGGTCTTCATCCCAGTTCAAGTGGAAGTGTCTTTCCAGATGGTTATCTTTAGGGAAACACTGGACATTTCTACATCGGGCAAAGCTAGATTTCAAAGAAATCTTGAGTGTTAGTTGTATTAAATTGTCAATTGTTTTAACGCTGTTTTTCACTTTAAAAAATCAGATACCTCTATCAGCCCAACTTGATTATTTAAACCCTATTTAATGACAAGCAGCAGCTGTTTTTCCCTTATTGCTAACCGCACAAACTTTCCAAAGTTCGTTCATAAAAACGTTATATAATCACCTTGGAAAACGGGCACTCAAAAAAAAAAAAAAAAAAAAAAAAAGGACCATACCAGATGCGACCCAAAGTTTCATAAATGGATCAAGTGTTGACCAGCACACTGTTTAAACTATTAATACTCATTGGCCTTTAAGATCTTTGTTCACTTTGTGTGTGCACACAAATTTTGAAATAGGGAGAAGTAATGCAAAATAGAATAGTTTTGAGAATGCTGCATTGCTATTGGAAAAGATTATGTTATTGGCCATTATGTACTCACGATTGTGACTTAATTTGTGAGAAGAATCTGATGTTGATCATGGTCACATTTTGTGCAATGACTGCTGTGTGCCAGGCCCTCTTTTGAGTGGCTTTATGTCCTGCCTCCTTGCATCATCCTAGTGCCAGTCCAATGCCAGGCCCTCTTTTGAGTGGCTTTATGTCCTGCCTCCTTGCATCATCCTAGTGCCAGTCCAATGCCAGGCCCTCTTTTGAGTGGCTTTATGTCCTGCCTCCTTGTATCATCCTAGTGCCAGTCCAATGCCTAATTTTTGAACAAAGCACCCGGAGGTCATGTGACTCTCCTGGGGTCACTGAGGGTCAGGCCTAGGTGACCTAGATATGGACTCTGTGCTTTTGTCAACTGCATTTTGCTACCAGATTTTATCAATACAATCACTGCAGGCCACCCTTGGCCTCAGCGACTGTGATCTGCTTCTACTCATTTTTTTGAGGAAAGAAAAGAAGAAATTTAACCAATAAAAGAAATGGCCAAAAGCCTAGAAATTCTCTGTCTGATACAACACATATTAAAAAGCTCTTGCAGAGGTTGCGTTTCTCTTATGAAAGTAAGACCATTTGGGTAAATCTTATGAGCCACAAAGGTCTTCAAATTTGTACCAAAGCCCTGTTACCATTCACAACCCTGATTAATGTTTGTTCACCATTCTCTCTGCCTTACCCTAGTAAAAGGAGATATACAACAACTAAAGGAAGGCGTGTCAGTATATGCGCTACTGCTTGTCATTTTTGGTGAACCCCATTTAACCAGTTTTCATCTGCACTGTAAGGAAAGCTCAAATTGCAGTCATTCCTTTAAAATAAGCTTAGGGTATTGTCTCTCTGACCAAATGAACTGATATTTCTGAGTAGAACAGTGCCTAATATGATCAGAGACCTTCAAAGCTGCCAGGGAAGCCAAGAGCAGTGACTGAAATGATGTCTTCCAGAAGTTTGGTAGAAAGAAGTCAACAAAAAGTTTTTCTGTTTCATGTGATAACTTTATTTTTCTGAAGATATAGTTAGTATTCCACCTTAAATGCTTAGTTGAAAATAACCATCTACTTAGAGAAAATGAAGAAACCTGTTTCTATTAGAGAGCCCTCACATTGACAGCATCTAATTTGAGAGGCTGGCTACCCTGAGAATGTGGATAGAGCTGAAACTACTCACAGAACTAACACCCCAGTGACTCCTTATGTGTCTGAACCATGTTCTGGAACAAGGAGTTTTAAGAGCTATGGATTAATTCAAGGATCAAAGTTCCCCAGAGCATATACCTCAAAATTCTTCTAGGAAATGAAAGGTTCAAGTCCAATTCAAGTTTAAATTATTTATACATTAAGTAATTAAATATGCAATCTATAATGTAGAGTAGGAAGGTGTTCAGTCACATTGCTCTTTTATAAAATCCAGCTTCAGAACGGAAATGCCGTCTCCCTTCCTATGCTTGAGAGGAAGTGTTCCAACAATTGGGTGTGATGAATCACAAGCTCCATAAATAAAATGTGTTCCCTGATTAAGATTTTTATCCGCTACTTTAAAAAATATTTTGATATAAATGTTCTTATTCTGTTATGTTTAATCTGAAATTATTGTCTTATAGGACTCTCAAGTCTCCATGCTGGACAACTGAGTGCCCCAGTGTGTCCCTTCCACATAGCACAAGCATCTTGCTCAGCTATGTATGGACTAAATGGTAAATGGTAGGCTGTGCTGCAGCCATTTCACATTACACTGAACTGCAAAAACAAATGAGTCCTTGTTTCAGGTACATTAGTAATTTCTGGTTATGAATGACATTAAAAGGAAAGCATTTATCGAAAGGCAGAGCCATGGTCTCCTCAAGGCTGGGTACACAGCTCACTGCAGTGTTAATGGCACTTGCGTGTTCACAGTGTGCGAGAAACAGACTTAAATGCACTTGTTCCTCTCAGGATGGGATCTTTGTGCTACTGCATTTTAAGGTTTCTTATTATGCCTAGTTGGACATACCCCTTACGTGGGTATTCTCTTATCTAACACAGCCTATAGCTCCTTGTAGACAAAAGTGAGCACACTTTACATGTTAAAAACTCTGGGTTGGTCCATTTCACACCAAAATGACAACCTCCAAATACAGCAGACTTTGCTTTTGGTTTTGAAAGACTTTACATTTGCCTTCTGAAAAGAAAAACACAAACAGTAGTGTTTAATGTTTGGAAACCATCAATTCAATCAAAGAGCTTCATTTTTAATACGTAGAAAAATGTGCACGAACGGTAATGCTCATAAGGATGTGTCTAATAAATGCATACAGAGCAATAAGACTATGTGATACAGCTTGGAGCAGTTGTGCTATATTTCTTGGCAATCTATTGGTTGAAGTGGTAACTAATAGAGCCTTCCAATGGGAACTACTTTAGATAATTTATTACTTGCCTTGAGTTCACAGTTATTAAGTTCTGACATTATTAATTTATAAGAAGTGTCATTCCAAAAAAGCTCTAAATTTGTTTTTATGGTCAGTCCCTTTGTTATCAGTGTTTTCTTAATTAAAATACCACATTTCCATGATGAGAAAAATCATTCTCATTATTTCTATTGCATGATTTTATACTTATCCGAAAATAAAGTAAGCCTCAGTTGGCTTGACTTTGTTGTTGGTACTTGCTTTAAGAAAATATACAAACATAAATATTCAGTTCATTTTTCCAGAAACTTCTTGAAGCCTCTTTTTTTTTGAAGATTTATTTAATTTTTGTTAGAAAGGCAGATATACAGTGAGGAAGATGCTCCGCCCACTGATTCACTCCCCAACTGGCCACAATGCTGGAGCTGAGCCAATTCAAAGTCAGGAACCAGGAGCTTCTTCCGGGTCTCCCACATGGATGCAAGGTCCCAAGCTTTGGGCTGTCATTGACTTCTTTCCCAGGAAATAAGCAGGGAGCTGGATGGCAAATGGGGCTGCCAGGATACAAACAGGCACCCATAAGAGATCCTGGTGGCACAAGACAAGGAAATCTGCCACTAAGATACTGCTCCAGGACTTTGAAGCCTCTTTGTATGTATCTAATTCATTCTGGATAAAAGAATAGAACCCCATTTTAAAAATTCAGAATTGGGCCTTGCGTAGTAGCCCAGTGGTTAAAGTCCTCACCTTGAACGCACCGGGATGCCATATGGGTGCCAGTTCTAATCCCGGAAGCCCCACTTCCCATCCGGTTCCCCACTTGTGGCCTGGGAAAGCAGTTGAGGACAGCCCAAATGTTGGGACCCTGCACCCTCATTGGAGATGAGAAACAAGCTCCTGGCTCCTGGCTTTGGACTGGCTTAGCTCCAGTCATTGTGGCCGCTTGAGGAGTTAATCATGGGATGCAAGATCTTTCTCTCTGTCTCTCCTCCTCTCTGTATATCTGCCTTTCCAGTAGGAATTAAATGGATCTTTAAAAAAAATTCAGAATCATAATATATGAAATTATGTTGAAAGTGGATGGAAAATAGGGAAATGTTTTAAAAACAAGTCTTTCTTAAACTGTTTAGACCTAATACATTAGTTTTCTTCTTATTGGTTCTCTATAGAATGGGAATAAGTATAAGGCATTATAGTGAAGTTATTCATTAAGTGTCTCGCTTTCTTTCTTGAAAAATTCCATGTAATGGGAAATAATTTGTGAAGAATTAAATTTGAGGTAAATAAAAAAGGAAAGGATTTATTTCAAGCTACATCTGGACAGAGTTGTGTGTTCCTGTTATTGGTCCAAGGCATGTCTATGAAACTTCTTCTTTGCCCATTTCTCAATATTTTATTGTTATGCATATTTACTTACATATATGGAAAATAATCTGCCTTCTACATCTATTCTTGTTAGAAATATAATACCTTTCCTTAACTTTTGCAAGCAGAATTATGCTAATGGCTGTTTGTGTCGGTTACATGTGTAATTTATAAATCTCTTTTAAATATTTATGTGGCCTAATGAATACATTAGAGAAAGGTTTGCTAAAACATCTTCCATTGATTTTTTTTTTTTAACCTAAGTTACTTCATATTTCGTTTTGGATGTTCTCCAATTACAAATTCATTTTATTTTGTAAAACAATTTAATCATAAAATATACTTAATTTGAAATTTAGCACGTGACTGTTGGGCCCGGCGGCGTGGCCTAGCGGCTAAAGTCCTCACCTTGAACGCACCGGGATCCCACATGGGTGCCGGTTCTAATCCCGGCAACTCCACTTCCCATCCAGCTCCCTGCTTGTGGCCTGGGAAAGCAGTCGAGGACGGCCCAAAGCTTTGGGACCCTGCACCCATGTGGGAGATCTGGAAGAGGTTCCTGGTTCCCGGCATCGAATCGGTGCGCACTGGCCCGTTGCGGCTCACTTGGGGAGTGAATCATCGGACGGAAGATCTTCCTCTCTGTCTCTCCTCCTCTGTGTATATCTGACTTTGTAATAATAAAAATAAATCTTTAAAAAAAAGAAAAAGAAATTTAATTCAACTCATTCTGCAACATGTTAATCGGAAAGTTCACTAACAAACATGACTTGTTGAAAATGTTTAAGATCCACCCTTAGAACAAATCTCATTTTAAAAATAGGTGTGGAATAAGACAGCTGGCGAAAAGTCCTCTGGGTCTTAAAAAACCCCAAACTATTATATTTATGATTGTTACACATAATTCCAACCTTTGGGTACAGCATTATGAGCGAGGTGACATATCAGCAAGTCAATCTCATTTATAATTCATCATAAGAAAGCAGAATTACACAGGCATTTGCATCCGCACAACAAGCCACCAAGATGATGAGAAAGAGTTTATTTCTCTCTAACACACACAGATTTACTGAACTTCATATGACCCAAATGAACAGAGAGAGCGAGAGAGAGAGAGAGAGAAGGTGGGGAAGACACATGGAAAGAAGGAGGAAAGACAGGCCAGCCGTGGGGGTAATTTTAGTCTGCTGATCATAGTTTTCACTGTGGAACAGTGGCAGGGTGTGGGCCTAGGGGAGGGGAACATCTTGTGGTTGTGCTCACCACAGGCAGTGTGGGGGCAGGGCCCAGGGAGGGTAGCAGGGCACTCAGAACCTGGAAGCTGGCCAGCCATGGCCATTAATTAACTCAAATGACTACATTTCAGAATTGGTGAGGTACAAAGTGCTTCAAAATTCCAAGAAAATGGACTTGAAGCTCCATCCTCCTGCAGTGTTTCAGTCGGTCATCTTACAGGCATTTCAATCCCACCTGTGTGTGTGGCGGGGGATAGGGGGGAGGGCAGTGATTACAATTGACAAGTGTGTGTAATGAGTGAATTCAGTGAGACTGCAACATACAGTAAAGGTCGTGCTGTCTGTGTTCTAAACTGTCTGAGAAAAAGACGCAATCCCAACTCTGGCCTTAAGCACAGCATGGAATAGATATGATCTCATAAGGAAGCACATGGATTGCTAGGTGACACTGTAATGTTCTGGATTTCAGAGTGCCTGATAAAGGCCTCACCCTGGTCAGGGAGGTGGAGGGAGTGAGCCGGTGACTTAGTAATGCTGGTCAGTGTCGGAAGAAGCTTCTACTGCATTGAAGAGATTCCTCTGGCCCAAGAGGGAGGGGAGCCTGTTTTGAGACAACAGAGCACAAGGTATTGCTGCCAATAACAGGGAAAAAAAAGCTAGAATGGACACCTGAAGTGGCAGGAATGGTAATCATTATCCTTGTGTATACTGCAGCCTGTAGAGGAAATAGTCTCTTCACAGATAGGATAATATGATTGGGCATAGAATACAGCTAAAACTATTAGGGTATTGATCAACTGATACTGCGCTTGATACTTGAAATAAAATTGTCAACATTAACAACATTTTGGCTTGTTCTCCAACTGTGAGACACTCATCAAAATAAAAGTATCTTTAGACCTGATTACAACATGGGAATAGTCTCATAGTTATTGTTTTGCTTAATTATAATTACATTTGCCAAGAGATTCTTTTTAGAAGTCTCCTGACTTTTTTTATATATTTTCTTTTTTCGTTAATACTATTTTCCATGATAGTTTTATAGCTGAAGGGATTGCCCTTCCCTTTTCCCTTCCTCCCTCCCAATATGCCATCCCCATCACCACTTTCACCCATATTATTATAATAGTATAGTCCTCCAGTAACATATTTAAATGAAAGGATTCTAAATGAAACTGTTAAATATACCGGACAATTTGATGCCAGGTTTCCTACTATTGCCTATACCTGCAATGCTATTAAATAGCAGAATGTTGGACTTGTGACTGTTACCTATTATTTTTCTTGTAACTTGTAGTATATATAAAACTTGAATAATTCTTGCATAATTTTACAAGAGAGGGTCTTCATAGAAAGGAGCCCATGTTTAAATGCAAAGATAATTTGGAAAGATTTTGGAATTTCCAAAGATGTCTTCCTTTGGGGACAGGCAGTTGTGAAGATTAAGCCACTGCTTCGGATGCACACATCCTGTCCTGGAGTGCCTGCTTTAAGTACCAGCTCTGCTTATCATTCAGCTATTTTTGCTGTGTTCTCTGTGAGGTAGCAGGTGATGGCTCAAGTAGATGGGTCCATCCCATCCATAAGTAAAATCTGGACTGAATTTGAATTTAACCTTACCAAGCCCCAGCTGTTGTGGATAATTGGGGAATGAACCAGCATGTGGGTGATTCTCTCTCTCTCTGTTTCTCTCTCTCTCTCTCTCTCTCTCTCTCTGTGTGTGTGTGTGTCTTTCTTTCAAATGAAATAAATAAATGGTAAATGCAGAAAGAGAAGCTTTTAAAAAATCTTGAAGGAGATTTTTGGGAAGATGGTTGGCTGTATTTAGGCAACAGATAAAGGGGAAGCTTTCATTGTAGGTCTCCAGAGGCAGGACGAAGTAGAGTGAGGTCCCAGGGGATTTGTTCGTGAAGAGGTAACAAAGAGTGAATGGCTCAGACACTTTTTCCTCTTGTCTATGGTTTCCATGGTCCCAAAGGCAAACGTCAACTTTGAGTGTTAGGATCAGAACTTTGTTTGGGGAACATCACTCCTGTAGAAGTATAGGAGACAGGTGGTGGAGGCTGGTGACATGTTCTGTTAGGAGATTGTAAAAGATGCAGAGGATCTATATGGAAGAAGATGGAAAGGAATTACAAAGAGATGAAAAAGTTAGAATGGAATGATGGGGACAGGCACACAGATGTCGCCTCACTTCCTCACACAGGGTAGTTTGTAGCAGGAAGGGACGATCCCAGAAAGGCTGGTGGAGAAACTGACCTTGTGTGTAAGCAGCAAGCTCTCGACAGAATGTGTTTCCTCTGGTCTCTAGCAGGCAGGGCTCTAACCTGAATGTCTTCCGGGCAGGATGTGTCCTAGGGGAAATGTACTGTGATATAAATTTGGAGGACAATTATAAAAGAAAAAAAATAATTCAGGTACGTTATGCTAGCTACCTTGTAGCTTAATCAACTTTTGCCAAACTATAAATTCTCTTTCTCTTACTCTCTCATTTTGTTTCACTCTGTGAAATATAACAGTACCTAGTGGCACTCGGCTTTCTGTGTCGGGGGACAGACATTTTTCTTGTTAAAAATGATACATGCACTGTGCATTCTTAAGATCCTTCTGAGAGAATAGAGTAGTATAAACGTTATGTGGATCCATAAAATATCTGTATTTTAAATATCAATAGGGTAGAATGCATCCTTCAACTTAAGGCTTTCTATAAACATTAGAACAAATCTTCCAGGTCAGGATTTGTTGAACGGTAAAGTCCGAGAATTTTCCATGCCTCAGTATCAAATTCTATGACTTGAAGTTATCAGTTCAAAATGAATGAGGACCATTTGCTATTCATTTTGTGAAGTGTGGACAGTGGTTTGATAAATGAACAAGGCTTTGGATAATTTAAGTAAAATCCTTTTATGGGTAATACCTTGTGCGCTATAGAGACCAAAGTGAATGACATTTTAGATAAAGGAAAAATGCATGTGAAACGTATTTGATGGAAAATTCTTTTGGCTGTGTTCTGGATCTAAAACTGTAATCATGCTAGATGAAACATACCTGTAGATCTAAGAAGAGCAAAAGAAAGCCTGAATGAATGCTATAGAAATATAGTCATTGGGTTCTTAGTCATACTGTTTTTTTTTCCTACAGGAGTAAAATTGTCCATAACAAAGTTAAAAATGGGACACTAACTTTATTGAGGAGATTATGAAAAATTTGTCTCTTTCTCTCTCATGCTTTCCAAACAAAATATCAAAACCAATAAATAATAAAAAGGAAAATAACTAAAAAAACAGGCTAACACTGTTGTTTGCAAAAGAGATATTTTTGCATTCAAAGAATGTATGTCCAAAACATCATTCCTGGAAACATCTATGCAATGAATGTATTTACAGGTCTTCATTATAGTTTGATTTACATAGACATTTTGAGGAACTCTGGGACTTTGATCGTGTGCCTGGGATTTTATTTACATAGACAGTAAAATAAATGAAGTAGGAAAATGTGTCTCAGAAGTCTTCGAAGACAGAGCTACAGAGAGGGACAGTCACACTGACACACACAGAACTTTCATGTGCTGGTTCACTTTCCAGATGACCACAGCAGTCAGGACTGAGCCAGAAGTAGCTTCTGGGTTTCTACCTGGCTTTAGAAGCCCAAACTCTTGGCCATCTTCCACTGATTTTCCCAGGCCATTAGCAGGGAGATGGATAGCGGAGTGGAGCAACTGAGATACAAACTGGCACCCGTATGGGACGCTAGCATTGCAGGCAGTAGCTTTATCTGTGCTGTCACAAGGTCAGATACATCACAAGTATCTTAAATACAAGATATCACACTGCATCTAGAAGCAGAACAGGCTTCATTTCAGACACACTAAAGAGGAACATCGACAGGGACTAAGCCATGGTTCACCATCTTTGAGGCCTTGAACCCTGACTCAAGGAATACGAAAGGTGCTTGCTGCTTGTTTGGCTTGTGGGCAGAACTGCTACCTTGTGAAGTGCTAGGTGGAATCACTGGAGCTGGAGGTCTGAGGACCCATTCAGGCAAGGGCATCTCAGATTTGCTTGACTATGGACTGACACCTAAGTTATCATATATTGATTAAAACAGGAAAGCTATGAGATTTATTGATACTAGTTTTCCTACCATTGTCTGTATCGACAGTGCCAGCATGTTGGACTTGTGACTGTTTATGAAGGACTGTAGCATTATAATAATACAAGGTGGATGGACGGGAGGAAGCAGACATGAAAGGGGGAATTCCTATACTCTGTCTCATGGGAGAGGAAAAAGAGAGAGATGTTGCAGGCCTTGATCAAAGTAGGCTCCTCAAACAACCTCCCATCAGATTTAAAGCCTGCCAGAAAGCCAAAATAAATTCATACGTGTGCCATTGCTTCACAGCACCACAAATTCAGTAAGTTTTAATTAATAATTAGAAACCCAGCAATTTCTATGTTAATTCAAATATAAAACCATATTTTATTCAGTGTGCATGCTAATCTTTCTGTGATATTCGTTTCGTCTTGCTAAATGCTATGAAAAATCTTAGAAATAGATTGAGTAGAAAAAGGAAAAGAATAAGAACTATATTTTGTAATATTCAAATAATCTTAAATTAACTGGCCTAAGACTCACTAATTATTCTGTTCAAAAATAGGAAATAAAATTAAATTTATCCTCATTTTAAAATATTTGGATTTGTGCAGATATCTCTGTTTATTTAGACATGATTTAAAAACTTCATACGACCCATTTGGAGGCGTGATCTCTGTCTGTTCCTCTCCTTTAAAATAAATAAAAATAACCTTTAGAAAGTCGTAAGGTCATCCTCCGTTTAACTTCTGAATGTTCTTAACAGCAGAGTTGCATGAGGATTGTAGTTGCCTCCATTTTTCAACATTTCTGTATATTAGTCATACATGAAATGACATGTAGAGCCAGCATTACTGTTGGTCCTGTGTGTCTTGAGGGGCAGGAGCACAGTGTGTGTGTGCCTCTGTGTGTGTGTGTGCATGCATGCACATCTGGCCTTGAGGATCAAAGTTTTGGGAACTGCTTGCTGCTTAAAGTGCAGAAAGCAGCACTCTGTAGCACCATGCATTATGTAGTCAATTAAGAAAAAAATGCAAGAGTACTGTAAAACAAGAGGCAGGCAGACCCTCTGGGGACAGGCGGTAGACAGTGCTACTGCTTCCTGAAAGTTCACCTTCGCTGCTGCCTGCCCTTATCAAGGGGCTGCTGCTAAAAGCCACCCAAGCAACAAGGAGGTCCTGTGAAAGGGGAACTTCTGCACCAAGCAACACTCCTTGAGTAAAAGATAAGACTATGGGGCCCAGAGCGGTAGCCCAGTGGCTAAAGTCCTTGCCTTGCTTGAGCCAGGATCCTATATGGGAGCCAGTTCCAATACTGGAGGGCCCTGCTTCCCATCCAGCTCCTTGCTTGTGGTCTGGGAAGGCAGTCGAGGGCAGCTCAAGGCCTTGGGACAGTGTATCCATGTGGGAGACCTGGAAGAAGCTCCTGACTCCTGGCTTTGGACTTGCTTAGCTCCAGCTGTTGCGGCCACTTGGGAAGTGAATCAGCAGATGGAAGATCATTCTCTCTCTCTGTTTTTCCTCCTCTTTGTATATATGAATTTCCAATTAAAAAAAATCTTAAAAAGAAAGGACCATAGGAGTTCTGCTGTTCTATCTCCAGTCATGTGACACATTTGGAGAAGGGGGTCTTCTAGGGGAAGAGGGTCTTCTTGGCCATTGGGGGTGTGGGGGCGTCAAGGAAGGAAGCAGGAAGATGGTGACGGTGATGAGCAAAATGATAATGATGAACTGAATGTTTCTTTTAGATAGAAAAGAACAAAAAAATTCATTCTACAGGAAATCTAGAGTGGGTAATATTCAAATATATCTGAATCTTGGCCATCTTGCACTTCCTCCCAGCAAGGATTCCTTTTGTGACTGAAGAGTACTCACTCCCTCATGCATACATACCAACTTTTCTTTATCGTGTCAAAAGTTGATGGCCTAATAGTTGATTCCATGTGTTGACTATTTTGACTTGAACTGCTACAAACGGGCAGATACAGGTAACTTTTCATGTGCTGATGGATATCTTTCCAGTTGAAGTTCTCTGATATTACGGTTTCAACAACTTTTTGGATTCCTTCTCTAGTTTTGTTTGCTTTTCTGTCTTTGTGTTTTGAAACCTTACCTTTCCCATATTGCTCCCCTATATCCCTGCTGCCTGCAAATTCACGCCGTTTGATGTGGAGCTTTCTTCCTTTGCCACGGCTTCTGATGGCAGCCATGGTCTCTGGCTACCTGGTGAGCATCCAGAGGATTCATCCTTGGCAGTAGTAAGCAGGGAACTGGAAAAATCAGTGTCTTACTTAAAATCCTCTAAAGTTACCCCTCCACTATTTAAGAAAAAAAATCTCTGAAAAAGAGCTGAAAAACAAATGTAATCAGTTTTGAGCTTGGAGCGTTCACGATATTTTATCAAGACGTTGCTGCATATTCCAACCAGTTGCACACAGATTGCATTTAACTGTGAACCAAGTATAGTCTCTGTGTTGTTCTCAGCCTGCAAGCCTGGTGTATTTCTTGGCTTTTTTGACTAACAAAAGAATCTGTTACTGGTTCTTGACCTTGCAGCTAAGTGCAGAAAAGAAGGCTAGGAGGGAATGAAATGTATAGTCTCAGTAAGATGGCTTAGGAAGACCATGTCCTTGGTAGGGGCAGAAGTCTGCTTACTGTGGCTGTTCAAACTCAAAGGTTAGATGACGGATAGTGTGTTGTCTGGAGGCTTTTGTGGTTCAGGTTCACACTATCAAACTCTCCAAGTGACACCAATACACAGCTGATAAGAAACCTTAATGGACTTTTCATATCTGTGCAGCAACCAGGACATATACCATGTATGGTTATAAGATTGTTACCTGTAAGACTTTGTTCTGATAACTCAACTTCCTGTGAAGCGATGGGTTGCAGCAACTGCTTCCAGCTTCACATCTCCTTTGCCACAGATATATTTCATGCAAAATGTCACTTTTCTAAAAGTTCACAATTGTAAAATCCTCCTGATTTTCTTAATGGAGTTTTTATTCAGTGTATTGATTATTCTACAGAAAATAAAAAATAATGGATATTTAAGCAGTAAATCAGAACAAAGATGCAAATAGCATGGGAAAATTGGTTTTTAGAAGCACTTCCTTATGTGTTAACAGTCAAACATTTGAAAATGTTCCTTTTGAAATCAACATTTAACTTTGGAGGACACTGGTCAATATAATTGCATTCATATTTTTCCTGTGCTTTTAGTGATCTATTTTCAGTATCTCAAACCTATAGAAAGCCTCAATCTTTCTGTTTCTTGACCTGAATTTTCAAACCTGTTGGGTATATCCATCTGTGTGTTATGCCTAGAGACTTGCCTCTCAAACTAAGTTTTCTCAAACATATTCTTAATGCTGTCTCCTCTTTCAAAAACTCCCAGTGGCGTATCTTTCCTAAGCCTCTGGTATTGTATCACTGAATTCGGAGTCACTCATCCTTGATGGAGGATTGCCTGTTTGTTCCCCCATCTCTTCTTCTGCGTATCTGGGTACTCAGTCCCGTGTGTTTTCATAATCTGTCAGTTCTTTATCCAACATTTGTCCCTTTCTTTCCATCCCTACTTCCACAATTTTCCTGAATTCTGCCAGGCTTGTTTTTTTATTTCCTAGCAGGGATTCAAATGTCATTAGCTCTTTCCTGATTAGCCTATATGATGTGTCCATGTAATGTATATCTAAATTTTCAAAAAAAGAGAGAAAGAAGAAAAAAATGGGAAAAGGAAGCCTTTAATAATCCCTCTTCTATAGCGAATCATAACAAATTACCAAAGGCTAGCGTTCAAGACCTTCCTGACCTGGTCTATATGTACCTTCCCAGAATTGATACCCTCGGTTTCCTTTCCTGGACTCGGAAGCCCAGCCACACGGGCCATTGCTGTGCTACTCATCCTGGGCTTCCTTGTTACCAATTCTACGTGTGGAATTCTTCCCCAAAACTGTCACTGAGATCCTATCTGCCCATCATGGCACAACATCCCTGTCTCTTTTCCAATAAGACCGCATCTCTCCACCATTTCCACTGGATTATAGATTGTATGTCATAAGATGTCTGGATATTTCTTGCATCCCTCACTGGAACTATAGTCAATGCTAAATAAATCCTTGTCAGGGGCCCGGTGTGGTAGCCTAGTGATAGTCCTTGCCTTACATGTGCTGGAATCCCAAATGGGTGCTGGTTCGTGTCCCAGTTGCTCCACGTCCCACTCAGCTCTCTGCTTATGGTCTGAGAAAGCAGTGGTGGATGGCCTAAAGCTTTGGGACCAGGCACTCGCATGGGAGACCAGGAAGAAGCTTCTGCCTCCTGGCTTTGGATCAGCTCAGCCTCAGCCTTTGCATCCACTTGGGGAGTGAATCCAGTAGAAGGAAGATCTTTCTATCTCCTCTCTGTATAACTGCTTTTCCAAAAAAAGATAAAATAAATAAATAAATCCTTGTCAGATAATCAAAAGCAGTTTTACGAGACATTTTAAAGGTATTTATTTATTGAAAGACAGAGTTACAGAGAGGGAGAGAATTGAGAGGGATCTTCCATCTGTTGGTTTACTCTCATGTTCCCAAGCACTTGGGCCGTTGTCTACTGCTTTCATAAGCACATTTGTAGAGAGCTGGATTGGAGGTGGAACAGGTGAATTTCAAACCAGTACCTATCTGAGATCCTGCATTACTGGTAGTGGCTTAATCAGCTATGTTGCAACAGGCCTATAAAAGACATTCTTTGGGAAACAAATTCATCTGTGTTATTCCTTGAGCCTTCACTGAAGAAGGTACTCGTAGTTGCCTTGCTCTTTTCATGGTGATGCTTACTTGACCATGTATGTCTGACACTGCATTCCAATTGCACATCATTCTGCAGCCTTTGGGATAGCTTAGGAAAGAAGCTATTAACAATTGGTCAGTGAGAAGGAGGTTAGGCAAGGTGTATGGCTTAATGGTATCTATTTGCACCTTCTGTTGGAGTGCCTGAGTTCAATACCTGCCTCTGCCTCCCTACTCAAGCAGTGTACTTCTGCAGATTCTCACTGACAGTCGTGATGGCTAGAGTAATTTGGTTGTTGCCCCTCGTGTGGGAGATTTGGACTGGGTCTGGGCTCCTAGTTGCAGCCTGGAACCATGCCCCACTGTTTCATGCAATTAGAGAATGAACCATCAGGTGGAATTTCTCTCTTGCCGTCATTCTTTGCCTCTCAAGTGAATTGAAAAAATTCATGACTATCATTATGTCAATAGTTATTTCTTCTTTTGTTATTATGAACTAATTTTAAAAAGTCAATTTCCTACAGTCTCAGGTTGGGCTTTAGTTACAAAAAGGCTAAATACTGGATATATGTACCCCTTCTGAAGGTAACTTTGAGCATCATTATTACATTATAATTTAACTGTCTTGAATAGAAGGGGCTAACACACAGACCCTGAAACTCTGTTAACACCATTTTAGTAGTCTGAGAACACTAATTTTAAAATATTTGTTTGAAAACTTCCCCACATAAATATATGATCACACAAAGGAGAAATTTTTTAAGGTTCAGTATGTTAGTTTTCTGTCGCATTGTAATCTAACTTATTCTTAATTGTAAACCAACCATTAAAAATTGTCTATTTTTCAGTTTTACAGTTTTTTTCTTGTCACCTTGGGCACGTCATATAGCCTACCTGAGCCATTTTCTGAGTCTATGGGGTGCTAAAATGACAGTAACAATTACCATCTTAGAGAGGTATTATAAAAGTTAAATGAAGCCATGTATTGACCTAATTTTTAAGTCACAAATTGTTCTAAAAATAGTTATGCAAATGTATATATATATATATATACACATATGCATGTGTGAACAGCTTATTACTAACACCCGGCTATGAGTAGCCTGTGAACTCTTGCATTTTTGAGTGTAATGTGCTCTCAGACCCCAGACCCATGGACTGATGTAAGGAGCTTGTGCATCCACATAAGGACCAAACATCCCATTTAGAGCTATTTACCTGGATATACGAAACTAAGTGCAGTGCTGTTTTCCGAAAGTATGTTTAAGTTTTGATGATTACAAAGCATAGTTTCTATTAAAACTACTACTCTATTTGAGTTTTCTAGTAATCACTTTGTTTCCCCCATAGAATCCTGTATGTGCTACCAAGGTATATTTATTATCTTACGAGCGAAGGTCTTGAAAGTTTGCTATTAAAATGGGGTCCTAGTGGTTGAAACATTTGGCAACAACTGCTGTACTCTTCAGGAACCCAAAAAGAACCACTCCATAGTGTTGGAAAAATTTATGGACTAATTTACATATAATAGACTGTGAAATATGCTGTGCTTTTGGCTATGAAATGTCTATAAAGAAAGTGTTTTGTTACATAATGGTCTATATGTGCCATGACCTCTAGAGTCCACTTGTAATAATTCACTTGTCCAAAAAATTTTCTTCGCGTAAATACATAAATGAAGGAAAAAAAATGTAATTCGAGTCTCGGCCTCTGTCAAGTTACTTCAGAAACAAATGTTGGCTAAGGAATTGGTATAGTATTAGAAGCTGCTGGTCTGCACATGCAAAACAAATAATTATTATACGAAAAATTATAGTTTCTAAAACATTTGTTTCTCATCTGGCATCAAATAAAGTTTAATTGCAAGTTGTTTTATGTCATTTTCTCTTGGGGATATGTTTTCCAAAAGATATTCAGGAGGCTCATATGCATACACATCTCATTATTTCTCAGTAGGGTTCATGCTTGTACCACCTACTCAGGATTGGAAATACAAACTCCAGCGTCTCTGATTTAAGCTTGTCTTGGGCTTTTAGAACAATATAATTCTTATTTTGCTACATGGTTCTGTAGGCTGTTTAAAAATGAGGTTGCAAATTGCCAAAAAAAACAAACAACCCAACCAAAACCTTTAATGACTCTCTACAGTTTCTTTGACATATTTAAGTAAAATATTCTGTTCCCTTCAACAAAAAGGCATATAATAGGCACAAAATGTTGGGTTTGGGTTCGAATTACATTTGGCCAGCAGCTGCTTATAAAATTGAGCAGCAGACAGTGCAATAAAAACAGATTATATGTGGATTCTATTTCTTTCCTGGACAGCCTGTCTTGTAAATATTTGCTTTTACCATCAGCATAAGAGAGGAAGGCATTAGTTTTTCTCTCCACAATTTAGAAGTAACTTTAGAGAAATTGTGAAATAATCATACAAGGGCCCCCACAAAAATATCCCATCTGATTTTTGCAGTTATTGTTATGAAAAATCTTGAAAATTTTTCTATATTTGGTGTTGCAAGAGCCATGTTTAGACTTTTTCTGAGCAAAAGGGAAAAAGTCAGCACTGTGTCAGGCTGCCTGGCTTTAGACTCGGTTGCATTTATTTAATCAAGACCTTAACTTGAATGAGAGTAACGAGTATCTGCAAATACACGTAACACCATAATTCCTGAAAAACAAAGGGGGGTTTGAGTTGTAGACAAAGGCAGCAAACTGAATCATAGTTCCTGGGATTTTCTGATTACACTTACAACATGTCAGTGGCTTCCTGTTGCTCTTGGGGTTTGCTCCTTAACAGACCTTAGCAGGCCTGGGAGGTTCTGGCCCTTTCCCAACTCTCCTTGACCCGTTTCCGAGGGCCTGCTCCTCACCCGCTGCCCCTGTGGGCTCCCTTTCCTATCTGCTGGGGCTGCCTCTGGGTGAGGGACTACCGCACAAAAGGCAGCTTTCTCTCCAGGGAAGGTTTTTGGGTTCTCTCTCCCACCACACAACCTCCACCTGTCTATGTTAAGGCCTCTCCTGCTTTCCTACCTTTGCCAGTCCTCCTTACACTGTCTTTACCACCTGCTCATCTCACATAGAACTTACCCAGTCATCAGACTCGGCTGTTAAGGGTCTTTTCCACTACACTGTGAGTACCCAGGGCTGGGAAATCTGTTTTGTTCTCCATGATGCTATGGAATAGACTTTCAGAACTTTGTGGGAAAATGCAGTTAAGAGATAATATTTGGTGCAAGTTTAAAATCCATGTATGAATTTTCATAATGTACATGTTTTGAAGACCCCATACATATCAAGTATGTTTTGAAGACTCCATGTGTATCAACTTTGTACTTGGCCCATAACAGACACTCGAATATATTTCCTGACTCACTAAATGAATGGCTCCTATACAATTGTTCCCTGTTCCAGACCTTCTTAAGCTTGACAAAATGAACCTCATTATCTGTCCCACAATTCACGTCCTTGCAACACAGACTATATCAACCTACTGCCAAATATGTACCAGGCATTTTGTCTACCCAAGATGCATAGAACAATTTATTCCTGATTTTTAATGTTCTGTGACATGCCTTGTCTGTGAAAGGTGGTGTATAAAAACCACCCCGTCTTTTTTTCTAGTCTGCTTCAATGTCCCATTTTGTATAAAATTATCATAAATATCACTCCCCAACACACAGTCCATTTTCCCTCAAGGAACGTTGGCAAACAATGATTCTATAGCAACCACAGGGAAGCACTGCATCATTTTATGAGCCCTCCCTTCTTTTCTCCAGGCAGCTACCTTGTCCTGAATCCTTAGTGCCTGAAGGGGCTCTCTGCCAGCTAGCAACCAAGGATTATAACCGATGCTGTGCAAATGCTATTAGGAGAGTCCCAGCGAAATACTTCGTCTAAGTAGTTACCTTCGGTAGTTAGCAAAGGCCATCCACGTAAAATAAACAAATAAAGTGAAACGAGGCACTAATGCAATGATATAATCAAGCACAGAGGGATTACCTAATCGGTATTTAGGAAAGGGCTTGTTCTGCTCTGGCTTAGAGTGGACCTGCATTTCCACCTGTCACTCCGTCAGCCTTCCTTGTTATTGTCACTGCCCTTATCAGCAGGGGCCCTGCATTTTTATCTTATCTCTTACCTCCCACTCCCTCTCTTGCTCCATTTGGAACCACTACCTAGGGGCTCCTGCAGGAGGGTGGGCTGGGTGGCTGTGCTTCCCAAGCCAGCTGGAGACAATCAAGGCAGCAGAACAGGAGCCCTCAGCCTCTGTCACTTTGGAGAAGCCTCTTGGAAATATCTCAGCTCCCAATTCTCAGGTTATTGTTAAAATTTTGTGTTGTCAGAGGGGCAAGTCACAGGCAAAGTTGTCAAAACATTTGCAAAAATAAAGATGGGCTGATTGCTTTTCTGGCATCTTTAGTTTTACTTTCTAAGCACCAGGGCCCTTTTAAGCAGCCAAGCAAAGTAAAGTGGGTGGTCATTACATCACATTGAACTTCAGAGGTGAAGAATGATTTGGTTGTCTGATTCAGGTTTTGTTTCCCTTGCTTCTGTGCTTGCAGCAAATGGAAACAAAGCTGTTTATATGTTTTAAAAAAATGTTAAGATGGCCACTGTCATCTACATGAGATTTTTGGCTTGCTTCCAGTTTGCACAGAACCCTGGCCCTTTAATAACAACAATAAGAAATGCAAACCTAAAACAGTTTTGGTCTTGTATTTGCATTCCATCCATCTTCTTTGAAATGTAAAAACATCTGGTTTTAAGAAAAAAAAATCAACTTCAACATGTTTGGAGAGAAAAAGGCAGCCCACAAAATAAATCAGGGTCAAGTGTTGTTATTTCACGGCTAATTATAAAGCAGTCCAATTTATTAGTAAATCTTGCATCATGCTTGCTTATAGCCGCAACTGTTGTGATTGTTCATAGACTCTCATTGGGAAGTGACTAAATTATAGGGTTTAGGAAAATATGGGGCCAACTCTTAACGGCAAAGAATGCCATGCAGCCTTGTCTTACCTTGCTCCCAAAGTTTTCCATCTTGCAAGTAGTTTTGTCTTTTCTTTAATTTATTTTTCCAATTAATTCATGAAATTTTTACCAACAGTTACTTGGAAACAAAAAGACGCCCACAACAAATTATTGAAGGGAAAATGCATGTTAGTTTAATTGAAGAACAGATGGTTGGCTCAAAGGGTCTCCTTACTGTGTTTCAATAGCACAACAAGGAAGAGGGGGGTAGGTTGCAGTGGCCCTGTTAAACTAACACAAACAACGTGGAGGAGGGTGAGGTTCAGTGTTTGGAGAAAGCCAACTGCTTTGAGACTTTAATTACTATTTAAGAAGACTCCTCAGCCTCTCTTTCTAGGCATGAGGACTAAGGGATCTTCACAAGTGTTCAAGAGAACATAGACCCTGGTAAGTCTTCAGGCAAGGCCTTCAGATAAGGCCTTACCAAGACGCAAAGTCAGCTCTGCTTTGCAAGGGGAATGTTCACTTTGTCACCAACTGCAGAATGGGCACTTTCATCTCCAAAGGACCAAAACCAACCAAACAAACAAACAAACAAAAGAAAAAGGAACCAAAAACCTCAATGTTTCTGGAGCCAGTTGGGCTCCTAACCCTCTAAGTCAGTAGGTCATCGAGATTAGGCACTGAAGGACTCATCTAACACTTAAACAGAATGAATTTCCCTGATTGTGAAACTTTGCAATTCAGTTTGGAAATCATGTCCTTTATTTAATCATCTGAGAAATTGGTGTGTATAAATAAATTAACCTTTGCCTTTGTCAAATAAATTGTAGAATATCAATGCAATTTATTTTTGTTTTATGTTTAGAAATTGGCTCTGTCCAATACCATATCTGAGTAGGAATTAGAACGTTTGATAGAATACTGAGGCCAAACCAAACCTGGATGTATCGCCTCTAAATGTCTGCTTCCATTAGAATAAGTTATTTATTACTGTCAAACAATCAGATCTATAAAGTTATTGTAAACATTTAAAGATTCATACCATGTTACTCATGATTACGATCATCAACCAGAGTCTCCACGTTGTCATTTTGCTTAAGATTCTCAGAATCTTGGCTTTCACAATTTCTACATGACAACAATTCGTACATTGTGATAGAGGAGAAACATTGCTCGAGATTAGAATATCAATAACAAAAGTGAAAGTTGCCATCAAGGAAAATGGCAGAAAAATTCTTGGAGAACCCAGAAGGCACTGCAACTTGAATCTGTTTAATGCAGGATAACTCTGATCTATTTAATGTCAGGTTAAAGGTGACCCATCTTAAGGCTGTTGTTTTTCAAACCTCTCTGCTAATAAGAATCACCCCGAAGGCTTGTGAAAATTTGGGCTTCTGTAGCTCTGCTATTGGAAATTCTGATTCAGTGTGTCCTGGAAAGGACCTAGGAATATGTCCTTAACAAGTAATATGACCATTATTTTCAGTTGCTTGGGCATCACTGTTATGACAGTAGAAGGGCTGGAAAGTAATTCACTAATGGATGTTCAGATGACAAATCTAACATATTAGGAAAAGGATGATGAAAAGACATAATTTATATGTCTCTACCAGCAATGGGATATTTCAAGGGGTGATTTTAAGGAGGTGTAAGACTCAGTTCTGCTACTGATCAATCCTTCACAAATTGCCTGTTGAGATTAATCTGTGTGTGAAGAACCATGCTCAGTGAGGACAAATGGTTGGATCTGTGAATGACATGGTTTGGATTAAGCTTGATTAAGATTGGATTAAGTTTGATTGAGCATCAAACAGAGCTGGAGCTTGTGAGGAACATTTTATTTATCACATTTCCATAGAAGCATTCCATGGCTAAATATCACTAGTTATGTATGATTCAACGAAGTCATGATCAAGAGTAGCTTATGGATGCATTTTAGTCTTTAGTTAGTAGTAGCTTTGACATAGGAAATGCTACTGAGTTAATTTCTCAGAGTTAAAGTTTATGGGCCATTATAATCACAACACTGTGGAGGAGATAAAAACACGTTTCTGATTCTTGTTTATTTATGTATTTTAAAGAAAGAAAGAAGGTAGTGGGGGTGAGAGAGAGAGAGAGAGAGAGAGAGAGAGAGAGAATGAAGACAGAGAGAGCTATATTTCATCATTTGCTTCATTCTCCCAATGCCTGCAACAGTCGGGCCTGTGCCAAGCCAAAGCTGTGATCCTGGAACTCAGCATGGGTATCTCATAAAGATGACAGGAACCAAGAAACTTGGGTTATCATCTGCTGCTTCTCAAGATACACAAACAAGTTGCATAATTCTCCCGACCCCATATTTCAGTGAAGATTCTTTTACATGATCACTACGTTCTTCCTGTCCTCAATCCAGCCATTATTCTTGAGGCTTCAGTATCCAGTTATCTGACATAATGATCCAGGTTTTTAATTCCTTGTTTTCAATGTCAGTGTGACCTTTCTGTTAAACCTGTTTCAATGGCTTGTTTTGTTATTGCAATATAAGGATCTTTTCATAACACCAAACTTCAGAAGTTTGAATGCCACATTCCCACGTCATTCTTCCACATACGTTCTCTACTGCATTGCTTCTGAGAGATGTGTAAACATTGTCTTTTCACTTATCCCTTTTGAATGTGTCTACATTTGCTTCAGATTCCCCCCAACCCACCTCAAAGGTTCTATCAATATACTTAGCTGTGTTACCTACCTTTTCTTCTCTTAACTTTTTAGTCACAGCCTTGATGCTGGTTACGTGTAGCTGAAAACAAAACAAAACAAAAACCCTACATCAATACGATTTCACAACTTATGAAAAAAAAAGGCAGTTGTCAGTATACACGGGATCTTCAAAATGGAAAATGTGTTTTTTATGAAAAGAAAGCTCCAAAACGTTCTGCACAAAATAAACTTATCTTCTAATTCCATTTTTCTTCTGACTCTTTGAAGTCCCTAAGTCCCTTTGTATCTTTATGATCTCCAAAATCAAATCCCCCTCAACAGGGCCTGACAACATTTCCAGAAATTGTCAGTTGGCTCCCTTAATTGCTTTCCATAGTGGTGCTTTCGGCTCCTTTATCTATTTCTCAACCCTCGAACCTTCTCTTTTGTAGCATTCTCAACAGATAGTCTTGTCTCCAATGTGAAATTGAAAGCATCATAAAAACACTCTTGCTAACTATAAGCCAACATTCAAATGTGAAAGTATTTCCTTTAGCTATGATTAATTCTTCTGCCTCAGGTCCAGACTTTTCGTTGTCTGTTCCTAAGTATCCCCATCCTCTCTTTCACTTAAAACTCTCCCTACTGGCTAGTTTTTAATGTTGAAATATTTTTCAATGGGTGAAAAGATATATATATATACATATAAATATAAATATATATATATATATATATACATATATATATATATATTCCTTGGCATATATCACTGATTCCAAATGTTGTTTTGTGAGCTATATACACCACTGCCTTTATATCTTACCTCTACTTACACTTGAACCTCAGTAACTTGACTTTTGCTTCTAGCAGTCTGGCAAATTTGCTCCTGCCAAATCATAGGTCCATATCTGGTATTAAATCATAGTTAATGAATAGTCCCTAATCTAAATTTTGATTTTTCAGGAATTTTGCTTCATAGATTCTTGGAAACATTATTTTCTTGGTTTTGAATGTTCAATCTCTTGCTTTCGTATTGCTCCTCTCTTTTGAAGTTTTGGTTAACTATCAACTAAATGTTGGTTTCTTCTGGTCTTAGCTTTTGATCGTTCATTTTTTTTAAAGGTTTATTTATTTTTATTACGAAGTCAGATATACAGAGAGGAAAATCTTCCGTCCGATAATTCATTCCCCAAGTGAGCGCAACGGCCAGTGCTGTGCCAATCTGAAGCCAGGAACTTCCTCCAGGTCTCCCACATGGGTGCAGGGTCCCAAAGACTTTGGGCCGTTGTCGACTGGTTTCCCAAGCAGGGAGCTGAATGGGAAGTGGAGGTGCCAGGACCAGAACCTGTACCCATACGGGATCCCGGCATGTTCAAGGCAAGGACTTTAGCCGCTAGGCCACTGCGCCGGGCCCCTGATCATTTACTTTTTAATGGGCATTTATTTATTGTGGTTCTTATGGCAATTATATTGTGATGGCGCTCAGCTCACATCTGCAACACTTCTTGGCAGTCTTGGTCCTTTGTAACCATTTTTTTTTTCCCTGTGTTGTGACACACTGTGTTATAGTTACTTACCTGCCATAGGAGTTATCCAAACCACATTCATGGCCTTACTGGATCATCAAAACAGTTTCCGAATGGCCTCTCATCCTGCAGCCTGGGAGCTGATGTGTTTCAATGCAAAGCTGACCCCTACTTCCTGCAGAAGAAATCCAGCGGGGCTCTGCCCATTACTGCACTCAGTATGAGGCTCTGGCTTATAATGTCCCCCACCAACTTAACCAAGTATACCCTCACTACTCATTCAATTTTTATAGAAACTCCATGTAACGTAGGTAATTTTATTGATTGAACTGAGATTTCATGTCCAGGCCACCATATATTGTATTTTCTTGGCCTTGGGTATTTTTCTAACCCCATTTCCACCTCTGCATGTCTTAGATTTCTTTCAGAAAGTCAGACTTCTTATCAATGCGGATTGGGCTAGGTGATTAGCTTTGTGCTCTCATAGCCCGTCAAAGTTCTCTTGTTGTAATTCTTATGACCCTTTTTGGATTTTCCATTAAAACCTAAGGATTCTTAAGAAGGGAGTCTATATATTTTGGCCACAACTTATCCTCAATACAACTTTGTCCCTGAATCAAAATATATGCTCAATAAGTCAGTGGATGAGTATATTTCCAGATGGTTAAAAAAATTAACAACTTTACATAAAACAAGAAGAAAGAACAGACACAGCAAAGGAGTACAATGTTTTTAAGTTAAGTGAGAGTTACAGCTTCAGTGGATTATTAAAGAATACAGATCCCTTCTTCTGTGGGCTTTTTGCCTTGAGAGATTTTTCAGAGGGCTTTGCCAGTGGAGGAAAGGAGTCTCATTCACATTTTAGGGCTATTTTATCAGTGTTCACAATATTCTGTTTCTTGGGAATCATGAGCAGGATTTGGCTTTCTTTAGCATGGGAATACAACAAAAAGGGAGTCTGAAAACACCATTGCTTTTTGCACACTAATCCACATTACTAAAGCACCAGACAACTGGCACAAATCATACAGATCTATGCAGACAGCTGTCCTTTTCAACGTGACATTGGGCTATTGTTTCCTTATATTTTTCTTGATAAGTAAATTTGTAAACTTAATCACATTCTTCCAATCAAATAAGATAGTATCAAAGATGGATTCAAATGGCTTAAGCATCTTGTTTTAAATGACCACTTTGCCTAGTTTCCTCTTCTCCACATTAAATTAGAACATTTTTTCAACTTCAAATACCTTGATCAAACCTCTCTTCCCTGCTTTCAACTTTTTCCTCCTGGGGGAGAGGAGAACATGTGTCTGAAAGAGTTTTATCCCTAACACAATTCATGTGACCTCCCACTTTTCTAAAATGATTTCTGGTGGGAATGCTAGTGATTTTGAAGATCACATGTAATTTCCTGCTGAGCTGTTTAGCATGTGCAAATTACCATTTGACCTCCATAGTGACATATTTGTCATAGCAATTTTCACTTCTAGTGAAACGACTTAAACTGCCTCAGTAAAAGTGATTTTCAGCGGTAATTCTTCACACAAAACCTTTCACATGGATCTGCCACTCTGTGTTTTACAGATTGATACCTGGTCTTCAGATATTTCTTTTCATGTTTTTAATAAGAAGCACAATATTTCCATAACTCATATTTGGAATGGTTCCTGGTTTTGGAAGCAGATTATTAAAACTGAGCATATGGATGTCTTAAAGTAGAACCTTATGGGGGAAAACAGTTGATCAAGTCTATTTTGCAGCACTCAGAAATTAAATGCTTGCAAATTCCAAGTAAAGCAAGGTTTAATTTTTTTCAACTTTTGAAAGTCCAAATTGTGGAATGGTTGTTTCTGGGAAATCGATGGTTACCCTGGAGACTCCTTTGTCATGACCACTTTCAAGTCATCATTTTTTCTTTCCTGAATCCTTTCCCTTATGGTTGGATTCCTGGGATCAATGGACTTTGGAAAGAAATCTTCTAAAGGAAGTTGTCTCTAGTGATTGACTTTTTTTAAGAAGATTTTTTTATTTCCATTGGAAAGCCAGATATACAGAGAGGAGGAGAAACAGAGAGGAAGATCTTCCGTCTGATGATTCACTCCCCAAGTGACCACAATGGCTGGTACTGCGCCAATCTGAAGCCAGGAGCCAGGAGCTCCTCCAGGTCTCCCACATGGGTGCAGGGCCCCAAAGTATTAGGCCTTCCTCGACTGCTTTCCCAGGCCACAAGCAGGGAGCTGGATGGGAAGTGGGGCTGCCGGGATTAGAACTGGCGCCCATATGGGATCCCGGCGCGTTTCAAGGTGAGGACTTTAGCTGCTAGGCCATGGCTCCAGGCCCTAGTGATTGACTTTGTAAATAAGTTTTTAGGGGCGGGGGGAGTTGAGACTGATTCTAACTGAATAAGTAATAAAGAAATGAGAATATGATGAAAAGAACTTCTTTTCTTGTATGAGAGCAACTGGAAACTATGACACAATCCTCATGTGCATACGGATGGTCTTCATTGCTTCAGTAAAATTCACTGAGTAGCAGGAGGAAGGTGCTAAGAATGAGGAACAATACTTGCACTCAGGTAAAGACAGTTGGAGGACATCTCTTTTTAGAGGGATTGTTTTGGTGGGAACCACCACCCCTTTCACTCTGAGATTAAACATGTTTACAAAATATAGGCACATATGTGTGCCTGTGTGTGGTGTGTATGTGTGTATGCAAAAACCCAGTGAGGAAAGTTGGAAACTTCGATCAGAGGTCTATCACTTTCTCAGTGAAGTCTGCTATTGGAGTTACTCTGGTGAAAGCAGATAATTAGCCCAGACGCATGGTGATGGATGTGAAATGGGAGGAGTAATAAGTTATCCAGGTAAATGTTTGGAAGAATTGACCTGGACAGTAAAGAGAAATGCTAAGGCACAATGCGGAGTTTCCATTTAAAAGGGCTGATCTGGGATGTGATGAGAGGATGGCAGGCAGGAGAAGGTTCGAGCGTGCTAGTGTAGACAAATTCACAGTGTGCTTCCCCGCAGGCGGGGCTGGTAACAGGAGCCACTGAGCAGAGGGAGTTGGCCCCTCGTAGCCTCCCAAACCTCAGGTAGCCTGAGGCAGCCAACATGAGAGGTGAGGACTAGGGCTGTGGTGGGACTGGTGGCAGGTTTGAAAAGCTACCCTGGAACTTGGAAAGCGATTCAATTAGTACGTGTAAAATGACTGTAGAATTAGGATGCTGAAACGCCTCAGATTGGAAAGCGTAAATGTGTAATGCCACCAATCTGCCTGGTTTCTTGCGTGTCGTGTGTTTTGAGGATGATAAGCAGAACTCCGTAGGCATAGAGAATGGGTTAGCTTACAGGGCATTTCTGGAGCACAAAGGGTAAGATGTGAAGACTCGGGTGGAGAAGCAAATAAAAGAAAATTTAGGAATTCCATGTCTTGAAAACATAAAAAATACACGTGGTAAATTAAGCATTCTTCCTAAATCCTAGCTTTTATTCTATTTGCTGTAATTTAGAGGAGTTTCAGTACTTCTTTTCGTGACTGATTTGTGGTTCAGTTACCTTCTGAGACCAGGGTTTGGGTGATTGTATTTGTCCCAGAGCATGTAGCACAGTCATGTGCAAACAGCAGATGATCACTAATTTTTTTTGTTTTAACAAATGCTATCTCAAGTGATTCCTACTAATTACAAGAGGAAACAATAACGCAATCCAAGCATTGCAGAGTATGATTATTTTTATTTATTTTTTCCTCATTGCAGCTGATGGAGAGCTATCAGTGTAAAATGGATGACCTTACTGATGGTGTTGGACATAGTTTATCTACAAAGAAGGGAAAAAGAAAAAATAAAGCCAAAAATACAGCTGGGATTAAATGCAAAAGGAGGAAGAGGGGGAGAAATTCCTATACCTAAAAGCATCATGGGAAATAATAACAATCTTAAAAAAAAAAAAGAATCCAGGAATGGAGTAAATCATGATGTAAGAAGCCAGGATGGATACATTCTCCTATAGCAAGAAAAAAATACCTCACTTTAGATAAGAATAATGAGTTGGAAATTTGTGAAGATGAGGAGAAAATGAATAAGGATTATCAAGTCCAAGGATTATCAATGTTATTGAGAATGATACAGTATTTTGTAGTGCTCCTTCAATAAAGCGGAACTAAAGCATCCTGAAAGAATTTGCACCAGAAATTCAGTTCAGGGCAGAATGAGTCTTGCAATTCCACCCTTGGCCTTTTTCTAGAATTCTGTACTGGCATGACTGATACACCAATTAAAGAAGACATAATCATCACTTTAATTTAAAAAGAAAGATAATTGTTATTGATTAGGCGGGCCAAAAACAATGGAAGATTGCAACTGAATGATGATTTTACTCTATTTCCATTTACTTTCCCTCACTTAAATATGATTTTTTAATATGAACTAAATGAGTAGCTAAACCTTAGCCATATTTGGCAACTGTGATCAACAAAGTCAGATGTTTTTTTAAAAAGATTTATTTATTTTTATTGGAAAGCCAGATATACAGAGAGGAGGAGAGACAGAGGAAGATCTTCCGTCTGATGATTCACTCCCCAAGTGACCACAATGGCTGGTACTGCGCCAATCCGAAGCCAGGAGCCAGGAGCTCCTCCAGGTCTCCCACATGGGTGCAGGATCCCAAGGCTTTGGGCCATCCTCAACTGCTTTCCCAGGCCACAAGCAGGGAGCTGGATGGGAAGTGGGGCTGCCGGGATTAGAACTGGCGCTCATATGGGATCCCGGCGCGTTCAGGGCTAGGACTTTAGCTGCTAGACCACGGTGCCGGGCCCAAAAGTTGGATATTTTTATTCATGAGGTTGACTTAAATCAGTCCCTAGGGTAGCCATTCACATTTGCTGGACATTCAGAATCTCTGTCCACTGAACATGATCTGCATCTCCACACACTCTGACCTAGTTCAATGGACTTTTGTGCACTACTGAGTAAGGGAAGTGGTGGTGAAGAAACCAAGGAATATATTGAGTCTAATTAAGGCTGCTTTTTAACATGTGCTATAAAGGGACATATGGTAGGTTTTAAGAGACTATGTCTCTGATTCAAGCATTAGGGTTTTTTTTTAATAAGTAAAAGTATGATTTGATGTGCAGGATTTGTCACGATTGAGGTATATACCTAAAACCATGTGTTTTCTATAATAGGATCCTTTAGCGTGTTTCATAATTACATGGTCAATTAAGCTCTTAAGTATCTAAAGCTTGGTCAAATTTTAATTGTAAATTTCTGACTTGGAGGATTAACCAGATGTATACTTCTTCTTCTTTTTTTGCCTTTGCTAGACTTCTGCAAAATTTCAATATTGGGTGTTGAATGTTTTTAGCATTAATTGATAACTTAGTACTGAATTTGAAGAATGTGGGAGAGCAGACTTTTGTGTACATATGAGTTTGTTTTCACTTGAAATTTGTAATTTACTGGTTATAAATGTTTTAAGCAGTTAATTGTTATTGTTGAGGCTTTTATAACCCAGAAGAGTGATGGTAACATTTCACATTTAATTTATGATGTGAGGACATTGTCAAGATCGACCTCTTGGTACATGTTACTCAGCGCTGCTATGTACTAGTCCCGGCCAAAAAGATTTAGAGTTCTTTTAAAGACGTGACCCTTCAAGGGACTTATGGTGAACTGATTAAAGGCCTTCTCATTGGAAAAGAGAAAACCTGCAGGACTCATAGCAAAGGAAAGACAAAATGAGATGAGACACATGCTTCATTAGAGGTTCAATTTATCCATTTTCACTTGTGGCCTTGTTTTTCATATAATATGCATGAAGTTATTGCCAAATCCAATGCCATGAAACTTTTTCTTTCTAAATGAGTTATAGATTTACTTCTTATATTTTGTTCTTTGATCATTTGTAAATATATATATAGTGTAATATATATATATGTATCTAGATACATATATATATATAGTGTAAGATCAAGGTCCACGTTCATGCATTTCCATATTGAAACTCAGTTTTTTCACTGTGATTCATTGAACTATTTTTTCATTGAGTTAATGCTGTTGTCCCCCTTTTTTTGAAAATCATTTGACCATAGATAACGGTTTTCTTTTCTAGGATCTCTGTTTATGATGACTTCTATTTAATGAAATTTTATTTTTGATAATTTTAAGTTTATAGAGAAATTGGTACGCTAGCACAAAGTTCTGGTGTATTCCTCAACTAGATTTTTTAAAGCTTCATTTATTTTTATTGGAAAGCCATATTTACAGAGAGGAGAGACAGAGAGAAGATCTTCCATCCTCTGGTTCACTCCCTTAGTGAAGGTGAGAACTTATATATATTATTTGGAGTTCTTTAAGGATTTATTCTTGCTTCCCATTATTCAATTACCTGTTCATCTCGGTATGGGCACATGGATATAGCCTTTGTACTTTGTGTTGGCTTCCAATTCTCTGTTATCTATTTTTTGTCCCATTTGTTCCATCTTTGGCCTTTGGGAGTTCTTTGGCCCACCTTCTAATCCTTTGGTCCTCATTTTAGTATTCAAAGATGCTCTTTGTAATCTAGAATTTCTTTTTTTATTTTTTATAACATTACTTAATTTTTCAAAAAAGATTTATTTATTTTTATTGGAAAGTCAGATATACAGAGAGGAGGAGAGACAGAGAGGAAGATCTTCCATCTGATGATTCACTCCCCAAGTGGCCGCACTGGCCAGAGCTGAGCCAATCCGAAGCCAGAAGCCAGGAGCCAGGAGCTTCTTTTGGGTCTCCCATGCAGACGCAGGGTCCCAAGGCTTTGGGCCATCCTCGACTGCCTTCCAAGGCCACAAGCAGGGAGCTGGATCGGAAGCGGGACCACTGGTACACGAACTGGCATCCGTATGAAATCCTATTAGGTGAGGACTTTAGCCATTAGCTTACTGTGCGGACCCACGTCTAATATTTCTTTAAGCTCTACAATCAGCCAGTTCTATGAGGACAATGGCTTGCTTGCATGTATGTGTGTGTTTAAAAACCAGTATCTGACACAAATTAATGCTAATAATATTTATTGTTTTCTATTTCAACATGACTTCTGTCAGTTTTCTATTTTGATACTGTTAGTGCTTTGTTAAATACAATTTAGAAATATGTTCATTGTAACGACTGTTATTTTAAAATTTTTCCATAGCCTACATTGCTAGTATCAATGTGGAATTACCATGGAATGTGTTGTACATGACTTTTGTACTAGCATGCACTGATTCATCCATCTCTTTGGCTGAAGAAATAGAAATGGAAATACTGAATTCATTGGACTCGTCTCTCCCCAAGCAATGTGATCCACACTCATGTCCTGTGGTTTTGATCAACAGAGTTTACCTTCAAGATTTATATCTATTCCAGAAGCTATGTTAAGTTGTTTACAGTTCTTGGAAAATTCAGTGTTTAGGGAATCCCAAATTTTCCAGAAAAGTTCTCTCTGAGGACAAACTCACGGATTTATTGATCACTGGAGGCTTTGTTTTACAGATTCTTTTTGGTTGGAAGACTTTGAATTAGGTACTCTTTATATATGATGAAAAAGTACAGATATTTTAAAAATTCTTTTCAATTAATATTTTTAAAAGTCTATGTAATGCAAAAGCAGCTAAGTATTCATGTCTTCAGACTTTAAGAAAATTTAGCAATTCTTAGTATCCAATCTAATTGAATGATTACAATTTAATATGCTATTTAACAGATTTATCAAATTTTATTAATAAAAATGAGACTTTTATGATTTTGAGATACATGTGAGGTTTTGAGGTAAAATATTGTATTTTTGTTGGTACCTGAGATCCATTCTAGGCATCTGTGAAATTCAGCCTTAAGATATTTTCAGATGCTTGAAGAGAAAAAACAAATCTTTTGGGGTTATTGAAAATAATGCTGCACAAAGATTAAAAAAATAGAGGGAAGTTGGTCTTTCTAAGTACAATATAAAATCAAATCCATCGCTTTCCCCATATGATGAAAAAATGAAGACTTGCAAATTATTTTCTGCAACTTTAGTGGCTTAAGTAAGGTATGCATAAATACAACCCAAACACAAAGTAGGACTTTTTTTGTACTTGAATTCTGCAAGCTAAAAATATGAGCAAAAAGATTTTAATGAGTCTGAAAAGAGAATTCTAACCTCACTACCATGAGTTCATCATTGGGCCTGTGGGCCACAGTGAGTTGCATTCAGGGTGGAAAATTGCCATTATTGTTGCCCAATCTTGATCCAGTTTGCACCGGATTTTAAAAATGTACACAGTTACTTCAAGTGGATAAGTGAAATGAGATAATAACAGTTCTGATTATGAAGTTTCGATCCCAATATTGATAATGTTAGAGATTTAATTGTGTTTTTGTAGCACAGAAGTGTCTTTGAGGAATGAATCCCATGCGAGGAAAAGCTACAACGAACAAGCCTTTCTTCACTTCCTAGATGCTGTGGAGTCATCATTTTTAAAATAAATTCTCTGTCCTATAGGTACTTGAATCGTCATTAAAGATAAAAATATACTTTCACATGTTTGTGAAAAATGGGGCAAAAATGTTTACTGTAGTTAAAAATATTTTAAAATTTGTGCGTGTGGTAACCTCATATTTAAGGATCATCTTCCTCTCATTTAGTTATCAGCCCTAAGCTGCATACAAATTCTGTCTTAATTACTGAGCCAAATCAAATGAAAACCATGTTTTCATTCAAGATTTTGAATAATACAGTTAAGATTTGTGTCACTAGGCCAGTCTCTGTATTTCTACGTGTTATTTGATATCCGGATCATTGCATGAACTCATCTACTGTTATAGAAATTAATTTTAGCAGCAATAATATTTTAAAGCAACTTTAACCTTTGTTTCTTTTCCTTTAGCTAACCACCTGAAAACTTCTTCTGATGAGCACAGTCAAGAATAAGCTGCAAAAAATTAACTGAGATTATATTTGTGTTAAACTCCCTTGGGAGCTTTTCATATATTGTATGTAGTTTTTAACTATGGTGTTCTTTTGAGCTGCAGTTGTGGTCAAAAAGATTGGCCAGCAAGCTCTGAAAAACTTATACAAACCGCTCAGGTAATTTACCAGTTAAGAATAATATGATCCCCAAATCCCATTTTAATTGAGAAACTGCCAGAGTAGGTAGAATTTTTCCTGTCCCATGAAAAACCTAGGGTAAATGAGAAAATATTAATAAGGTGTTAGCATGGGGGATAGTTGTATAGTAATAAACTAAGGGAAACAAATATATCGAGAAATGTACAATCAATAGTAGACTGTACTTTGTTTAAACCAGCATTGATAGCAATTTCCTGGTAACCATCGAGGCAGCTGACTCCACAGAGATGGGATGCAGCATATCAATTTACAGTAAAACAAGTTAAAGAAAAATAAGATTTTGTCCAACCCTGCTTCTATTAATCTATGTGGTCGATATTTCCATGAAATAGAACTTTTCCTATTTGCACTAAGATGAAGCACCAGTTTCAGTGCTGGTCTTCTCATGATTATATTATAATCAGCAGGGTTTTAATAATTGTCTCAAAGGTTAATCTTACGATCATCACATTGCACTTACTCTTATTCTTATCGGTTATACTTAGTGGCAGATTGCAAGTTTTCCTTATTATCTTGTTAAATCAAGAGGTGAAAGCCTTTCAAGACTTCTCTTTTTAAACATCTTTTATTAATGCTAATATGCCAGATGGGAGAAATTAAAATGGTTCTGTTCTTCATGCTGCTGCTACCCACAATTTTACCACATCATTTGCTGGTTAAAGAAGCATATGAAAATGATAGGTAGAACCTTTCTTTATTTGACTTGGGGGAAAAATGCCATTATTTCCCAAACATATTTAAGGAACACTGAAAAAGATGGGGCTAATATACTTGGAACTCACATGCAACATAATTTCCCCCGGCTACTCATGTTTATCCTAATCTTAGATTCCAGCCAATAATCAGCAAGATGATTGCACAAGAATACTCTTGAAGTGCAGTGCCAATTGTCCAGAGCAACCAAGTCCATTTAAATGTTGATATTTTCATTTCCTCATCCTTTGGGAGATCAGAGGTTCTGGTGAGTACATATTTACTCTTTTTACAGGTTTTGCGAAGTATGTACAAAATATTTTGGCACATTATGGAGCCACTTTCCTAACCATCTGTCTAGGAGGGTCGTCTCAATATTTCCTGCTTCCCATGGACCTATCCTGGTAAACTGAAGCCTAAGCAATTCTCAGGATCTCAATGGTTACTGCCTCTGGTCCCTGAAGTCTTAATTATTGAGGTGTATGCAAAGGGTGGTTTTATTAGGAGGAGAAGCTTGAGCTGACCCTACTTCCAAAATTGAATAATCTGTAAACTGAAGTGTTGAATATTAAATAATAGTTTTGTTTAATTCCGAACACCTCCAAATTCATGCTACGTCTCTGGTTGAGATCTGTGGATCCAGCCAAATTTTAACACGTTTCTGCCATTAAAATCACAAGTGCCAGTGCTGTCATGTCTGTAACTGAAGTCCTCGGTGTTTCTTTTAGATTCTGTTCTTAAATTAGAAAGCGCTCCCTATTTTCTGCTCTTAACTTTGGCTTGGCCACACATCTCTCTCTGCTTCTCTTTCCCAGTTATGTCCCTCATAGTCCAGCTATGGGAGTATAAAACGAGATGGATCCTTACCTGCCTTTCAATTCACAGCAGAGGACAAGAAGAAAGGCAAATAACATCAACTGTTGGAAAAGAAAAAAACAGTGAAGAAATATGCATTATGAAAGTGTCCAAGCCCAGGAACTTAAAACGTGAGCCATCTCTGGTGATGTGCTTCTTCGAGCCTCCTTTTTTCTTTACTGCTCGTCACTCATTTACGCAGCTTTCCATCATCCAATGATTTTATAGCAGTTACCGATCGAGGGCAAATGATGTTGAACTTTTTAAAAAGAGATTTATTCATTTGAAAGTCAGAGTTAGATAGTGAGAGAGGGGAGAGAAAAAACTTCGTAAAGGGGCCAATCCCCAGGCATCTCCAACAGCTGGGGCTGGACTTGGCTGAAACTCCGAGTTTTTCCCAGATGTCCTACATGTGTACAGGGGCACAAGCACTTGGACCATGCATTTCCTTTTTCTCAGGTCATCATCAGCAGGGAGCCAGATTGTGAGTGGAGTAGCCAGGACTCAAATCAGTGCCCACATGGGATTCTGGCAAATGAGACGATGAGTTTTCTTGCTATATCACAATGCCGACCCATAAGTTTTTCTTTTTTTCTTAAACACATTTGTTGGTGTTTATGTAGGAGTTACATGACAAGTACAATATTGTAATGTAGATGATGATCAGATTTACCTATGGTCTCTTATTGAAAGAGATAAAGATTTTTTATTGACCTTACTACTTAATTTGAAAAATGACCAAGAAATTTTTAAATCTAATTTTGCTATATAAATTCCTTTCTTCATTTTTTTTTTTGAGATTAACACTTTACTTTCCTTTTTTGGTCATTGATATGAAAATTTGTCTTTTTTCTTAAAGATTTATTTATTTTTCATTGGAAAGGCAGATTTACAGAGAAGAGACAGAAAGAAAGCTCTTCCATTCACTGGCTTACTGCCCAAATGACTGCAACAGCCAGAGAGCTGAGCCAATTCAAAGCCAGGAGCCAGAAGGCCCTTCCAGGTTTCCAAGGACTTAGGCCATATTCCACTGCTTTCCCAAGCCACAAGCAGGGAGTTGGATGGGACATGGAGCAGCCAGGACATGGACTGGCATACATATGGGATGCTGGTGCTTAGAGAAGGAGAACTAGCCAAATGAGCCATTACACCAGCCCCAATTGTCTTCCATATCAAGAAACAATTATAGTTTCAGATTCTCCTTGAAGTTGGTTATTGCCTTCCTTGCTACATGTTGGATGTACATCATTTTATATTTGTTTTATATGCAGTGTCCCTGGAGGAAATGAGCTTTACTCATTTTCTGTGGTCAGGTTTCATTCATTATCTGTCTGTCTCATTAGTTGAATTTAGTTCAATACTACACATCTGTGTTTCAATGAAAAATGAGGCAAAAATCAGAAAGTGCACTGATGATCATCCACATCACCAGCAGCATGGAAAATAATACAGGAACAAACTACTGCCTACTTCTTGGCAGCAAGTTCCTAATCGATAGTAAACACCAACACATCTATATCATTTTTTTTATATTATCAGTGCTTTCAGACTACATATAGCACTTAACAAATATGGAAATCTTTTACGATTAATGTAATTGAATGTTAAGGTTGTAATGACCTCTGCACAACTGTCAATGTTTAAGATGGCAATGTTAGTACTTCCCTAAAGGATCTTTCTGGACTTAAAAATTTTGTTTTCACCAACTCATATTTTCATGCAAACAACACAGGGTGTTGTTCAACTTCTGCCCTTGTAATTTCCAGGCTGTTTTCCCATCACCATAGAAATCCAGGAACTTCTAAGAAAGAAATATACAAAGAAGACAGAGCTGTTGGGGGCAGAGACTGATGAGAGGGGAAGGAGAGAGTATCACCATGTAGGATAGTTGATTTAATTTCCAAGTAGAAGAAAGGTACCATGCACAAGTCGGGTCAGTAAGTGCAAATCAGCAGACTTAGGGACTCAATTAAGATACCAAATTCTATGTCAGATAGAGAATCACAAAATAGAATGACTTAAAAATGTCTTTACTAAGTCCATTAGACTTACAAAAATTGCCTAAAAAGGAATTATGCTTCAGTCTCTGCTATTCATTTTCAAAAACAGAAAAAGAATATATTTGCTCCATAAAATTCTATTAGTTGGCATCTGCTTGTGCCAACTTTGGTCTTCTAGCTATCCCAATCATCCTGTATGGCTTTTCATATTTTATTTTAGGAGAATTCCAGAATATGTTTGGAGAAAACATGATCAAAGATGCAGCTCACATGTTTTCATGTGAAGGTAAATAGTGTGCTTGGAACAGTTAGGGAAGTTACTAGAAAAGACTGCTAGAAATTCCAATACATATAGACACGTGGGCTTTTCAGAAGAAATTTGCCCTATAAGAGTTGATGGCTGCAGAGCATGGCATGCTGTAAGGCTCCATACACAATACACAGCAATACAAAATTGTATTTGTTAGAAAGTTATCAGGGAATTTGGACTAAAAAAAACACATCGAGAAAAAATAGACCTGAGAAATTATCTTCTTGTAGAAGCCTTGCTCCAAAAGGCTTTAAATTTTTCCCATGGAGAAAGTTCATTCAGCCTTTTATTGAAGTTCTTAGAGACACTCTCCAAAGTGAGTTTGCTTTAATTCTGTTCCTATTTTGTCTGAGTGCATTTGTCTTCTGTATATTCCGGCAACAGGAATTTGTCACCGTCACGGACAACACTCGGTGTGCAGAATCTGTATGACTGTTTGGACCTGCGTGCGATAGCAGACTGGCGAACTTGTCAAAGCCATTTTGTTTTGAGAATGAAAGTTTACAATTTTTCATTATAGAAAATGTATTAAAGATTAAAGGAATATAATGATCAAAAGAATATAAAGAACTACATATAGCTCTTTAGGTAACATGTTTTAACCATTTGCAATGAAACTATTATTTCACTGTGCTCATTAAAACTCTTACGTTATGCCATCCCCTTCACCACCTCCAGAGTCAGGGAGAGGAAATAAATGCCCCAATATTTTATAAAGAGAGTAACTGATGAACCCAGAACCAACAGACAGGATTGCTGATTCCAATGTACTGCTGCCTTTCCTTACCAACGAAATATGACCTTGGAACTGGGCACAAATACTTGTTCTCCAGACCTAAAACTATATCCTGTAGATCTTACAAGATTTGCTCTATCTTCAGAACTCAAAATTGGAGTCATCAAGACTTGTAGCATTCTGACTGGGTGAATCCTGAAGCTTCCGCCCATGATGTTTTGATTGTAAGGTGGGATATTTATTGTTTTTCTTTTAATTGAATTCCTTGTTATAAATTTTGTGCCAAAAATACATTAAATTGGCAGACAAATAGTGTAGTTCACATTACTCTAAATTAAAAGTGAATCACAGCAGCCTAGTGGCTAAAGTCCTCACTTCGCATGCACCGGGATCCTGTATGGGAACCAGTTTGCATCCTGGCCACCCCGCTATACTTCCAGCTCCCTGCTTGTAGCCTGGGAAAGTGGTCAAGGACGGCCCAAAGCCTTGGAACTCTGAACCCACACGGGAGACCCGGCAGAAGCTCCTGGCTCCTGACTTCGGATCTGCTCACCTCTGGCCATTGAGGCCACTTGGTGAGTGAACTAGCAGATGGAAAAATCTTCCTTTGTGTCTCTCCACCTCTCTGTATATCTAACTTTCCAAATAAATACATAAATCTTTTTTAAAAAATGAATCCCATGGTGGGTATTTAGCTAAGTGTTTAAGATATCTGTCCACCACACTAACGTATCTAGTTTCAATTCCTGCCTTTGACTCTTGCCTCTGGTTTCCTGCTATTGCAGAAAAACCCTGAGAAAGAACAATGTTGGCTCAAGTGGTCGGTTTCCTGCCACCCTCACAGGGGACCCAGAGAGAGTTTTTTGTTCCTAGATTCAGCCTATCTCAGTTCTCTGGATATGTGGAAAAAGAAGCAATGCTCTGTTGTCTCTCTGCTTCTCAAAAACACTTTTAACGGTGAATTTTGCTGAAAAGTAAGTATGAGAATGTCATAAAAAATTTTAGAGACTTATGTCAGTTATTTGCATTTAAAATCCATCTTGAAACTCAGAAGGTGATAGTATTAATAAAATCTCTGCTTTGTTGACTGGGAAGCCATTTGTAGATTTGTGTTTAAAATTGCAATGGTTCGTGTGTGTGTGTGTGTGTGTGTGTGTGTGTGTTGTGTAAGGAGCCATTGTTGCTGTGCAGTACGTTATTTTCAAAAAATGATTAGACTGAAGGTCAGTATGGCCCCCTTATTGAAGAAGGAAAAACACAGGCCATTGCACATTTAGTTTAGTTTAGTTGTTCTGGGTGACCTTGTCCCAGTGCAAAATGAAGGATTGAAACATACATCAGATAGAACTGACGCTCGTACCTGTGACTTAGGTATTAGCCATATGGATAATTTCTAATAAGTCGCCAGCTCTAGTTATATTTTCAGCTGTCCAGCAAAGCAGGTTGTTACAATAAGGACCTGCGTGGTCAAAAACCGGGAGTGTAGAAATTAAAATTATGTGAGAATACATGTGATTTAGCTTATTGTAAGTAAAAAAAAGACAAATCTTAAGATAAAAATAGCAAATTGCCTAAATATTGAACACATGTATAAGAATATATTAAATCAATGACTAATACATGCTTTTGAAATCTGGATAAATGTTTAAAATATTTGTTTGGTTAAAGTCTGAAAAAGATATAACCTTATAAATACAACTGTTGGAGCTGGCTTTGTGTCTTGTTACTGCGAATAAGACATATTTGATGCGCTGCTAATAGTTTCTGCTGCCAGAAACCTTCTGTGGATGAACCGCATCCAGACTCTCCAATGGTTAAGACGGCTCCCTGAGGAGCAGGAGGGAAGACAGGCTGCCTGCGTGCCAACACCCATCCCTCTTCTGTTTGGTCCCTTTCCTCAGGTCTTTCTATAACCTTTGATTGGCACTGCCCAGGGGGTTGGTAACTGACTCTGTGGGTAAACTGGCGAGGAAGCATCCACTAGTCTACTTCCTTGGAACTTAGAGACCAGGGAGGAATCAAACTGGCAGTTACATTTCACTGTATAAGATTCACTCTTGGGGAAGCAAGGGTTGGTTTGGAGGTTAGGATGAAGCATTTTAGAATTAAATCTAAGCCAAGGGATAATTAATTTCTTCTTGAGAAGTTCTGTGTCTTCTGTAAAATTAAGAAGCCATTTAGATCTTCCCCCTCTCATGATTTAACCTCTCTTTATACACTCACACTAAACTTGGACTCCAGCAAAACTTCAAGATCACTCTTTCCTTCCATCCTTTATTTTGTTTCTCTCACTGTTTGTTTTTAAAATCAGTTTACTGTTTCCATGCATGCCTCCAACAGGCAAGCAAGAATTGATTGTTGTTATGGGTTTGGCTCTTCATTAATAGACTCTGCTCCCTGTAAAATCCTATCATGTCTCCAGGTCTCACACAAATACCTCTGTTGGAGTTAAAATAATGTATGTTTTTCTCCCATTTATTCACTCAAGAAATTGATGATCTTTATGTGTAAGGATGAGTGAACAAATGTGAGGATACAAAAGGAACGAGTGTATCTATGGGGGACATGAAATCTGGAGTTTCCCAGATTTGTGCAATGAAAAATAATTGGTCTATAATATCCACCATCTCTTCAAAAATAATTATAGAATACCTGCTATGTGTAAGTCCCCACTGTCATAGAACTTTCTCTGAGAAATATTGGTATGTAAATAGGTAAGTATAATTATTTTAGATATGATACAGCATAAGGAGAGCTGTGTGAAAAGCTCATGACAGACTGAGGTGCCAGGGAAGTTCCTTTTGAGCAGGTGTCACTGGACATGAGATCAGAATGATGAGAAGAATCCAACCATGACACATCACAGAGAGGGGGGTTCCAGGAAAGGTGACAGCAGGTGGAAAAGTTTTCTTATCCTTCGTGAAGAAAACGAAGAGACGCGGGGAGGCTGCGGACCAGTGCATTTGAGGGCGTGGTTTGAAATGCAGTTGGAGAGGAATGGCTCTAATCATGCTTAGCATCTTGTGGGTCTTGGTAAGCAGTCTGGATTTTATTTTAAATATGAGCAGAAGTCACTGAAGAATTTTAAATGAACAACATGATCTGATTTAAATAGAAACAAAAGCTTCAAGTTCTATGTGGAGAACGAATCTTAGGAGCAGGAGGGAGGCAGAAAAAGGCCTTGTGGGAGGTTCTCCACGAAAAAGGGGATTTTGCCTTGGATGAGAAAGGCCTGAGGCAACAGACACAGGGGCCAACTGAAGATATTCTGTGTGCATACATGCAGCAGGTTCTCTTCTGGCAACAGTTATCAAGAAGGGGGAAGAGGGAAAATCATGGACAACTCTTTGTGCCAAAGGAGGAGGAAAAGCAGAGCATTGAAATGCAGAGGGAAGGTATATTTCATATGTACCAAAAACTCATTGAGTGTAATTTGTGTTTATAGAGCAGAAATATTAAAAAATGCCTCTTGGTTTTTAGAAGACTCAAATGAAACATATTCTATACATTTTTCACTCACAGTCTAACTTCCCATTGTTGGATGTTAAAGCTAAACACTTATTCTAGAAATTCTTTAGTGAAGAAAAAATAGAATCTATGAAAGGTAACTGAAGCTCACTCTTCCCATCAAAATTACTATATTTGTACTATTTCAGTGCAATAAGCATGAATACGGGACTAATTATAACAACACAGTGATCTGAGATGGTTCTGATTCTAATGCTGAATTCTAATGCATTAACAACCCTACTGTCAATTTGCTGTTTGATCCCAGGAAAGTCAAGTGAATTCTTTCTTCAGTTTCTCACATGCAAAATGGTACAGCAAAGAATTTCCAGAGAAAAGTGATGGAAATTAGATCACAACAAAAGATAAAAGGAAAATGAATAGTTTATAATGATAAAATGGTAGAATCGATGGAGAAGCCTTATTTTCTCCCGTTTCTCCATCCTTATATCAATACTACTTGTTTTTAGATTTTTTTTTTTACTTCTTCACAATGTCACCTATGCAATGGAAATTATTTTACTTGATTTCCTTTTTATCCAAAATATGTTAGGTTTTCCAAAGAAATTTTGTTGTTGAAAGGGAATCATTCTGTTGATATTCATTGATTTTTTTTATTTGGTCTTAGAATTCTCTCCACTATTCTACTCCCACATATTCTATTTGGGGGATTCCAGAAATATGCCTGTCCAGATGAATGGCTTTTAGAATTTTAATCCAGTTATAAGTCATAATTTTTATCATTCTAATGCAAGAAGTCATTATTAGTGTGTTTGTAATAGTAGAATACTGTGAACCATGTTGTTTTTAAAATGTTTTAAAAGTGGATGGGGGTCTGGCATTGTGGTGTAATGGGTTAACTGCCTGCAAAGCTGGCATTCCTTATGGGTGCTGATTCTAATCCCAGCTGCTCAACAGTGATAACCTGCCTGGGATGGCAGCCTAGGAGGCCCAAAATACTTGAGTCCCTGCAGCCCTGTGGGACACCTGGAGGAGGCTCCTTGCTTCAGCCTGATCCAACCATGGCCATCGCAGTCGTTTGGGAACAGAACGGGAGGGTGAAAAATCTCTGTCTCTCCCCTTCTGTAATTCTGCCTTAAATACAGTCTTTAAAAATATATTTTGTACACTAAAAAATTATTCTGTTATTTGTAATAAATCTTGTTGGAGATGTGTTTTTCCCTTGTTTGACTATTAGAGGAAAAACGAACCCATTGAAAATGTGTATGCATGCTTTCAAAGCAGTGATTTTGTTTATGTATTTAGGGACCTTTTTAAGAATCGTGCAGTTTCATATTTTATTTTCTTTATTTCAATTACTTTGTAATACATACAATTCTACCATGGAATGCACTTCTTTCAATATGAGATGGGAAGTACAAAGTAACAAATAAATAAATAAATACTTGTTTTGTTTCGATAAGGCAGGTGTCCATGAAGCTGTCCAGGGTTTAGCAGTGATGGCCTTGCTCCTAGAGCTGAGTTCATAGAGAAATGTGGATTCGCTAATTTCAGAACACAATGCCCTTCAGAGTAAGTAACCACTGATAAAGGGGTATCAACTCTAGCACCTTGTACTCATGTGCTGCTTTTCTTTCTCAAAACAGTTTCAGTCAATCGATGCTTCATTTTCAAACATTGTGCTCTTACAATAACTGGGTATTATGAAAAACAGCACAGTGACCGCCTGGAGGAATGTGTGATCTGGTGGAGACCAGAGATGTGTGAGTAGGGGCAATCTAACTGCCATGTGACAAGGTCTAGTACATGGCTCTGCTCTGGAGAGCAAAGATGAGGCGGCAGTGCAGGTGTCATTTCATCTGAGCATTTTGCTTTTCGAGGTAAATAAGGTAGGTATTTCTTTGCACGTGAGGCTTGAGGAAACAGACTTTCTGATGGGTGGCATGCTCTCGCCAGAGGTTACAGAGTGGCTTGTTGGTGTAGTGGAGGACTTCTGACCCCCCAGAAAATGCTCCAGAGCCCAGCATTCTGCATTCAGGGGCTCTTCTCTTTTGATAGATGCTCAGTTGGTGCTGCAATGATGTTCATGGACAAAAGCTGTCCTGTCATATGAATTCACATCACATTTCAGAGGGCACAATTGAGGCAATCTCTAAATAAGACATCCTTGGGTTTTCACATTTTCATTAAAAAGGGGCTGTGGTTTTACTAGAGAGATATTTAATGGGATTTTTATTCATATTTAAATATTTGAGCAATTATATTTGCTTTGATGATAAAAAGCAAATGTGAGGCAAGCGACTTTTCAGCCAAAAGCAGAATAATAAAAATTCTGGTTCAATCAAATTGTGGTTGGATTCATAGAGAAGTAAACCAATTGGCATGTGTAGTTTCTAATTTTCCAGAGATGTACAGGGGTATTTTAGTCATTTTCTAATGTTTTTCACAGTTGCCTCAAAAAGTTGGAAGTATGATTTTTTTCATTTAATAGTTCTTACAAGAGCACTTTGGATTGGATTTATTTTTCAGCAAATACTGGAATAAACATGAATGAACTTGAACTACACAATGACAACTATTGTATGGACTGAGTTGGAAGCCTGCTGAGTACTGGCAGCCTGTACAATCTAAATGATCAAGAATAGAGATTTCCAGGCTACACTCTGACCAACTTGGAGAATGTGAACAGGAAACTAATTGATTCAGGTTTTTTTCTGTATCGATTATGTTGGAGGTCTAATTGAATCAGACAGATACACATGAGGTGCTGAACCACTGGGATAATACAGTCGGACCTGTTACAAACAGTGATATAATTGAGGATTTGTTAATGTTTGTATTATGAACCTCTATGATGAAGGACTATTAAGTAAGTATTAAAAATTCACTCTCAGCTGTAACTTGCCATTCATGGCCTCAGTTAGGAAGCAATTTTCTTTTATGAATTTTCTATTTAGAAAAAGAATGAAAAAAGCTGCCCTGTATATAGCTTTGTAGCTGACTTTCCCTTTTAATAAAAGTTTTAGGCATGGGTCTCACTTATGAAATGGAAAATTTCAGAAATGTGAGAAGTAAAGGAGGAAAGTGTTGTTTTCCACATCGCTTGTCTTTTTTCAACAAATAAAGGGCTCCTTTAAAAGATAGATTTACTCAATGCTTTGCAGGGTACTGAAAACATAGAATTAGATTTGCATACAAAATAAAGATTTTTTTTTGATTGGAAAGTCTGATATACAGAGAGGAGGAGAGACAGAGAGGAAGATCTTCCGTTCCATGATTCATTCCCCAAGTGACTGCAACTGCTAAAGACGCGCCGTTCCAAAGCCAGGAGCCAGGGATCTCTTCCAGGTCTCCCATGTGGGTGCAGGGTCCCGAGGCTTTAGGTCACCCTCCACTGCTTTCCCAGGCCACAAGAAAGATAGCTGGATGGGAAGCAGAGTAGCTGGGACATGTACCTGCACCCATAAGGGGACCTGGTTGCTTGCAAGGAGAGGATTAGCCAATGGAGTCATTGTACCAGGCACATTTTTTTTCATCCTTGCAGTGCTAATGAACGTGAACTTTCCAGAACTGTCTTACCTCTATATTGTATATCAACTGACATCTCTATACAATTAATTAGAGGTCCCACCAACAGACTTAATTTAAATAGATTTGAATGTTCAGATTTGGTGATAGATCCAAAGAAACCAGAATGTTAGCCATTTATAGATTTCAATAGTATTCTGCTAATTTAATGTAGATACAAATGGTGAAGGTGGGTCAATGATGGGCTTTGGAGGAAAGAATTTTACTGAGGATCATCTTGTCTCTCCTCCTTGAGTGTCATGTTCTACCAAGAGACTTTGTACATCTGTCTCCCTTCTTAAGTTGGAGACCACATTACATAATGGTGACAAGCTCCAACAATAAAATGAAAATAATCAAATTACATGCATCTTTTCTGAGTTTGCCGATGAGGACATACTGAAAGAGTGCTATCAAGACATTGCTTTTCACATACATTCATTAGTAATTCAGAGACTGAGTAGCTGATGGTGAGCTAGTGTAATTAGCAGGGGGGAAAATGGAAGAAATGCATGTTGCTATAGCAATATGTTCATCATGAATGATCTACAGCATAAACACCCAGATTAATTTGCAAGATGCCAGGTAGAAAGCTGCATGGCTGACTAGGCTACTCTCAGATGCCACAGTATTTGTTTCTATTAAGGATAAACATTACAGTGGGGCTCTCAAAGCGGGTGTGCCTGTCACTGTCAGTCACCTGGAGGTTGCATTCCCAAAGAGTTTTCAATTCACTTTAAATTCTTAATAGATAAAGAGCAGCATATCTTTTTCAGAGAATTAATACACATACATATACACACACTTACATACATACATACATACACCAACACAGGTGACATTTTGACACTGAAGCAAGCTTAACAATCTCATCATTCATGGGCAGAGTGTCTGCTTTTTATCTTCACACTTGCTTTTAATACCAAAGGGATAGAGCTTTTCATATGCAAGCAGATTTAAAAATATCAAAATTGGAAGCCAGGGTGTCAGGAAACCTCTCAAGAAAGCACGTGTGGATACGACCATAAGCCGGGTGGCATTTTAGCCTGCCATAGTTTAGGTTATTACTAGAAACTTAGGGCAAAAAAAAGGCATCCTTACCTCATTGGGCAGGGAAATGTGATATGTGGGTATATATAGGTGTGTGTTTATGAGCATGTCTGAAAGCTGTAGCAGCCAACTGGGGGCTTTGTTGGTGAGGATATTTTGGGGCCTGGAGCCAGGCACATGGGATGTGAGCAGGGATTCACATTCCTTGGCTTGGTCAGTGGGGTGGTTCTGCAGCCTTGGCAAAAACACAGAGCAGGTTTCTGTCCTGATCTTCTCATCCCATGATTGAACAGAGCAACTTCAGAATTGGGCAACAGGTAGAAAGGGCTAGAAAGAAGTGGAGAAATGAAGAGAAAGGCTCAAGAATTTGAGAGTTGGTGAAGTTTAGATGATCTTATTTTCATTTATTTCTCATTTTTCTTATGGATATTCATGCCTTGCAGATGAACACAAGGGCTGTTCAAGGGGGTTTCACATGATTGGGATGCCAAAATTTTGAAATCCAAAATTTTTTGTCATGTGCATTTTCCACGAACTCTTGGAATTTTCTTTGTATGTGACCCATGTGGATGGTATGCAGTGGACAAGACCTTTTCTTTTTCAAATTTAAAAATAATTTTATTTTCTGCTGTACAAGAATTAAGTTTCATGGGTTTTTAAATTTTTTATTGCATTATCCATAATCTCAGGAATTCCCCTCTCCCCACTATATTATTACAATTGTATAGTCCTTCAAAAACAGCATAAGCCCATCATTCTGCTTTTTAAGTGTATCCTGACAATGGAGGTATAGATAATGGCAGAAATCTAGCATCCTATTATCAAGATGTAATTAACAGTTTCGTTGGGCATCTCTACTCCTGAATCAAAGATGGACTCCAGTTAAACAGACAGGACTTGTATCAGTTTCTTTAGCATATGGACCTAAAGGTATGTTTGGATACCATTGAGTGTTATGTACGTATTTTCTCAGAAGACTCACTCAGCAAGTGGGGATGTCATGCACTAGGGAGCATTGACATATCGTATCCACTTAGAGCAAAAGTCGAATCACCATAAGTGTTCCCCAAACACCTGCTCTATGACAAAGCCATTGTTGTTGGGCAGAACACAACTCATCAGGCTCCCTGTTGCAGAACTTAATGTCACCTGCCAGAATCACTGAGGGTAGCGTCTTCAAAAATATGAGGACACGTTAGAGTGTTGTGGATGTGTTTTTCATGTTGTCTGAAACAGTATTGAGTATCTGGAAATAACTCCTGACATCTGCTTAAACCATGTCTGTTACGAGGTTGGCCAAGGGAATTCTTAAGTCTTCGGCCAGGCCTGGCATTCACCAATACTAGTCCTCTGGGATTTAGTCTAAAGGCCTGAGGTTGCCAAACCCAAGTTGGACCCTGCACCACTTAGTCTGGATTGACAGTCGCTGTGCAGAGGAAGTGAACAATAAACATTGTGTCCTTTGGGGTTCCACAAAGGAAAACAATAACTTGCATCAATTATGGTTCCAAGAAAGGATCGGTTGCTTCAGGCGACTGCCCAAAGAAAGGCAGCTCCAGACAGCAAGCCCTGAAGGAAACAAGGAACTTTCTTCTCTTGCCCCACCCTTTCAGAGGGTTAGTGCTGGCCACCAGGGAAGTCGGCGCTAATCTAATCAGGATGTTTTGCTTTAACTTTTGGTGTGGCTTTTTTGTCTGGATTGGGGAAGAAGAAGGGATGTTTTAAAATATTGCATTTTCAAGTTGCTTGTACAAGTGTCCCGGTTGTTTTGCCAATATGAATTCTGCATGAGGGAAGTAGTTAAGGCTTTTTTTTTTTTTTCTATAGAACTCAAAGCACAGTGCTGTGGCTCTAAACCTTGGATGACTTCATTCCCAGGAGACATTTGGCAATGTCTAGATATAATCTCAATTATCAAGACCAAAGGGGGGTGGTATAGCAATGCATTGTGCTATGAAATGTCCTACCATGTATAGGAAAGCCCATCACGGTAGTTGTATCTTGGAGAAACTCTTGTCTAGGAGAACTGCATGATAACTTTTTGATGTTTGACTAGTGTTCAGAAAGACACAGCTAGAACTGAGCTGAAGTCTTTAGTAACAATTTCATGGCTGTCATAAAGGTACAGCATGTCAAACCCTGAACAGATTAAGTAACAGCAAAGGCAGCTGGAATTATAATAACTCAGATTAGTTTTCTTGGATCTCAAGAGCTTCAGTGTGGCAAGTTAAGCTTCTGCTTTTGGTGCTCATGGTGTATATTGTATTGCTGGTTTGAATCTAACTACTCTGTTTCCAATTCAGCTCCCTGCTCACGTGCCTGTGACTTGGTGTATGGTCACCTGCTACCAATATGGGAGATATAGTATGGAGTTCCTGCTCCAGGTTTTGGCTTGTTCCAGCAATAGCTGTGGTAGCCATTTGGTGAGTGAACCAGCAGATAGCAGATCCTCTTAATCTCTGTACGTCTTGCAAATAAACAAATCTTATAAAAACATAGAGTGAAATGGAGGAAAAAGTTTTGTTGAAAAGATGAGTTCTGAAAACATTTTTGCATTTGATTTCCAGTCTAAAAAATGAGGAAATAACAATGTGAAAATTGATAAAGTTATAAATAGATTATTTGGACTCTGGAATAATGTAGTACAAACTTGCAGGATAACAAAATAGCTTAAATTTTATTAAATATTATGTTGCAAGCATTATGAATGCACAAGTTCTCTGAAATGTTATTTGAGCTTCTAGTAAGTATGTCAGACAGGAATAATCACCCTGTATTATAGATAAGAAAGCATAGCTGGATTTAAACATGGGTCTTATCAGCCTTGTAGACTATTTTGTATCCCACGAAATCTGCTTCTCTACCTACACTTGTTGTCACACAATGCTGCTGAGGAATTTCAGGTTCAAATCATAGAATCATGGAAGTTGGGGAAGGGCATGGCTCACCACTGCTCACAAATCAGCAGTGACTCCTGGTTTGTACTGGTAGGAAACTCCAACCTCTAGACAAATGGCTTACAACAGCCCACATGGTTTCTACACACAACCCAGTCCCTCCTGACATGCTGATCTTCGCTCCTACTACATGTGCGTCATTCACTCTCCACGCCAGTCTCTTTGGCCCTGGAATTCATCAGACATAGGATATTTGCCTAGACTCTTTCTTCCAAATTAAGCACTATTTCCCCAGATATTTGATGCACTGAACACACCGATTTGCTTTGAAGATTTGCAGGAATATTAGCTTCTCCAGAAGACTTAGCGGATCACCTTTAGATGGCTACTCACTCACTTAACTGGTTTGCTCTTATCTTCATATATGACTTAATGTCTTCTCTTAGGCTTTGTTTGACCCCTGTACTTCTTCCAACTGTCTCCAACTACATCCCACAGTAGTCTCTCGGTAGATATTTGTGGACATGCAAATAGGCTAAGTCCACCTTCTGTTCTAGACATTTCATGGGCCAGATTTGGAATAGATTTTTCTTATTTAGCATCATTTACATAGAAATGAATATAACAATATTTTACATTTTTAATTTATTTGAGCGGTTTTACTTCAGTAAGCTTTTTTTTTAAATAATAATCCTGATCTGACCTTATTTTATCTGAAACTTATTGTAGAACAAAAATTAGAGGATGAATAATTACCTGGCATGATTGCATGTTTGAAATCATTTGGATTATAACATTTGGTAACTTTATACTTCCTTTCTAGGACACACTATACTGTGAGAGTCACTGAATAGTAATTAAAAAATAACATATTTTCATTTCCCAATAAGAATAGTTTACCTGGACTCAGATAGTATCAACTAAGAAGAGCTGTTTTTACAGTTATTCCTGGCCTATGTCTGCCTATGAGAAAAAAAAAGTCACAGGACTTTTTATTTAAATTTCAATAATTTAGTATTTTACGTAGGGTTTGGTTTCTATGTAACTACAGTAGTCCATTGGGACATAGGCATGCATGTTTTCAGCTAATAAAAAGCCATTTGTGATTCTTCATTCTGTGTGTGTGTGTATGCCAGGGCATATCCTCCTACACAAGCATCAGGATTCTTAGGGAAAATGAAACCTAAAAAACAAACTGTTTCAGATATTGACGTAGGCAACTTATGCACCTTTTAATCCTCAGAAAGGTAAAAAAATACGGTCAAGCTTATTTACTATCTTGTTCAGTGAAAATATAATACTTACGAAGCCTGTGTGTGTCTAAATAAAAATATCAAAAAGCTCTCCATTTGAGTGTGCTTTTTGCCTATCTAAGGTCTTTTACGATGGGGGTCAAAAATTTTTTTAGATAGCATGCGATATTTAGGTAACTGAGTGTGATGAATCATGGGTAAAATGCTACTCAAAGTGTGAAGTTCTGTCCCAGGCTAGTCTTACTCTAGTGGGTAAATAAATTGAAGGATTTTAATATAATAGCAATCTCAGATGAACTTGACTATCCATTGACTGATATTGCCTTGCTCAAGACAAGTCTGGAAAGTGATTGTAAGAAATGGATATGGAGGAAGACCAAAGTGTGCTATTTAAGGCCCTGTGGAATGGTAACGTTTGTGTTCTGTAGTGAGGAGGAGATAATTAAAGAGGCAGAACAAATGCACCCAGGAACTTGGGATGTAAACCCTAAAAGCACACTGGAATGCTGCCATGGAAACCAAGGGAAATGGGTGCATCACGAAGAAAGGTGTGGTCAAGAATATCAAATGTCACGGAAGCACTTGGATCAAATACCCTGCAGGCAGCTGTCTCAGCTGTCATTTCATCTCTACGGTGGATATTTAGACAGCAGTCGCATTGGGGGCATTCTGAAAATGCACCAGTGATTGAAACTTAGTATTTTTGTGTTAAGTCACGATACTCAAGCAGATCAATTTAACAAGATAGACACTAGACCAGCAATATTCAGGAAGCCTAGAAAATTTGAACATTTCTGTGATTTTTAACGCACCTCTGTATAGCTTCTGATGTAATAGAGACAACATTAAAGAGAAAAAAATAGATTTGAAATATGTTTCAAAAATAAACACATACACATGTATATATGTATAATATTTCTCTTAGACATTCTGGGAATCAGAATTTAAAAGCCTTTAAGAACATTTTGAAGGGACCCTTGGAGACAATTTTACATATTTTATTGTGATGAAAATTGCACCCAGTCTGCATCTTTCTTTAGATACTATTGTAATCCATCAGGTTGATTATCCCTAAGTATATTCATTAAGCATTGATAACATTTTTGATTATTCTTATAATCAGTGTATATTCAGTACATGTATATAATGCATGGTGGAACATTATTTGTAGCAATTCTATCTAGCTAAGCTCATAGATTTTTAGCGCTATTACCAACCCCAGGCTCTTTGACTCATTAGAAAATAGAAATTGATATGAGACCAATATGTGATACAGATGAGGTTTATTGGTGATGTTTGTCAAAGTACAGAGGAACTAGGAGGGCATGATGAGGTTGTGCCAGCTGGTCTCCCAGTGGGAACTGAACAGTTGCTTCAAAAAATTTTTTTTAATTTTTATTTTTTTGATACAGTTTCATAGGTTCAGGGATTTCCCCCTTTACCCTCACCAATTATCTTCCCTCACCTTTGTTTTCCCCTGTTTTATTACAATAGGATAGTCAGCAATATTCACAGATCTGGCAGTCTGTTATTTCAGCATATCATGACAAGGGGTTTGGGGTATAAGGTGGTTTCCTCCTAGCCCAGCCACTTGGATCTGCCCTTGGTCTGGAGTTCTAGCTTGTCCCCCAGCACATGAAAATTTGGAGTGTGCGTGGCTCGATGCTCTGAGTGGCTGCTGTTGTTTCTTGTACACATCCCACTCTCAGGATGTAGATGCTGCTCATTTCTGCCCCCTCTTCCCAAGGAGACGTGGGCTATCCCAGGCATGCATTCAGGTTGCAAAGGTCCCTAACAACACAACAGGAGATCTTTTGCAGTTAGGGTTTAAACCCTACCTTCTCCAAAGTACTTTGGAGCCGGATACACAGGTGGAAAGGGTCTTGATGGACTGAATCTTGTTTCTATCCTGTCTCATTTATAATAAAACATTGATTATTGCAAAAGGTGTTTTAAAGGCTGGCGGTGGGAGCAAGTCAGGGGCTGTTAGTGTCCCAAGAAAAAGAAATCATGTTTCAGATCTCAATTCCATTGCTTCTCATCCTTTTGGCTAAGATCAGATCCCAATTCCATCCTTTACACAATCCAAAACAAATGTGTTGTCTTCTTTATACAGTAAAGGAAACATTCAACTGCAAAAAGTAAGGCTTCTCTATTTGATTGAAAACTTAATATTCTCTAACATTGACATCTGTTTCTGATTTCCAAGACAATCTAACCTAATTTTGAATTGATTCATAGTTTCCTAATACTATACAACAGTCAAGAAAATGCTGGTTTGTCTGGTGACTTTAAGACTTTATTAATTTGCGGAGAAGGGAGATCAGTTGTTATTCCTGTTTACTAGATGCAAAAATAATTGAGAATCTAACCTATCTATCCTAGGTGGTCATGGATAGGGAATCAGCATGGCACCTTTCAGTATCATTCCGTCTGAAATGGAGCTCATGGGGTGTTTGCAGCACATAATTTACCACATGAGACACCTGCATCCCTTGCTGGGGTGCCTGTTTGAGTCTTAGCTACTCCACTTCTGGTTTCAGCCTCCTGCTTATGCATACCCTGGAAAGCAGCAAGCAATGTCTTAAGTAGTTGGATTCCTGCCACCCCCATGGGAGACACAGATTGAGTTGTGGGTATTTGAGAAATGAACCAGCAGTTGGGAAAGTGCTTACTATCTGTCGCTGTCTCTCTCTCTGCCTTTTAAGGAAATAAAAATCAAAAATAAAACAACACCTGCTAATGCTACTCTTTGCAATGCTTGTTAGTTGCTCAGCACATCTTATTCTTCATCACACTTAACACTATCTAATGATAAACGTTTATTGTCTCATTGTTTAAGAGTTGTGCTATTGTGTCTGTGTCTATTGTGAACTTCCTATGGCAAGGAAGCTAGGCTGCCACTGTTGTGGCCCAGGGCCTACTGTAGTCTCTCAACCCTATAATGACATTTCAGAAAGCTGTGCGATATGGAATCCAAAGACAAATTTTTGTGGCCCCAAATTTTGAAAACCAGGCATTTGAAAGGTCTTGAAAAGTTCATGAAAAATGCATATGCTGAGGAGCCAACACTGTGGCTCAACAGGGCAATCATCCACCAGCATTCCATTTGTGCCCTAGCTTCTTTACTTCATATTAATTTTTCTGCTTGGAACGTGAGAAGGCAGCAAAGGATGGCTTGATTCCTTGGGATCCTGCACCCATGTGGGGGACCCAGAGGGGGATCCTGGCTCCTGGCTTTGGATCAGCTCAGCTCTGGCTGTTGTGACCATTTGGGGAGTAGACAGGAAGACGAAAGATCTTTCCCTCTCAGTCCCTTCTTCTCTCTGAGGATCTGACTTTCAAAAGAAAATGGATAAATGCTTTGAAGGAGGGAAAAAAGGAAGGAAGGAAGGAAGGTCCTTTGTGTATGCGAGTGCATAGCTATGTTCCTTGTTCTTCTCTGACACAGCTTACTCCTATTAGAGGCAGAATGTTATTTCAGCTCCTGTGTGCTTCAAGTCAAGCTGGTCGATGATGGGCATAGGCCTGAGCAGGGCTCAAGCCTTTCAAAAATTTATTTCTTGAGCTTTTTTTATTTTTTAAGAAATTAAATTAATTTCATTCTATTGGAAAGGTGGAGGACCATAGAGATCTTCCATCTGTTGATTGCCTACACGAATGCCTGCAATAGCTAGAGTTGGATCAGACCGAAGCCTAGAGCCAGAAAATACATCTTGCTCTCCCATGTGAATAGCAGGGACTGAGACACTTAGGCCATCATCTGCTGCATCCTAGGATGCACATTAGCAGGAAACAGAAGTGAGAAGCAAAACCAGAACTCAAACCCACACACTCTGATATGGAATGCAGTTATCCCAAACTGTGCCTTGGTCACAGCCCCAAAGGACTGCCCTAAAGCTTTACAGCTTTTATCAGAAAGCCAGGTAACATAAGCAATTAAACTCATCAATCCCATTCTTGCCCAAATCTTGTAAACCTGGGTATGATAAGGCTGCCCTGGAATCTCAGTATTTTAAATAGTGATATCACACATCTATACTCTAGACAATGGCTCAGGCTATAGCAGAGTCCACAGCCACTCAGTTTAGCTTTTATATGTTCAGTGCTCCATTAAAAAAGACCAAGTACAATGTTTAAAAAAAAACCTCAGAACTTACATGTAACCAAACACAGAGGCGTCTTCTGAATGTTTTTTATACTTCATTATCAAAGTAATTGAGCTTATTGAATTGCCAACCAATATTGAATTTGCCAACCAGCACTTTGTAGGACAGCCCAATTATGTCTATTACTAACACAGGGATGTCTACTCTTATCACAAAAGTCATATTATTGACTTTGTTTAATGGAAATCACATTGATATCAGAGATGTAAGTAATGTAGCTGAAATATCTAAGATCATATGGTGAATGGGTCAAATCGCTGGGCTTTGACTCATCTGGCTAACCTTACACGTGTTTCTCTGTTGAGCTCACAAACTACCAAATGAATAAATAGGCTTGAATCTTGTGGATTGCGAACTGTAGTTAATAATACCCACACATATGTCATTTTTACATAATATATAAAGTAATTAATGTATTTCTTGCAATCAAAAGTTCATCAGTACATATCTTGGACAAGTCTAATTCTAATACATGTCTTCAAGTTAATTTAAGACCTACAAAATGATGTGAAATAATAGACCATTTATTTTCTTAGGCTCTGTCACGTGCATATGTTAGAGTATTGTTTTTTCAATGAGAATTGTGAACTTATTCCTAAATAGGGATAGTACTTCTAGGGGAAAATGAAGACTTTCTCTAAGTTAAGACGTTCTCAAGTTGATATTCCAAATATATTTTTAGATATTTCGACTCTAAGTAGGTATCCTCGTCTGTGTCAAGTAGGAGTCTACCAGCTGCTGAGCACTGTGCCCTCATAGGAGTAGGAAGGGAATGAAGAAGTTTGTCCCTTAGCCAGGACATGTGTACACAGAAGTCCATCTCTACAACATGCCCACAGGGTAAACTGTACAACCTATGGCATTGCTCTGTATTTTGAAATGTCAGGATCTCCTCTGCCAGTTCTACCCTGGTCTCACCCTACAACAGAACATTTACAGTGGTCTTGGCAAGGTTCTCTGCTGCAGAGATGGGAACCGGTAGATATAGATGAGTTCAGAGAGATCTGCTTCCCTTGTCTGGGTAACGGCATCTGAAAGCGCTTGCTAATGAGCAGGTAGTATTCTCACTCTCATGAAGACAGATCGAGGGTGTACCGGAGAATGAAGCAAGGCCAGCCATCACAAAGTCAGGTTGCTATCGGAGATGTTCTCTCTCTCTCTGTGCCGAATATTAACCAGAAAGCAGGCCCAGGTAGGACTGGCAGCAGCTTTCTCGGTGTCAGAAGGCCAGCCACATGAAAAGTCCATCAGGAACAAGTGAGAAGTAAAAGGAAGTTGCAGAGAAGCAGGGGCACCCTGATTGAAGTACTGCTTGTGTCTCCACTGACTTGCATGAAACATCTCTTATTTAGGTCACTGTGAGTTGGTTGATGCGTTGCTTACTGCTGAAAGCCTCTTTGGGGGGCCTTGCTAGAAACCTCTTCCAGGAGACGGGTGCCCAAACACCCAGAGGCTTCCTCACAGTCAGTTTCTGCCTTTGTCATTTCTGCTCTTCTGCTGGTTCTCCTGTCTTGTACCTTGCTAGTAGTACTCAAATTCTTATCCAATAGTCCAAAATTATTCAAGGTCTCTCCATCCTTTCTAGGACAATGTCCACATTTCTCAGAAGTCATTAGGAAACTCCTCTACTGTTAAAATTCATGGCAAAATCTAACAAGCTGCCTTTGGTATATCTAAATAAAATGTATGGTTTATTTCCTTTGGCTCTTAGTCTGTTGGCTTTCTGGAATCCTTTGACCCACTGTATCAACCAACTCAAGTGAAATATAATCTCTTTTCTTTTGTCCATCTGCTTGGCGAGTTGCTGATTTTTCAATGTTCTCATAGCACTTTGATACACGGTTATTCTGGCTTCCTACCATGGTTTATCAACATTGGCTTGTTAATATCATCTTGTGTCTGGATTGTGACTCATTTGGTCAACTTTAGGCTAATGCATCGTTTTCCAAGACTCAACCTAGGGTTCTACATGTACACACTGAAGATTTGCTGATTATGTAAAGAAAGGATTGAATGGATCCCCACGGTTATTGCTTCCAAACATGCTGTCAGAATGCACACCCACATATTCTTTCCCCAAAAGAAAACAATTTTAGAGAACATGGTACCTGATGTCCCATATTTTCCAGGTTGTTCTGCATGGGATTTAAAACTGCATGCAGGAGCCCTGCTTGTTAGTTAGGTCCTCTAAATTTAGACTTGCTTTAGGAATTATAATTTTCTTTCCTCTTTTTTTTTCCTTTAAAGACTTCTACTTCAAAGTGAAGGAGAGCCAAGAGGAGGTCTAAGGTCTACTTCTGTGTATTTACTTGGTCTGAAATAGCACTGGACTTTTGTTATATGAGGTTTTCATATGATTTAGAAAAAAAAGTTGTAACCTGTTGCTTTGTTTGAACAGTGATGGCAGAGACCAAAAATAATACGAGGTTCCAAATGTGTGTATGGAAATGAAAACAATTTTGGGCAATTGCTGCAAAAACTTCCACTCTCTTTGTACACCTTTAGACTCAGCCGGAGCCAGATCTGCCCACAAAGGCAACGTTTAACTGATGGGTCCTCTTTATGAAAGACCTCTTCCAGGGGCCGCATCTTGGGGGGTTTGGGGAAGGCAAATGTGTGGTCCTGTCTAAATTTCATCAAGGACTTCTCTCCCCATCTGACCCTGGAAATTGCTGCAATTTTGGCTTCCTGTGGTATGAAGTTTAAAAAAAAAAAAAACCTCTAAATCAGAAACGATAGAAATACACTCCACCAGGTAAAGGAAACTTCCAAAACTTACGTGCCAGGGCCAACTGTATATTGACAAACAACACTACATAAATCTAACTTGTGTCAGGTTTCCGTTATTCCAAAGTATCTCTGGGTTAGTTTAATGTAGTACATCCTTAGAAGCTGCTATTAGTGCTAGATATTTTTATTATTCCCTTCAACAAGAAGAGAAGGAGCAGCACAGAGTTTTTGAAAGAATGTCTGTAAGGAGACACTGGAAAGAAGGAGGAGAACAGCAGTGTGAATGGGAAGTTCCTAGCAAGTGAAGCAACTTGAATACTTGCCAGAAAAAGAAAGGTCATGGTCAATCCGCCTGCTAAGTAGGCCTGAGTTAAGGAGACCACAGAGCTGCCTGTTGGCCTAAGACAGCTTTGATGGAAAATGACAAATGAGATTGACAGGGGCAACTGAACCCTTGCAGCTGTCCACTTGAGGCATTCTTCTCCAGGATGGCTACCACATGAATTTAAGAAGCTGCAGACATCAGGCATTTAAGGAAATGGACACCATGTCCAAACCATGTTAGAATGCAGTTTGGAGCCCAGGGTCACTGTGACAAGAATAGGAACAGCCTAGTCACCTTCTCACTGGAGTTAATCCCTGTTATCTCCACCAGTTTCCCCTAATAGCCTCCAGGGGTCTGGTTTCCTGCTTACCTGTCTCTAACTGTGGTCCTAAATCCAGGCTGTTTAAATATCTTACCTGCTTAAAATCCTGCTATAAAGTTGTGCAGTTTAATTTAAAACCCGTAGGAGTTGGAAACAAAGTGCTTTATTTTATTTCAAATTGACAGGTAAAAATTGAATATATTTATCACAGACAATATGTTTTGAAATATGTATATATTATGAAATGGCTACATCAAGCTAATTAGCATACACATTACCTCACATACTTATTATTTTGGTGGTTAGAATGCATAAAATCTATTCCTTTAAGCAGTTTTCAATATTGCCATATGCTATAGTTTGAATGATTTTTTCTACTCCAAGTTTCTCATTCAGGAAAACTTAGTCCCCATTTCAATAGAGTAGAGGCCCATGGCCAGTGAGAAGCATTAGAATACGAGTGGTCTGTGCTCACGAGTGGACTGACTGTTCTAAAAGAGGGCTTGTGCAAGTGGTTTGGCATTCTTCTGCTATCCTGCCATGGGAGGCACAGGCCACAGTGCCATCGTGGACCTGTGAGCTCATCCTAGACACAAATCTTGCTGTCTCCAGAGCTACAAGGAAGAAGTGTCTGCTCATTATAAATAGCCTACTCTCTGCTAGTCTGTTGTGCTGTGCCAAATGGAACAAGGCGCCAGACTCTGCTAATGCCCGCAGTCACCATGTTGAACAAGAGATCACTTAAACTATTTCCTTCTAACTGTAGTTGTGTGCTCTTTGACTAATGTCTCTTCAATCCTCCCTGCACCTAGTCCCTGGTGAGCATGACTTTATTCTATCCTGTGACCTGAACTTTTCATGTTCCTCTTATGAGTGAGGTCATAAGGTATTTGTCTTTCTGTGCCCATTTTCTTTAACATAATGACCTCCAGGTCATCCATATTGTCCCACAAGAATTTCCTTCATTATTTTAGACCTATACAGCTTAGGAGTTCTCTTTTCTGTACATCCTTGCCAGGAGTTTATCTTTTTGCTCTTTCTGTTAATTGGCCATAATGAATATTTTTTCATTGATTAAGACCAATTAACCTAGGTTAAATCCACATCTTGGTTATTGAAAATAGTGCTGATGGGAGTGAAGGTGTCCCTTCTATCTCATACGTTAGCTTTGCATTTATACTCAGTAGTGAGACTGACTGATTGTACGATTGTTCTAGCTTTAATATTTAAGGAACTGGCATATTGTTTTTCCATAATGGTTGTACCAAGTTACATTCTCTCCTGCAATCTTCAAGAGAATCCAAGATTCTTCCAAGATTTGTTATCTTTTCCCTTTTTTGCTAATATAATTATAACAAAGATGAATGATACTTGTATTAATTTTCATTTCTCTGTTGATTAGTAATAGAGAATTGTTCATGTATCTGTTGATTATTTGTTTATCTTCTTTAAGAACAAACTGCCCAGATCTTTTGCCTACTATTTAACTGTGTCATTTGTTTTCCTACTGGTAAGTTGTTTGATTTCCTTAACTAGTTTGGATAGTAGCTTCTTACAAAATGTAAATTTCTCAAATATGTTTTCTAGTTTCAAAGAATGCTTCTTCAGTGTTATTTTCTTCTGTGTGCAGAAGCTTTTTTATTTGATGTACTTTAATTTCCTAAATTTTGCTTTTTGATATCTGCTTTTGGGTTCATAAAAAAAATTTGCCAATAGAATGATGGTCATGAAGTTTTTTTTCCCTGAATTTTCTTCTAATACTTTTGTAGTTCTAGGTCTTCCATTTAAGTTTTTAATTTGTTTTGAGTTGGTTTGAGTGCATTGTAAAAATTATTTTTGAACGTGAGTGTGTAGCTGTGTTATCACTATTGGTTGAGACTACTGTATCATTTTATATTCTTAGCACTTCTGTTCAAATCAGTTTGATCTAACTGTGGGTTTCTGGATTCTATTCTCTTTCATTAGTTTATACATGCTTTTATACCAGTGCCACATTGTTTTATCATTGCATTTAAAAGTGTACCTTGGGCCCGGCGGCGTAGCCTAGTGGCTGAAGTCCTCGCCTGAGGGCCCCGGGATCCCATATGGGCGCCGGTTCTGGTCCCGGCGGCTCCACTTCCCATCCAGCTCCCTGCTTGTGGCCTGGGAAGGCAGTTGGGGACGGCCCAATGAGTTGGGATCCTGCACCCACGTGGGAGACCCGGAGGAGGTTCATGGCTCCCGGCTTTGGATCGGCGCACACCGGCCCGTTGCAGCTCACTTGGGGAGTGAATCATCGGACGGAGGATCTTCCTCTCTGTCTCTCCTCCTCTGTGTATATCTGGCTGTAATAAAAAAAAATGAATAAATCTTAAAAAAAAGTATACCTTGATGTTGGCTAGCATGATGCCTAAATATCTTTTAAGTGCATTTCAAGTAATCTGTATATGAGTCTATGGGTTCGTCTGCTTAATCACTTCTACTGATGTACTCTATTGCATTTTTCTTTTCATTCATTGTCTTTTTCATTCATTATGGTCTAAGATCCATAATTTAAAAATACAGTGTTCTTGTGTCTTAAATGTGTCATTTTGCTTATCTGTTCCTTATTTCACTGAAATGTTTCCCTATAGTTTTTATTTGTAAAGCGTCACTTCAATTCTTTTAAACAATGATGTTGAGTTTTTTCTCAGATGATTCATAGATACCCATTTCTATGTGGTCAGCTATTGGTGGAATTTTGTGTTATTTTAGTGGTGTCATGTCTCTTGGGTTTTCATGTTTCTTGCTGCCTTGTGTTTATGTCTGTATATTTGAATAACTTGAGATTTATTCCTGTCTTTGAAGATTAGCTTTGTCTAAGAAATCCCAGTCACCAGTCTTCCCATCCAGAAATTCTAGGCAGTCTTTATGGTATGTCACATGGATGTGTTTGTTACTGGAGTCCACGTGCAGGATGAATTGATGCTTAGGATAGCCACTGGATAAGCTGAAACTCAATGACATCAGAGCCAGTCTGGTGGTGGCGGGGGGGGAGGGGAGGACAGGAATAAAGTCCTGGGATTCTTGGGCTGGTTTGGTGCTAGGACACATTGCCAGAACCTGCTACTGCAGGCCTACGCCGAGGCCCATATTCTGATAGATTCTGGGAATGGCTTAATACTGGAAGAGGCTCAGTGCTTGAGGCTGATTAGCTCAAGTTATGGCTAGGTGGACTGGAGGACTAAGGCTACATGGCTTTTCTAGAGTTTGGCTGCACCATCTGGCCTGGAACTAGGGTAAATTGTGCTTCGAAGCTCAGATATGGGGTTTTGATCTGGAGACAAGGCTGATGGGAACTGGACCAACACTCTCTTGGGGGGTCTGGCAGTATTAGGGTTCAAGGCAAACTCTGATATGTATCTTTCCTTCCCCTAAGTAAGCAGTACCTCCTTCTGAGCTATGTCACTGAGAATTGGCAGAGGAGTGACTTGGAAATGGTGAACTAGGCGTCTCACACTCTGTATTACAGTCAGTGTGTTCTCCCACCCCATTTTATTAATATATATGAAAGTATTTTTATGTCTGAATACTTGTTCAGAATGATGTTTCTTTGGAGGAATGAACACTAGAGAATCCTATTCTGCCACCTTCTTAATACGTTTGTTAACGGTGACTCTGTCACCGATACCCTTGTAGCTATGAGCAAATATTTTGACTTTTTCAAGATTCACTATCTCACCTGTAAGCTGAGAATACAAATTATAATGCATATTTACAGAATTATCGTAAGACATACTGGATAATATATGCAAATATTAGGCACACTTTTTGAATTGTTATTTATGGTAAATAATATTACCTAGGCATTCAAATGATTTTAAATAAAATATCTGGGTGCTAAATAAATATTTACTCAAACATATCAACTAAAATCAGTATATACTGTAATAAGTATATTCTGCGATTTCAACATGTTTTTGAAGATAAACAACAATAAAAGTAACTTTTGTTTTATAACTACATATATGGAAAGCTAAGGCCATAATTTTATTATTAATAATCCATTTAAATCTAAGCACAGATAAAGGTTGATTCTCACAATTTCATCAAACTCATTAAAGTCATTTGAGAGATGGTTAGCTATTAGAGTTTTGATGAGGACATTTTAAATACTCATTTTCTCATTTCACTTCAAGTATGTAAACCATTAGCTATGTATTGAAAACTAAGGTTTAGAATTCAGTGTCGAAATCATTAAAAAATTGTAAGAATCATTATAAAACATAGAGAAAAGTTTCCCTTAATGAAACCAACAGTATTTGCGACCAAGTTTAACAACATCTTGGAAGATCCTGGCATTGTATAGTAAAGGAAAATGATGTGAATACCTTCAGGAAGTCAGAAGCAGTGCATCTGAGGTTATTAAAAAACATGCACACACCCCACAGAGGCCTTGACTTGTCAAGAATACCTGCCTATATCTGTCCATCCATTTATCTGACATCACATATCTGAACTTGAACTCTGCTTTTTCTTCACATATCTGAACTTGAATTCTGCCTTTTTTTAGCCTTGCTTCATGCTCTACTACTTTTAATTTCTTCTATATATTCTATATGTATCAGCAAAATAGATCTTGTTCTTGCAATTCCTCTTGATCAATGCTCCCTGAATGTATTGAAAGTGCATCTCACAGCCACAATAATCGTATGGTCTACTTAGAACACACCTAGCTTTCTAGATCCCATTTGCTAAAGATCTGACAGTATAGTTTTAGGCTTCACCCCTCCCCCCCAAATATATATTTTCAAAGTAGGTACCATCAGCTCCACTGCAGGTGGTCCTATGAGCACACTTCTTGAGAGTTCTTGCTGGGAATGACTGTGAAAATGGCATGAAAACACAGGTTGTCATATTTAGAACATGAGTGTGATGATTTTCAGCACTGGAAGTATCCTGAAGCATTGTCACTTCAATTTCTTGTAAAGATAAAATGGAATGGTTTATTTCATGGGGACAAATGTCTTTTAAAATTTATTCTGGTGGAAAAGAAGAAAGGCAGAAAAAAAAAGTGTATGAGAGCCTAGGATATTTGCTATAAGTTAGTCATCAATCCCAGTTTTGTTCCTTATATAAAACAATTACTTAAAAGTCTAATGTTAGTTCCCCACCTCTCTATGTGTAAATTTTCTGTAACATTTATTCTTGTCATTTTCCTCTCTTTCCTCAAATGAGCAGTGGAAATATAGGCTATGCAAAAAATAAATACTTAGGAAAAACATCCTTGTATTTCAATAAGTATGGCTGGGTTCTCTAATATATGAGATATAAATTCTATTAGGCTTTTAAAATTGGTATAAATTTGGAAATATTTTCTTAGTATAATATACATATTATTTTTTCATTTGTTGAAAATGTGAAACTTCAATATGCTAGCCTCCATTATACAGTTCATCTATGAGAATATATGTACATACATGTATGCCTATGTAGCTATTGATCTTGTATTTTGCATGAAGGTTGCTTTGTATCAGGGAGAACATATGGTATTTGTTCTTTTGGCATTGGCTTATTTCACGAAGGATCATCCAATTGGAACCTTTTTTTTTTTTTTTTTTTTGCAAATGGTAGACCTTCTTTCTTCTTAAGGGCTGAACAGTATTCCATGAAGTAGATGTACTCAGATGTAGTAGTAGGTATCTACTCCCAAATAAAAGAAGGACCCCCCCCCCAGTGAAAGTGTTAAATAAACCATGACATTAAGATGCTAGACTTTCCATCCTTGCTTATAGGTACAATACCACGATACACTTAAATAGCAAAATGTTGGACTTGTTACTATTGCTGAAGGACTATACTATTGTTATACTATGGGGAAGAACAGTGGAGGTGGGAGAATGGGAATGAAGGAAGGAAAGGGGGAGGGGTGAATGTCTATACCTATAAACGTTGTATCATGGAAATGAATAATAAAAAAAAAGAAAATGTGAAACCCCTTCTTGTTCCATAAGGTTTTTCTGGTATTGTTAAACAACTGATAGTTCTTAAACTTTTAAAAATAATTTTAAGCAAGCAAACAACCCTCAATTTGTATACTGCTATTTTTCCATGTCTGCAATTTCACATTCATTCATTCACATAACTGGATATTAAGATTTTTTTTAATGTTCATTTGCAAGTACATGTACAGAATTTCCTTGGGTCATTCACCAAACAAGATACAATAACAGGGAGCCATTTATGCTGTATTAAGCACTATTTGAGTTCTAGAGTTAAGTTACAGAGTATGTATATAGAGAATATGTAAATATAGCCATTCTATATAAGGTACTTGAACATCCACACATTTTGCTATACACAGGGGTTCAGGAATCAATTTGTCATGGATACTAGAGAGATTACTATGAAAGAGGCTGTTTCAGAGTGTTAGTGGAAATGTAATTAAAGGATTTGTTTATTTATTCAAATGATTAAAAAAATCTATCCATACCTCTTATAGTACATATGTCCACAAACTTTTTGAAGATTTTCATATATGTTGTGCCCAAATAATCAGTATATAGCATAGGCTAACTTGGCAGCAAAACTATGTGAAATTTTTGAAATATAAATTAGAGATGAAATTTCAGCTATACACCCAATCAATATTTCTGTCTACTGGAGGTCTTAAAAGTGACTGTAATTCTATCCTGAAAGAAAATGTTAGCAATGTTCACAAATAAGTTGAGTTTATCTACTCAATGAGGGACATTTCTCCTGACATAATTTAGTTCAAATCATTTTTATAAGAGGCTGGATTTTCTTAACAACCACAAAGTCTTTTTTATGATGCTTCTTGGCCTTTATTCTGAGGCAGACCCTTTTAAATCTAAACATGGTCTGTTGTATTTACTCTGAATGCCAATATATTGTATGTTACCCACCAAGTGACTCTTTTTCTCTGCTATTCAAAATTAAATAAACCAAGACACAACACATGTCTGAAAACCACAATAGTTTATTTATAAGAAGAAAGACAGCCCATCAAACTTTCCACAGGAATTTAAAAAATCCATCAGGGACTCAAAAGCCTTTACTTTCTTTCCATTCATATAATTTTGGTTTTGGCTTAACACTTAACACAATATTCACTTCAAAAGAGTATCCCTTGCATTGAAAGTAAACAATCATTGTTCTACACAGACTTTTAATTGTTCCCTTTCTCCCCTTGCCACTTTTCCACTTTCATTCCAGGCTTTTGCTTGCTTTGCATCTAGAGCAGGCCAGATGTAACATCCCTTTTTAGTTTATATTTTGATATGAGGACTAACTCATGAAAGATCAAATTGTTACATTTTGTCTCATTTCCAATTACTCTTGACATCCACAGTTTCTTAGCATTTTAAAAATGATACTTTGATTATAGGGGATGGGAGAGGACCAAATAACTGCAATTAGAATGAAATAGATTCTGGCTTTAGAAAGGAAAATTCAGTTTGGACATGATGCAAGGCAATGAGGCTTCATTTTGGGTTCAAATTTTGTGGGACTGGATAAGCCAAAACACATGATGGAAAGTGGCCTTAGTCTTATCCAAAGTGGATCTCACTAAATAGCCTCAAACTTTACTGTAAAATGCATGGCTACTGGCGACCAAGTGGGGGTCAACAACAAATGTTTGTCATTTGCTAAGTCCTACCTCTGGTGCTCTGTCTCCAGAGTAAGTACATAAATGGTAGATATGAGTATGCTTTGGTAGCTAAGTCTGTCTAGAACGTGGAATAGAGGATGTAGGTTACTTTTTTCCGGAATATTGGGGTCATAAGGAGATGATTTACTCTCATGTCACAGGTACACTGCAAATCCTGTTATCTGGCATTTCATATGGAGAAATCCATTCAGCCAATACTTAAACTATTCAATCTAAGTAATAACATCTTTTCACCAAAACATAAGGACTTACTTGCTAAATGAACAAAAAGCTCTTTTCTGACCAAAGCATGAGGGGTCATGAAATTTCTTAAAAATTATATATGGAAGGCGCTCTGCCAAGTATTAGACAACCTAAAGTTTGGGCCAGCAGGTAGTTCACATCTTTTCCTTCTTATTTTTTCCTGGAATTCAGTGACACAAGTCACTGGAACATACATAGAGATGCTCACTATCTTAACATTGTCTTCCCAAAAGGTCTACAAAACAGAATCCTGTATTCATTGAAATGTGCAATTTATAAATTCATAGATTTTTGTAGAATATAAACATATACTTATCACTCAACTTAAATTGAATCTTCTATATTTTAGTCATTGCAGACCTTCATAAAAATATACAACAACACAATTTTGCAATAGAGAAGTCTTGTCTGTATGGTACTAAATATTTTCCCCAACCTGTTCTAAATTAATACTTCAGAACTAGCCTTGTCCTGTTGTTCTCAGTTGATTTCTCTCAAGTCCTGAGTATAATTTAGTGAGAGGGAGGTATGAAGAACTGAAACAACATTGAAATAGCAAGAACTTAGAAAGAAATAAATCATAAGGCTCAGGAAGCAGCAATTTTTTTTTTTGTGGCAGCTACTAATTTCCTGAAGCTTCACTTCCTTTTGTTTCCCTGAGTTTCCTGGGAAAAGACAGACTAAAGCAAGGAGAGAAACGCATGGTGCTCAGACACTTTTGATGCTAAGAGCACTGGAATTCCTTCTCCTCTTCCTGTGTTTCTGCTGGATGTCCAGGAGTTGTGTCCCACAGACTCTGCGCAGGCTGTCACCACTTTTTTTTTTTTTAATTTACTTTTATTGGAAAGGTGGATATACAGAGAGGAGGAAAGACAGAGAGGAAGATCTTCCATCCAATGGTTCACTCCCCAAATGGCCACAACGGCTGGAGTTGAGCCAATCTGGAGCCAGGAGCCAGGAGCTCTTCTGGGTCTCCCACGCAGATGCAGGGTCCCAACACTTTGGGCCGTCCTCGACTGCTTTCCCAGGCCACAAGCAGGGAGCTGGATTGGAAGCTGGGCTGCCGGGATTAGAACCGGTGCCCATATGGGATCCCAGGGCATTCAAGGCGAGGACTTTAGCTGCTAGGCCATGCCGCCAGGCCCCATGTCACTACTTTTTAAACTGGGATCCTGGTGTCCTGTCTCACCATGTTGTTGTTATTGTTTGGGGCGCCAGAGACTCTTATTATCCTTCCAAGAAAGCTGAACTGGAGTTTCCATCGCTCTCTGAGATTCTTTTTTTTTTTTTTTAAGATTTATTTATTTTTATTGCAAAGTCAGATATACAGACAGGAGTTTTTCTGAGATTCTTAATTCACCTTATATCCCACAACATGTAATGTGAGGCCCAGAGAAGGTGGCATAGCACAAGGTGCATAGATATTTGTTGAGATAATTAACACAGCTGTATATCTGCAAGGTAATGGCATTTGTCCTTTCCCTTACATGTATCTAACATGACATTCGAAGACTGACGATACATTTCACTTCTTTCCCCTCTCAAATATCTTCAGTGGGTTTGTTGCAGTATGCTGTCCTTCCAACTAGAAAAGTCAAGCCAGACTTTCCGGAATGTTCTTTATTGTACTGCTAGAGAACATACAAATACTTATGACTGACTTTTCTGTTGTTTTACATATCACTATTTTCCTCAACTAGCTATTGGCATGCTTTCAAACTGCCAAGACAATACAAAATTTTATAAAAGTCAAAAATACCTATTTTTGCTGTTGTAATACAGTTAAGTATTATGTATATTTTATTCTTTGTCTGCTTGCTACTATTTACACATTAGATACTAGTATTTTTTCTATGATTAGATGCTTTTCAAGCATTTGTCTTAAATTAAGTTTCCATATGTTTAAGGCAGAGACTTAGTAATGCAGAATTTTGGCATTTGCATGTATTTTATTCTATTACAAAATTCTATAGCATCTGTAATTATTTAATGATCAAAACAGTTACTTGATCTTGTCAATATTTCTATTTCTAACTAACATATGAAAATGGAGATGTCCTTTTTTGTTTCGCATATTAATTATCACATGAAATTGAAAAACAGAGTTAAAAAAAAGTTTTCATTCTTAAATAATTATTGCTTGTCATCCCAACTTGAGAGGCATTGAGCCGAGTAGAGAAGTGCCACTTTTCCAAAGACAAAAAAAAAAAAAAATTCACTTTACAGCTAGTATTTGTAATTCTTTGTGAGGAACCTAACCTATGAGTTAATAACATTTACATGTTGTACACGTCTAGCAACAGAGCAGAATATTTATGCACCCTGGGTCTACCTGAATGAGTAACCAATAGATTCTAGTTGAAGCAATGTCGGGTTGATCATTAGGACTCTGCTTGTCTCTCTGGAACCTCAAGAATGAAAGGAACACCAATGCTCCACCCGTAATGAGTCACTTCCCTATACATTTTACTTTATATCATTATATTCGAGATATCTTTTATTAAGATCATTGGAACTTAATATTAACTGAAGGACAGTATTAAAGAAAGAACAACTACCAACTGAACATGTATTAGGCCTAGGCCACTGTCTGATGCTTTCTCCATAAATGACATTGTATAATCTATGAGGCGTTTAACCTGAGTTTCTGAAAGGCAAACAACTTTGCTGTATTCCAGGGGACTAAAGGGCAGAGTTAAGATTCAAATATGAACCTCTTTGACATTAACATCCATGCCCTTGGCCAATCTGCAACACTATTGGCACTGCAAAGAAGGATAAATACTATGTAGATAGAAGGAACACATCAGAACCAAGGATAGGAGCTGCCATTGGCCCTCTGGAAGAAATGTCCCAGGCTATACAGTCACAGAAGGGCTTCCTTAGCCTTCTGTTTGTCAGGTCTCCTTCTTAAACCCATACTTTTCTTCTTTCTTTCTGCAGCCTGGCTTGCTCTTTTTCGTTGCGGGGAAAGCACTTTTCCCCTTACCCATAATCCAATCTTTTTAAAACAGATTGTGCCTCTATTGTTAGGAGAAGGATCATCCTGTACAAATGTGACAGCCCGGGTACATTGCTTTCAACTCCAAGAAATTGCCTGGAATGAGTCGCTGTTAAGAGTATGGAAGGGAAAGCACAACAGCAGTTGTGGAGTCAAGCATGCAGCATGATTGAAAGATGTTCTTTTTCATGTTAGTGTAAAAGTGCACAGAATTGGTGGATTTGTGTGTGCAACTACTCTAGGGAATAACTCGTGTAGTGGCGCCCTCCTGGATGGGATTAGTGACATTATTAAAGAGACTTCTCACCTGACACCTTCAGCCATGAGAAGAAAATGAGAAGGCACTATCCATGAACTCAGAGTTGGCCTTTAGCAGACACTGAGTCAAGCAGTACCTTAATATCGGGCTTCTTAGCTTTCAAAGCAGGGAGACATGAACTTAGGCTGTTGGTAAGCAGCTTGGTTTCTGGTGCCTTGCTACAGCAGATGAACAGATGAAGACAGTGCTAGCTGATACACTGACATTTGATCCAAGTAACCCCACAGTTAACTCCATGACTTAGAAAAATGCAGTGTCTCTTCCCCATGGAGCAACGTTTGTCATGAATCATTTAGAAAACTTGTGCTATTTGGACTGTGGCAAGCAGGTTAAGCCACTGCTTGCAGTACTGGTGTCTCATGTGGACACCACGTCAAGTCCAAGCTGCTCTGCTTCTGACACAGCTCCCTGCAAATGTGCCAGGAAAATATGAGATGGTCCAAGTCCCTGGGCTCCTGCACCCACAAGGGAGACTTGAAAGAAGCTCATGGCTCTTGGTTTTGGCCTGGCCCCAAGCTGATCTCCGTAGCCAATTCAGGAGTGAACCAGTGGATGGAAGGTTTCTCATCTCTCTCTATCTCCTTCTCTCTGTGTAACTCTAGTAAATTTCCTAAAAACATTTTTCAAAATATTTTACTCATTTTCAATAGAAAGGCTGATCACATTTATGGAGAGAAGGAGAGACAGAAAGAAAGATCTTCCATCTACTGGTTCATTACTTAAATGGCCATAGTGCCTGGAGCTGAGCTAAACTGAAGCCAGGAGCCAAAGTCAGGAGCTTTCTGGGTCTTCTGCATGGTTTCCGGGTCCCAAGGCTTTGTTTCATCTTCAATTGCTTTCCCAAGCAGATGAGATGAGCTGGATGGGAAGTGGCGCAGTCATAACACAAACCGGTTCCCGTATGGTGTTCATGGCTCCTGAAAGGTAAAGATTTAGCTTTTGAACATCACACTAGGCTGAATAAATATTTTTTTTTTCAAAAAAAGAACATTAGTGCTGTTTGGAGGAAGCAAATATGAAGTTAGGGATTCTTTGTTAGTAATGTGAAACAAAGCATGCTGAAAAAATATATAGAGTACAGGGAATGGGAACACTAACCACAGAAAGGATCTATCCAGGACTTAATAGGATAGACATCTGTTGGACAGAGCCAGGAAAACAATAAATAGATCAAGTAGACTGTGCTTTAAGAAGATTTGAAGATTTTTTGCAAGTTAGTTGGGAATAAAATGTATAGAGCTACCAAAAAGCCAGCATGATGGTGAAAAGTGTTTTGTTTTTTCTCTCCTAACTCACAGAAACTGTATGAGATAATAAGTAATTAAATTTTGAGATTGTCTTATAATAGATCAGTAACCCAATGGTTAAAGAATTGTCTCTAGAACATAAAATAAATGCCTCTCTCGCCAACTAGCTGATCACTGAATGTATTTTTATACAATTTTACTTTTTTTATAGTTGTAAATTTATACAAATTTACAATGTGGCATTCCACGTGGGTCTTACAATTCTTTGAATAACATCTAGTAATTGCATACAGTTGTGGAGTGGAGTGTGCTATTGACTTGCACTCATCCAATCCAGGTAACCAGCATTTCTATAGTCTTATAACTTCATTATGTTTACAGTTTCTGTGTTCTTCCATTCTACCTTTCCATAACTTAAATATAGATAGAAGGAAGATATTCTAATGTTCAACAGTAGAGTAGGCAGTTGTGGTTGACCTCCAAGTGTCTTAAGACAAATTCAGTATAAGGGAGAAGCAGGGCTAGGTTTAGAGACTGTAACCTGAATTGCTAGAATAGAAGACAATCGCTGGAAATCTCTGAGGAGGATTAAGTCAGAGATGAACAAAGGAAAAGCGAATTCCACAAAATGGCTATAAATGCTACCCAAATTTCAGTGGTACTCATAGGCTACATCTCAGATTTTGGTGAAATGAAGAGCAATCATTTTCTCTGAAATACTAACGTCTGTAGGGTAGTAATGGTGGCACATAAATTACAGTAAACTAAGGAGGAACTGCATATGATCAGGAGGAAATCTAAACAGTCAAGATTTCAATATTTAGATGAAAAAGTCTGTGTTGAAAGATCTTGAATTGATTAGTATCTAAAACAGATGTTTCATGGTTTCCAGAAGGTTCTGTCAGGGATGAATGCTGTAAAGTGTTCTCCTTTAATGTCATCTTGCTTTACTCCATGGTGACCAATGCAAATGGGTCATGGTCCTCTTCTGCCCATTGGAATGATCTGAGTTCATTTCTACACCTTGCTTCAAGTAGCAAGTCCCAAGTTCTTTGAGTTGGCAAGTGAGCTCATACTTTTAAGCTGGTAGCTGTATCTCATTCCAGAATCTTTGCTATTGTGAGGGTTGGAGAAGGGAAACAAAGGAATAACAGAATTATTATCTATCTTTTTGAGCTTGGTTTTGTGACAAGCTCTTCAGACCCATGGCAGTCACTACTGCTGGTAGTTGTACCCATTTCTTGTCTGCCTTCCAGGTCCTTTTCTTCTCTGTTTTCTCACCATCTTTCCACATTATGTTTCAGGTTCATCGCTATTGAGTAGCAGTAGCAGCTGCTATTTTCTTGATATTGTCTTCAATGAATCCTTAGGAGCGCTTTCTTCCATGTAATGCAGTAGATTAGAGAAAAACTCGGTGAGCTCGTCTGTCGATTTTTCCTCTCAGGAGCTTCTCTAGCTGAGACTTGGTTTGCACTGAGGGCTCCATGCCAGCTGGAAGCTGCACTGATTTCTGTGACTGGAGCCACAGCTCTCCTAAGTCAGTGTAGCATTACAGTGGTTTTCTGTTTCCCATTAGGCATTTAAGAAGCAGCACTCAAATGTGATCAGCATCCTGTAACTTGAGGTTCTGTATAGTGCTGGTAGCCTCGAGACCAGTAAGAGCAGGATAGGAAGCATAATAGATGGTATTTTCTCCAGCCACACATGGCTGAGTGAAGTTTTCATCCATGTCACTATCTTGATTCCTATTTAAAAGCACCGATGCAAAGGGATAGACTGTCCATATTACCACCACTTACAACTATAACAGTAATTATTTATTCAGAATGAATTGACTGGTCATTTGGTGGGGGACCCAGAGGAGAGAGGAAGGAAAACTTTGGAATTTTATCCACCGAAAATCATGCTGAACAGAATTTTAATAAAGCTCAATTTTTATTAGACCAGGAAAGAATAATATTCTTTTTCGAACAACAACAAAAACCTCGTTCACATTTATTTTAGAAAAAGAAAGACAAAGGAAGCGAAAGTGCCTTTTTCCCAGGTGACCACAGTGGATGGGGCGTGGTCTGTCTGAGGGACGCTGTCCTTGGGCCATGACCTGTGACCCGCTTCCTCCCAAGGTGTGCACTGGCCAGAAGCTGAAGTCAGGGGTAGAGGAGGGTTTCAAGCCCAATCACTCTGATTTGAGATGCGGGCCTCTTGACCTTTGGGCTAAATGCCCACCCCAGAAAGACTCTTAAGGGCAGGGAGCCGTGAAGAGAAGGACTGTGTGAAAAATAGGCACATCTCTGTTTCCTGTAGAGTTGACCAACTTATCATGATGAAACTATAAATGACAGGGCTGACATTGTGCCTCAGCCAATTAGTGCTGGCAATCCTTCCCAATCCTGGTCCAAGTCCTGGATACTCTACTTCTTATCTAGCGCCCAGGAGACTTACACAGGAGAGCAGGACTGTGTTATAAACATCTAATTGCTGTTTCCATTTGGAGAATAACCTGCATGTTAGACCTGCCTCTCAGCCCCTCTTCCACTTTTTCCCTCTGTAATAGTGACTTTCAAATAAATCTTTAAAAGCAAATAAAGACACAATGAGAAGATAGTAATAGTTAACATGCCTTGAGAGTGTTTAAATGTGTCTAGCACAGTTTTAAGAGTATTTTATATGTCAGGTATTCTGGGTAAAACATGAAACAAATGTTATTTTACAGAAATTACTAAAGTGACCAGCTAAGAATATTCATGCTCACTAATAGGCATTGACTTTAAGACCATTGAATTCCACTTATACCCAGCCCTCTGTGATCCTGAATTATTTGCTCTAAAGCAGCTGAGTTCGGATGGCTCCTTATTCTCATTATCCTCTGTCAATCAGGCTTAATTTCTTTGTGTATTTTTCTCACTCTAAACGTGGGAATTAGGGAATGACAACCACCCAAGGAAAATACTATCTTCTTTAAAGAGATAGGTTACTTATTTCACTAACAAGAAAAAAATAACTCACGAGATTTAGATTTTTTTGTAATCTACAGATTCTTATTTAAACAATGAACATTAAAATACACTTTTTACACTTCTAAGAAAGGACAGGGAACACAGATTTTGTTAGTGGAATTATTGGGGTCAATGTGTTTATCTGATATTTTTAAAATAGCAAGTCTAGATTTTTCAATATACTCCACATTTTTTGTCTTTAATATCCTTGCAAGAATTAGAACTTATCCTTACTTTTTGGTGCTGCATTTTATATCCTGGAATTAACAGAAATTACAATTCTGCGGCATACATTTGTCTTTTTTTCTTGTTTCACATAGCTACACAAACCTCCTTACTTTTACCATTGTATGAAAAAAAAAGATACTGGTTCCTGGAAGAGTTGGCCTTTAAAATAACATCAAGATGGCATATTAACCTTAAGAGAATAACACTTTGTTTTAAAGATGTTCTGAAAGTCTGTATGAGTTGGGCAGGTGAAGAAAGTGCTGGATTTCAACTATCTGGGGCAAGGAAGGCCAATTTCTCCCTGTCACTACCTGGTCCAAGTCAAGTTGACCTTTTCTCTCTGGGTAATTGTCAGTTTTCTTTCTAACCTGGCATCTAGAAGTGTGGGTTCACATCCCACCCCTGGCAGTTAGGGCTTCCAAAAAGGTTACACGTGATCCTAAAATGGAAGTAGGCTCCTCTGTGGGCTAAACATAGCAAAGACGATGCTAGTAGCGACGCTAATCGTCAGAGCCTCAGCAGGTACACACTCTTACCCTGTTCAGACTTCTGTGTTTGTGTGGGTCATTAGGAGGAACTGTCTCCAGTGCCGTTCTGACTCTGTCAGAATGGGGAGGGAGCTGATATTCCACATTGCCAGCAAATGTCCACTTTGCAGTATCGATGCCAGTACTCTGGCTTTTCATACTTTGAGGAGCAAGATCACAGGGAGCACAGAGCCAGCAGAAAGATCTGCTTTTATGGGCCCCTTCTCGTAGTGGCTGTCTTCTTTGATTGCACAATTTCTACTGGTTCTGATAGATATCCTGGTTCCCTTACTCAGCACCCTCACACACACAGGTAGGGAGAGACACATGAATGAAGTTCAGAGGCATCACTGCAGGTTGTGATTAAGCTGGCTTCTTAGTCTGCACAACCTTTCATATGGGAAAACATTCACTCCCTTTGATATGGAGCTAGAGATTACCATACCACCCTAATGTCCCTGTTAAATCATTTGACTTATCTGTAATTGGGAAATGTCTGCTTGTCCCATTGGATGATGAGGTCGCTGATGTAGTAAGTTTCTTTTTTTTTTTTTTAAAGATTTATTCAGTTTATTACAAAGTCAGATATACAGAGAAGAGGAGAAACAGAGAGGAAGATCTTCCGTCTGATGATTCACTCCCCAAGTGAGCCACAACGGCCGGTGCGCGCCAATCCGAAGCCGGGAACCCGGAACCTCTTTCAGGTCTTCCACGCGGGTGCAGGGTCCCAACACATTGGGCCGTCCTCGACTGCTTTCCCAGGCCACAAGCAGGGAGCTGGATGGGAAGTGGAGCTGCCAGGATTAGAACCGGCGCCCATATGGGATCCCGGGGCTTTCAAGGCGAGGACTTTGGCCGCTAGGCCACGCCGCCAGGCCCTGTAGTAAGTTTCTTGACACTAGTTCTTCTTCTTCTCCGCAGATCTTCACATACAGACTTGTAAGCCTTGTCCTGATTATAACCCCAGGACTATGCCTCTGTAGTATCTTCTTTGACATCCCTTGAGTCCTTTTCTGGTGTCTGGCCTCTGTCCAAACCCAAGTCAAGACTAGAACATGCGTGGATGCTGCTGTCCCCATTTTACCCTTTTGAATACTCTTACACCCTACATAACCCTGCCATGTATCAACCAGCTTCATGCTGGGGTAGCTCTAGAATTTGCAGCTGCAGGAATATCTGAGGGTCCCATGCAAGCAGGTTCTAGGGGAAAAGCCTGGCAAATTAACTGCACCTCCAGTCAGAGTATATTTTCTGTTTCTGAATCTTGTCATTGGAAACTGTTGGAATGGAGCAGACATTGTTCCTTGGAGGCCTTTCTACATGTTTGTCTAAATAGAGATGAGAACATAATTTTTCTGGGGGTCCTGAGCACATTACAAGTGGTCCTGTTCATCTTAATAACTGAAGTGTAATCTTTGGTACCTAAAACATGTATGTAAATATCCAAGATATTTTACAATGCAATCAGATCTAAATTTTCAGAAAGTGGAATGGTGGAAGGGGAAAACTGTTGATTGTCAGCTTGACAGCCAGTCCACATGACCATGGGCTGTCAAGGTATTCTGGGCCACCAGGTGATAATAAACAAAGCCAGGATAGAAACCAAGAATACAGAAGGCTTCAAGATGCCTTGTTCAGGTGGCACTTTCAGTTTTGACCACAATAGAGCTTTGCTTCATATTTCTCTAGGGGGGTTTCAGCATTTTCTTAACTCTTTTTCTATTATACTAATGTCACAATGTGTGTTCCTTATGTGAAAGAAAAGTTAAATCCAGTGCTGCCTATTCCTTCAAGAAATACGTTCTTACTATACTGAGCTGTGAATGTGGTATCAGAAGAGTATTCCAGTATGACATGCTGAACTGTCACTGGGGACAAAACAGACACTACTTCTGAAAATGATGGCTAAAAGAACACCAATCAACAAGTTATACTGTTAATGTTATATTGGAGATCCTTTCACTGTTGATCTAACTTTAAATACTCTGCTTTCTTCTCTTCTGGGTTAACAGGACTGAAAGAGCAACAGAAGACTGTTGTGGTCAAAGTTGCCTTTCAAATGAGGAGATGTCTTTTGCTTCCTTCTTTTTCCCACCTTTGGTATTCAATTTATGCACACGTGTTATCTTTTGAGATGGTCTCAGAAGTTTTGATTGTTCTGTCTTTTTCCACATTATTCTTTTTTTTTTTTTTTTTTTTCCTCTTTGCTTTTCAGTTTGGGAAGTTATGTCCGGAGGACGTACAGCTGAAATCCGGGAAGAATTGGAAAGTCGCAACTACCAAAAAATGTGTCCTCTATCTACAATGACTTTGTTTGCAGACAATGAAATTCCTGAAACTTTACAAGTTTGTTATTATGTAGGCAAATATGAGAGAGAGAAGAGAGAAAAGAGAGAAGGAGAGGGACTCCACCTGTAGATTGTCACCCCTGCAGTTATCACCACTTATCACAACAACAAAGGTCAGGCTGAGCAACTCAACCCGTATCTCTCACATGGGTGGGAGGCATCCAGCTGCTTCATCCATCACTCTCTTCCCAGGATTCTCGCTGGTAGGACCTTGGAGTGGGAGCCTGGTATTGAACTCGCTTCCTCCTACAGGAGACACAGGCATATTAGCCATTAGGCTAAATAACTGCTCCCCTCAGGAGCTTGTAATGAAAAAACAAGCATCCTACATTGCCTGAAGCAGGCAGGGAAGTCGCTGAGTAATTACGTGCACAGTAGGATAAGAGGGCATACACAGTGGTGTTGCTAATCAGTCACCAGTATTGTTTCTGCCGATTTGTGGTCTGTGTATGAATGCAGGCAACATGGTTGTATGGCACATGAAATGGGAAATTTTAATAGGGGATGTTGTTGAACCACAGAGCTTCAAACAGACCAGTGGTACCCAGAACACAAATGTTGAGTGTATCCTTCAAGTAGACTAGTACTCTTCAAGGGAAAAGGGAACTATTTATTTCCATGTCAGATTTCAAAACACTGTTAGTGATCATGAAAATTGGCCAGTTTAGCAACTTCCCCTGTGCAAGTGTCTGCAGTATCTCTCTGCAACACACAATTTTTATGTTAAATTTCTTTCTAGTCTTACTGTGTTATAATTTGCTTTGTTATATTTCATTTCCATACTGCTTCCAATATCAGAGGTATATAATCTGTAAAGACTTCTATATAAATATTCATTTTACCTGTTTTTCAAATTTGATTCAAAAACTGTGTGGTCATAATGTTCTTTTTAGGTAGAGGCTTTGAGTAGAGGCATAAACAAATTGGATCTCCTCAATAAATGTCCAGCTGCATTTAGAACAGTAGAGTGCACAAGATCCGGCATCACTGGGTGGTTACATATACGGTCGGGCTCCACTGCAGTTTTCCATTGATCTCAGCAGAAGACTCAAGAGTTTGTATTTCAAATGACTCTAGTTGTAAATCTGTAGCCCAAAATTACCACTCATAGTGATATGACTCTGTGCTTTTTGAAGCATTTCTTTACAAATTCAATTTTTCTCTTCAGAACTGGCGCAGTCATGTAACTGCTGTTAATATATCAAGGTATTTATGGTTGCAAAAATGGGGATGCTACCATTGACTGTTTCATCGTGTCATGTGGCCTGTGAAATGTTCTTTCATGTTTTCATGTCTTGGTCCTTTTTTTTTTAAAGAGTTATTTTTATTTGAAAGGCAGGTTTAAACTTAGGAGGATACAAAAAATGAGGTAGAGTGGGAGAGAAGGAGAGAAATATTTTGTATTCACTGGTTCAATCCTCAAATGGCTCCATTGGCCAGAGCTAAGCCTTTGAATCCAGGAGTTTCCTTTAGGTCTCTCACATGAATGCAGGTACCTAAGGACTTGTACTATCCTCCACTACTTTGGCAGTGGAGAGTTGGACCGCAGGTGGAGGAGGAGGAGGGTGGAAGATTAGCTTGCTATACCACCACACTGGCCCCATGTCTTAATCTTGTTAAAAGGCAAATAAATGTAATTTGAATAATCATTCATAATATTTTCATTTGGGGATTTTGATCACTTGGGATCTCAGTGTTTCTGAGGATGGCATCTGGAATTGCATATTTCTAGATTTTGTTCTGGTCATCCAGGATTAGTCTAGAACATAGATCCAAGGAGCTTGTCTTTTTTTTTTTTTTTTTTTTGCTGAAATCGGTGTCCATGGGCCTGACATAGACTCTTGCGTAATGGGGGCAAACCTGGTCAGTTAGGATCTAGAGGACTCTCCTGCGACACATTGCTTACCTCGTACTGTGGTATAAGGCCACTATCTGGGTCTGCAATAGCTGGCCTGGTTTTGACAGGGCTTGGGCCTTGAGTCTGTTGGTACTGTTCAGGAACCTGAGGATAAAAAGGGTCGTTCTTGTACTGGAATTGCACAGAGCATCTATCTGATGGTGCTGGCTATGGGTCTGGGTTGGAGCTTGGGTCTGCAAAAGGCCAGGATGCTGAGTCAATGGGGAAAGGCTTAAGTCTCAAAGCCAGGTTAACAAATATATACATTACAAGTCTATTGATCTATGGTATTACTACCCAAATATTCCCAACTGAAAGAAGGTTAAGTTATGCTAAGCACAAAAAAAAAATCTGAAGAAGTAAAACAAGATTTGGATGTGATACATATGTTGGGATTATTAGACAAGGAATTTCAAATAGCTATGGCTGTTAGGGCTAAAACAAAAACAAAAAACAAACAAAATCTAGACAGTCTGCTAAAGTAGTAGATGATGTAAACAAACAGGGTAATTCGAAGACAAAACTCAGAGAGACATATCCAACATTCAAAGGCTTAGCAGAAATGTAGAATGAGAACCCCAGGAATGTTAGCAGGGCAGTTCTCTCACATTCATATGAGTTTAACAATCATCCACATATGATAATACTGTTGTGAGGAAGTACTTAGAAAGGGCACACAAATAGTGGAAAAGTAAACTGAAGAGAGCAGGCCTCATTTCGTGTCAGCATCACTACTCTTTCACCAGGCGAAAAGCACAACTCAGGGGCAGATTCCCTCAGCTTTGGGGAAGGAGAAGTGAATGTCTCCAGGGGTCCCCTGGCAGATTAGACCCTGTCATTCCAGGCTGCAGAACTTTCCAAGAACCAGGTTAAAACCTAGCCCCAGAGTTAGACAGGCCTTAGTTGGTCTGTGTTTATGTGTGATGTACCTATCATGCTAACTTTGAATTCCCCAATTATCCTTGACTTTTCCGCCCTGAAGGCTTTGGACTTCCCTAAATACTTCTGGAGGGAATGGAAACCTTGATGATCTATCATCTGTAATCCACAATTATTATTTCAATTATTATTTGCTCCATGGATGAAGTAAGGAATGCAGGAAGGGAAGCCCTCTGAAATCTCAATATTCAACCTGTCTTTCAGTGTATCTGTGCTTTACAGCTGTGACCCTCAAGTGTGGAGCTGTCCCCCATCTACCCACTTTCATCTGATCTATTTACTTCAAATTCTAACTGCTATTGCACCATCAGGCATATTTTTGAATCTTATATGTAAGAATGTAGTGGGGCTCCTGGAGGTTAAAAGCCATTAACATGTGTGAGCCCTCCTGACTGGCCATATGAGTTACCCCTTTTCACCCTGGTCCACACAGCCTCCAGCCATTTGGCAAAGTAACTAGTGAGGCCTTTCCTACCAGCTTACGGCCCCAATGGCTCCTTACCTAGAGCCTGTGTTCTTAGATTTACCTACCTCGCCATAGTTCTGGATGCCTTGTTGTCCTGCAGCTTCTGATGTCTGATAGTTCATAAGTAACCATTGTTCTTCAGTTTGTGCAGTCTTTTCCTATTGTAAGAGCACAAACAATGACTTCTAAGTTATGTATGTATCTGAGCTTGGACTTGAAGTCATATATATATGAGAAATATGAAACTTATAATATTATTAAAATTGAAAAAGCCAAATGAAGAGCAAAATGAGAAATAAGATGTGAAAATGTTTTCTAGCTTAAATATGGAAGTTCTCATAGTAGTTTTATTGTTGCTGTAATTATGAATGTAAGTAGCAACTGGATGAAAATCTACTCTTCCTCATAAATTCAGACAAACCACACTTCCAAGAGAAGTAATCAGTGAAATGCCCTATTTCATTTCTGATGTAAAAAGACACTGCTTTGATGTTCATTTGATGGGAGAATGAGATTTCTCATAACATATAGCATAAAATCTGGCAATTCAATAAGCTTGTCATGCAATTTGTTTTTCTATAGATATTATTTTGTATGTAAAACGCTCTTCAAAAGACCACAGTGATTCCAGTTTCGCTGAGAACTCACATGTTGATGCAAACCTTATGTTGGCACAGTGGCTGCCTTTTAGTGCACCAAACCTTAGTGAACATCATTAGATCAAATGACTGTGAAAGGTCTTAAGTGGAATGATTTTGATCTGTTCTACACATTTCCCACTGGATTTTCGTCCACATTACATAATCATCGTACATTTGGCACAGTATGTTGCCTTTGAAAGAGCTTTAAGATTAAGGAAGCATGAAGGCAGAATTGCCCATAAAATCAGAAAGGAGCCCTGGAAATATATATGCTGTAACAACTAAAACCTTCCTTCCTCCTCCAGTGTAAACTAAAGGCTCATGCTGCGCTGAGCTTTATGATTAAGGAAGCAACATAGATAAGCACTTAAGGCTGTTTCACATTATTTTGCTTTTGATTTGGGTAGGCATCAGGATTCAAAAATCTAGCAAAGAATCTGAAAATTCATTCCCCTGTATAGAAAATGGCCCTATTTATTCTGAAACAATTAATAAAGTAGGGAGAAATTATACATAATATATATATATAGTCTGTATATGTATATATATATATATACAGATACACACACATATATATACAGTATAAGTATTTTCAACCAACTATCACCAGCCATGTTACTGAAAATTTGGGAGGTTCAATAAACCAAATCAGAAAAGTAATTTTGAAAATCAAATCTTTGTTTGGAATAGCTCATAGAGAATACTCAAAGTTGTGCTGGAGTCAGCATTTTTCCAACTAGCTCATACTAGTCCTTTGTTGTATTTTCTGTACTTTTGGAAGCCAGTTGTTAAAGGACATTATTAAAATTTTTAGAAATGTGAACTTAAATAAGTCATACTAAATTGAAGGACGGATTTGAAAGCAGTTTTCCCATTGGTATAGTTTATCCACTTCATCTGTGCTGTTGAGGTTATTTATATATACGACATAGTATTTCAGAAATATGATTTGTGGTGTGTTGTTGCACATTTCTTTCTAACTTCCTGCTTAAGTGTTATACTTGTATCTCAAATGTGCTCCAGTGGGAGTGTGTACACCATGGACCTCAGTAGATGTAAAACAAAAAAAAATGGGAATTGAAACTGGTTTTGTGGATTACATATCCCTGGAAAAGTGATGGAGAAGGTGTTAGTTTTACAGACTGAATGTAAATGCTTTGGTTTTTCCATTGCATTTTGAATAGCACAAAAATCGAGGCAATATTCTTCCCATGTCTGCAAACTATTCTCCAATTCAGTCAAGTTGCTCACACATGTCATTGACAAATGAGTGCATTATGACATATGTCTTCATCGTATCACTTCTTATTCATTGTTATTTGTAAGTTGTATTCTACACTACCATTATTTTGGCAAAATTTATAACCAACTTGGGTAAATAGGCAGATGAACACTTCTCTGTACCAGAGAAGCAGTTGTTACATTTATTAGCATGCTACATGGGTCAATAAGAAATTAGGAGCGGGGGGCTACAAATGCCTGATTGTATAGCACTTCTGTTGACAATCACTGTTATGGATAGTAGGAAAAATAATCTTCTAGTGAGATGGAAATAATTGGATATGTGGAATGAACTTTATTGCATGTCCAAAAGCCTGCTTGTTTTCACTGCAATTTAACTTTTTGTCAGTATCATACTCCCTATTTGTGAATGTTGATATAACATGAGGGCGTTGGCTTTATCTTTCACATCCTTTTGTAAGTGCAATTTGGTGAGGGAGTGCCCTGGAAAAACCAGGAAGTACTGAACTCTTGCTCTCAGAATTCTGCCAGCCATCTGCTGGAATCCTGTAGAACCCTGACAGATGCCATTTATCTGTTTAGGCAGAATTTGATTTTTCGATTAAAGTAAACTTATACAGAATGCTTTTCTTCCTGTAACAAAAAGGTTTTTCTCCTGGCTACTGCTGTAATGGACCTACAGGTCTGAGTTGGGCAGAGGATAATAGAGAAATGCAGAAAGATGCCTATACGGAGAGACTGGGGCATAAAGTAGGACAAAAATTCATCTCTGTGCTTTTGACTTGTGCTACAAAGAAGGTCAGTGTGGCAGTATTGGTGTTGAGAGCGTATCCTTCTAGAATGACCATCCTCAGCTCCTTGGGAAGCACCCGACTGCCTAGACTGTCAGAACTGTGCTCTGAGGATGTCTTTTTAAATGGTTGCCTTCTGTCCTGGAAGAGAAAGCCTGTTCTGGTCAAGTTTGACGTTAATCTCATGTTAATCTCATCATTTGTGAGTTGGGTCATCCTTTCAGTGACAATTTCTCTTTAGTTTTCTGATAGCATTTGGGAATCTGGCATTATCCAGGTGAGCTATGCTTTGGAACTAGTGTTCCGGTTCTTTTGTTGGTTCTGTCCTGACATTTCCAAGCCCAGTCCACATGGGGGATACCATAAAATTCAGCCAACTAAGGCACAGGGCCTGCACTCATGCTCTGGAGTCTTACTGAGCCTGTAGATTTATCCTACTGGGATATTTAGGGTGTTTTAGAGGATATTGATAGATAGGTATTTTAAAACTATTGTGTGTGGTTTTTTTGTCTCATAAAATAATCACAATACAAATTGTAAGTGTATAAACCACATAAAATGAGAAAATTTTACATCTTGGGCCTATTTTCCATCAGTGACCTTAATGACCTTTCTCTATAAAGTTAAATCACCTTTCTGTGACTTCCCAGGGATAAGTGTGTGTTTAAATCATTTCTCCCTTTTTATTTTTGCAATTACTATATAGCATCAAAGAGTTAAGTACCTTTTTTTTCCCAGAAAGATTCGTTTTTTATTTGAGAGGCAGAGCTACAGGGAGAAAGAGACACAGAAACACTGCTCCATCCTCAAATGGCCAGGCTGGCTAATAAATTCAAGACTCAGTTGTGGCATATCCACAATTTATCCATATAAATTGCATTTCATAAATGCAATTCTTTTCTCTGCTGACGAAAGTTTGGGAGAAGAGGAAAAAATGATACAGTAAATTATTGAAGTGAACATATGTTAATAGGTGAATAGTGAGTGAAAAAGGTGTTGCAAACAGCATATCTAGGTGACAAGTTTTGTGATAGAAAAAGAGGAAATAAGAAGAGATTTTGAAATGCAAATCAACGGTTATAAGTAGTTTTCTCCAACACAGGGCACAAGGTAGAGATGATTCGTATCTTAAGAGTATCAGGAAAACTAACACAAATGAATAAAATTTGTAATTTCTAAATGGGTGATATAAGTGAATTCTATTTCCAAATAAAATACTGGAAACTTGGAAACAAAACCAGAAATGATTTAAATAAATGATAGTATGTCTACATAAAATAATGCAATTCATTAAAATGAAGTTCACAACATTGAAAAATGCATATGATTATGAACAGGAAAAAAGGGCAGGCCAATAATTTTCTGATGACTTAGTGTTATTGCTACACATGTTAGTAACAGGGACTAGTAAAGGATAGAGTTATTGTGTTGAGGTAGAACACGGGTGATTTTGTTTTTTTCAAGCATACTTCTTGGAATTATGGTTATTTATATGCCCCATTACTGTACTTCAATCTTTCCCGCCAGCATCTTTTGCTTAGTTTGTTGGAGATAATCATACCCTCACTGGTTACTTTTATTCCAAAGTAATATCTTTATGTGGAAATCTGGTACATTAGTCTCCTGCCTTCCTATGTTGTACCTCAATTCTTTAAAGCAAGTGAGAAATCTTAAACAAGTTTATCCAAAAAATTTCATACTCAGAAATTAGGGTCATACATATCTTGAGAAATCATATCCTAGGAAAACCTGTCTAACATAAACATGATTTTGCCTTCTAAAAGCACTCCTTTGTGTAAATTGATTTTCAATATTACTCAGAAACTCTGGAAATACACTGTCTGCTCAATGACGGATCCTTAGTTTCTAGTGTAAACTAAACATACAACATATACTTCTTTCAGAACGACTGAGTCTAACTCAAGTATTGGTAAACTGCTATCCATTAGCTCATCAAATCTTTGTGTCCCATTCTCTTTCCAATGACATGTGCAAGAGTATTTGAGCACTTCCCATTATTCTTTCTTTTCATTTCCCCCACCTGTGTTTATTTTATTTATTAAATATACTTTAACCATATCAATTTGTGTGTTCTCTTTCAAACATACTAGAGTATTCCTTGAGCTATTAATTTCAATTAAAGTACTCTTAAGCTCTACAGTGCCCATTGAATTTTCTAAAATAGCTCTTGTTCCTTGTACTATAACTTCCTCTTTATTTTAATAAATCTATGAATGGTAAATTAAAGTTTTGATCTGTTTTTAAAATATTTGCTTTATTTACATGAAAGGCAGAGAGAGAGAGAGAGAGATCCTCCTTCCTTTTCTGCTTGTTCACCCCCTAAATGGCTTCAAGGTCCAGGGCTGAACCAAGTCAAGCCAAGGAGTATCTTCTGGGCCTCCCACATGGGTACAGGGATTGAAGCACTGGAGTCATCCTCCTGTTTTCCCAAGTGCATTATCGTAGAGTTGGATCAGAAATAGAGCAGCTAAGATTTGTTTCCTTATGCTTCTTTATGCTTTACCCACACCACAGCACTGGTCCTTAAGTTCAAGAATCATCCTTAGGTCTGTTTTTCTGTTATTTCAATGATTTCCAATTATATTTTAAAAGCACTTCTCACATTTTTAATTGGAGAGTGATTATTGTTATTGATAAACGTTAAAGTTTTTTGAATTTGTGTTGCCATAAGAAGTATAGCTGCTGGAGAAGAGTTAGGCAGATTAATTAGCAATCTGAAATATATTGGTTTTAGACTTTTTATGAGCAGTTCTAATTGAGTATGGACCCTGGGATTAGCTGATATCTTTTCTAGAGTCTGCCTGAAAATCAAAATTGCTTACCATGCCCCTCTATATTGCTAGTACTTTAATTCAAAACTTCATCTCCCCAACATCAGGCAACTCGTGTAATCCTTGCCAAGTTCTTCCGCTTCCCAAATGTTGCTTTCTTCTGGAGTGTGTGTGAAGTTTTCAATTCTGCTAATCCGTCATGGAAATTTATGTACATATTTTGGGACTCCTCCTCATGTAGTTGCTTCTTCTGATTTCCCCTCAATTTAGAGCCATGCTTGCATCCCCTACATCCAAGCTCTTGTCTGTTTCCTCCGTTTGCTGAGAATTCTGCCTTTCCATCTGCAGCCTATCACCTGTATGGCAGCATCACACTGAAAGGTGGTGTCTGAGGAAGGGTCAGATGATTTGGAATGTATCCACCATGCCAGTCGTGCATTTAAGGAAACAAGCTAAATTTATGCCTGTATTGGATGCTTCCCCCACTTTCATTTCATTTTTTGCTACAAGTGTTTATTAGTTTTCCATCCTTCCATGACATAGTATCAAAAACAGGGTGAATTAAAGCCACAGCAAGTGTTGTCTCCTGTGGTTAGAGGCTAGAAGGCCAAGATTACGACGGCAGGGAGGCCCTATGGTGTCGCCTGCATCTATAGCCAAGAACTTTCCTGCTTTGAGCCAGTTTTGTCATGTGGTGATAGTCAACCTTGCATTTCCACAGCTTCAAGAAACACGACACCAGTTAGCTGACTCCCATCTTCATGCATTCTTCTCCTGGTGTGTGTTTCTATGGACAGGGTGCATGTCTTCACGAGGACACCAGTCATGGTGAATTGGGGCCCATCCTCATGCCTCATACGAATGTAAGTATTTCTGAAGAGCACTGTTGTGTTGGATCTGTAAGTCTTCAAGTCTATCCTCTCGTCACATAAAAATTCTAAAACTTATTTTTATTTGAAAAGCAGATTTACAGAAAGAAGTAGAGACAGAGAAAGATTTCTGATCTGCTAGTTCATTCCCCAAATGGCTGCAACAGCCAAAACTGAGTTAATCTGAAGCCAGCAGCCAGCAACTTCTGGGTCTCTGATGTGGGTGCAGGGTCCCAAGACTTTGCACCATCCTTTGCTGTTTTCTAGGACCAAAAACTGGGGGCTGGATCAGAAGTGGAACAGCCAGGACATGAAGCAGCTCCTGTACAGGATGCCAACACCACAGGTGCAGGGTTAGTTGAGCCTCTATGGCTGCCCTGACAATTATTTTCTATCAGCAAGATAGAGTGATATACCTAAGTCTGACATTGAGGAAAGGACACAGCTCTCTCAGAATACTTTCAAACACAGAAAATATGTGGGAGGTTATTGGATTTGATCAACAAAATTCATGCCTGTACTGGATGCTGAGCTTGGGATCTTCAGAATTTTTAAAAAACTCTTTTTTTTTAAATAACTTTCCATTGCATGATAGTTGATATTCAGGCCTGTTTTATGGCACATTTAGAGGAAATCAGGGAAAGCAAAACACTCCAGACAGAACTTTTTATTAGAATGAGTTAATAGAATGTTTAGACATTTGTGCTCAGAATATAGGAGGCTCTGCTTTGGGAAGGCCATGACTTTCAGAGGAAAGTTTGAAACAGTGGACTTGTGGTTGGGATGTTGTTCTGATTCAGATATCTATGGCGAACACAAACAAAAGCCTGCATGTTGGTGAGTGATTTGGAGGGATTGATGAGGCAAATAGCTTTGCAAGGACGTATCACAGGCTTTCTTTTTGGGACTCCTCTTTCAGAATGTCTGTATAGTTGGACGGACAATACAGATGATCACATGATAGTGGCTGTGGGAGTAGGATAGGCTAACAATTCTAATGTATGCTAAGAACATGAACCTTCTGAAACACCAGTTTATGGGCTTCTCATAAACTGAGTTTGGGATTAGATAAGGCACATAGGTATGCCTGATTGAACCATGAATCATGGAGTACCACAAACTTCAACTGAAAGCAACCATGAAATTCACAGGTCATGGGTCATGTTTCACTTGTGAAGGTGTTTTTTAAACCCTGCTGCGGGTTTATAAGTGTCTCGTGGCTGGAAACTTCTCTATGTTTACAAGCAGGCTCTTGTTCTTGCTCATGGATGACACTACCCTCTTTCTTGTATGAAAGAGATAATAAAAAAATTAACTTTGTAGAGGTATCCTGAAAATCATGTAAATATGTGAAGTAGCTGGTAACATTTCATGCAATAGGTACAGCTAAGAAACATAAGACAATTTAATGTTACAAAAAATAAGTAGAATTTCTAGTCATTGGGGAACCACATAACTTCTTGGTTGATAGGATCATTATATCTCATAATTGAAAAGAGATTAGAGTCAATTGAAAGTTAAATGTACATAGTCCAAAATTATAGGGACTATGCATTTCCTTTTTGAAATAAAAAAACCCTCATTTAAAAATGTATCTTGGATTCAGAGGTAATTAAAATATCTTATACGATACTTAATATTTGTATTTCTATATTTATATGTATAAAAATGTCTAGTAGTTCTTGTTCAGATCACATATGTATTGAAAGTACAGTCTGAATTGTTTTAAGCTAAAATCTAGAACATAACTTGATGACTCAATAGTGCTTCTAAAAATGCATGAGAGAGGACAGGGCCAATGTTGTTAATTACTGTATCCCAAAGGCCTTGAAACTGTCTGGCAAATACTCAGTAGTGTAATCCATTGCCTAATAAATCAAAGAACAGAAATATTCTTTTTTGTTTTATTTCTGTGTTGATGGGGATGTACTAGGAGTAATCGCTAAACCAAGCAAGTAGAATTTAAGTGATGGCCTGACAGAGTCAAGTGTAGGCAGTCAAGTGGTGATGTCGTGATTGGCTCATGATGCCAACTGAGCAAGACCATCCAGCTGCTATGCCAATTTGTGACATAGCCATGATGGAGCCCTGAAAGTCTGGCTCTCTATCCCTTGAAATTAACTAATAGCACTTTCTCTTTGGTGCTCAGTTAGCATCATGGTGCTCCATCATACATTCTCACCATGTACATTACTCCTGGTCCTTATTAAAAATTCTCTGGTGGTATTGTTATCTTCCTGTTCTCAGATATGACTCTGAAGCTAAGGGACTAATAATATCAATATCACAGAATTAATCTACCTAGTCCAAAGTCAGAAGTTGTCTGTAACTGTGTATCACAAAATATCTAAGAGTAGGAAATGTTTTTGTTTCAGAATTTTATGTAAATTAAATGCGCAATTGCTTTATTAGGATTCTTTTGTTCATCTATACATTTATATCCAACACTTACATACTTGAGAAAAACCAAAAACAGAAAAGACCCTAATATAGGAATAGTTTTTAGAGATTTATTTGAAATGTAGAGTTACAAAGAAAGAGAGGGGAAGACCGATCTCCTAATGTTGTTTCACTCTCTAAATAGCTGCAATGACCAGAGCTGGGCCAGTCTGAAACAAGGAGCTTATTCTGGGTCTCCAGTATGGGTGCAGGGGCCCAAGTGTTTGGATCATCCTTCTCTGCTTTACTGTGTACACTAATAGGGAGCAGGATCAGAAAAGGAGCAACTAGGACTGGAATCTGTGCCCAAATGGGATGTTGACACCATGGGCAATGACTTTACCAACTTACACCATAGTGCTGGCTCCTAATATGGGAATACCATGCAATCAATATTCTGGACATCGTTTTTACTGGGGAAAGATCCCCTACCACATGAGTTCTTGGATAAATTTGGCTTTTCCTCTGACTAACTCTGCTTTTCATGTTATAGGAGTTCAGGAATGTGACCTAGGCTCTGCTTCCCAGAACTAGGATAATGGGAAAACTAAGTAAAAGTCTAGAAATAGTCAGGAAGAATTCACAACCAGTGGTACCATTTAAAGGCATCTGCTAGATAGCTTTCGTCCTACAGTCTTGGACATCATTGCCTTTAGTTAGCTTGGCTAAGAACCTGGCCTCTTCCTTAAGACAGCTTCTCAAATATCTGATCTGGTATGCCACCTGACAAATTTCAGTGAATTCATTTGTCCACTCATTTTCAATGAAATACTTTTGGATGTTTAGATGCATAGATCCTAATAAAAATTGGGGACATTTTTATATGTCCCCTTAAATCTGTATGCATGTTAAACACACTAAGTTGTGGCAAGAACAGAAAAATATAAATTGCTATAAAGATATAGACAGGATAATTGGGATCAATGGAGTGGTTGACTTAGGTGTCCTTAGAATAGAATATTACTATCCTTAGAATAGAAAGATGGACATGAGAACGCAAAGATAAGGAGCATAGACTTAGGTGATTAGTGAGTCTATAAACAGCAAGTATAGAGAGGAAAGTAGACAAGTGAGGCTGTCTCTCTACTCTCTCTAGGCCTCACCCTCACACACATATAACTTTTCACTCATTATCTTGTGGTTTATGATTTTTTTTTATTGGCTGTTTGCTTTCACTGACACAGATCACCCTCGATGTTCTCTATGCTCCCTGCATCTTAAGACATCTTGAAAACCAAAATACCTATATCTCCATTGTATTTTTAAAGTCAAGCTAGTTTTTTTTTCTCCACATCTTTTCTTTACCTCTTTCAATTTTTATATTTTATGTTTCTTCCCCAGAAATAACCACTCTCCTTAGTTCTACAGCTATTGTCTCTATACAGCTGTTGCCATTTATGATGCATAACATGAATTACTAGTGTATTCCTTTATTATTCATGTGTTAGTAACTGGAATGCTCCTGCATGTAATTTTGTAATTTGCACTTTTCTGTTTTTAGATGTCATGTTTTCTTATGTACTGATGAAGTTCATCCATTTAACTGTTCAGCATTTTCTCACCTTAGAAATTGACAGCCTCAATTTGTTTTAGATCATCCTCTTCAGTGTTTCATGTTGATTCCCTCTTGCAATTATCACTTGAAAGTGCTCCTTGAAAAATCAAATCTAATGTAGTTTTAATACAATAATCAATTCCCTTAAATTTACCTAAATAGGTGATTAATAAAACCAATTTTTTTACATGTACATATATACTATTCTTCTGAAAAACAGATACTAGCACAAAGGGAGGGATTTAGGACAACAATCTTAACACGGGGACACAAGAGAATGTTGTCGCATACACAGCCTGATTCAGTGCTTGGTGCTGTTAATCACTCTATTTTTCTCTTCTCTTGTTTTTTTTTTTTTTTTTTAACTATCTGGATAATTATGTTTCTCTTCTTGGTTGCCTGGTTGTAGGTGTTCTCTAAATGTCTATCCTTGTATTTTTTTTTCCTCTCTTTTTCCTTTGACAGTTTCATTCATATCATGGTTTTGTTTCCACACAGTTCTCTAAATATACTCAGCTTGTTTCCCGTTGTCTTCTGGACATCACTGGTTAAATGTCCTACCTGACTTAAATTTACACTTTTTCTTTTCAAATTTGTTTTTGTCTTTGCTTCCCATTTAAGTAAGTGGCTGTGGCACCATCTTAGTCATTCAGGCTCAAAAGCTTGGAATGACTTCTAAGTCCCTTGGGCCTCGTCAGTTGCCAGGACCTGCAAATTGTTCTAGCATTCATCTTGCCAAATTGGTTCCCACTGTTACTACCCTGGTTTAAACACCATGACTTCTAGAGCTTTTCACAACAGCATAACTTGTTTCCCTGTAGTCTCACTTCCTAGGTATCTTCTATCCAGCTTGATTCATTTACCTGCAGCACAATTCTCTTTGTAAAATCTCCCTGCTTGAAAGCTTTCTTACAGCTCTCCATTGCCAAAACAAAACAAACAGCAAAAAAAAAAAAAATAATAATAAAATTGAAACTCTAAGCTGGAATCCATGTCTGTCCACAATGAACTTGCTCACCTTTTCAAACTTGGCATTTCTTTTACTTGCCATGGATGCCTATCAAATGAGACATCTATTTCAGTATATTTTGTGCAGTATATGTTACATTGTGGGAATCATCTAACATTGGTGCCTGCAGAACAATTATTTCTCACACAACCCATTTAGCTACTTCAGTTCCACAAGTCTGATATCTGTTTGGTAACCAAAGACCCAAGGTAAAGGGAACAGCTACCATTTTGAATGTTGCTGTTTCCAATCATGTGGGGAAGAATGTTGGAGGGAATCGCACTAACAATTAAATGTTATGGCACAGAAGCGATGGTCATCCATCATTAGAGAATCTGTGACACATTAACCCACCACGTGATGAACATGTGACCACTGTGGTTCTCCACTGCCATCATTTTTTTCTTGTCAGTCACTGCTTGTGATGGTTAACGCAGTTTCCATTCTCCTTGCTTGTTCACATAACACCTTATTCTTCACTCCCCACATAATCTTTATGTCTTCAATGGATTGTCCCAAGGCTACCCAGACATATTCTTTCTCGGCTCTAATTTCCCATAGTCCTTTATTTTTCAGAACATTGCCTGTGGTTGTACATTTAGATTGCAGACATCAGGGCACAAGTTTTATCCATCCTTGACCATATGATTTTCACCACCCAGTGAATACATAAACCCAATAAATTTAACCAGAAAGCATTCAAATTATTCAAAGGTACATTTTTGAGGGCTTGCTTCTGTTACCTGTTGATAGGCAGATGTTTTATTCTTCATTATGTGAGAGGCTGGATACTAAACACACATAAATTTATATCTACACGGAAGATATGTATATGTATATGTTTTATGTATATATACATATAGTTAGCAGCTCCTAGATACCATGGTATAAATATAGGGTAAATTAATTATGAATCTTCCTTCTCACTCTTCTCTGAAATTTCTGGCACTGCTATTATAATTCTTTTTACTCTTCTTTTTGGATAAATGGGTTATTTGGACATTGTCCTTTGGTAGCAATTTAAACTAGTCTAAGTGTCTTTCTAAATAAAATATTCTGAGTGAGGTACAACAGAGAAAACTAAAGTGATTATATAAACGTGAAATAATAAAATCCTACTTTTCTAAGCCTCTGGTCTTTCTCTTTTACTAAAGATTGATTGACTATCCAATCTGTTTAAAATATTATGCTAAGTTACAATATAAGGTTTGGTATGAACACACTGTTGAGAGTGCCTGACAGACCAGGAAATGAATGATATACACAGCATTCCACCGATAACGGCCTGAAATCACCATTTCAGTAACTGTACACCTGACCAATGTCCACTAAAATTTTAGATTTCAATTTAGAAGTTGACTCCTGTAAAAGTCTTTCTAGATTTCACATACCTTATGCAGCATCTTTGTCATTGTTTTTAAGAATAGAGCTCAGGGAAGTTTTTGCAGAGGACAAGATAGAAACAGGTCTGAGAAATGAGTAGGTTCGCAAAGCAAACATTTCTCGCACAATGGTGACAAATATTAAGTTGAGAATAAGAATCTATGAGTGGGTTGGTATTATAGAAGCTTAGATTATTTAAAAAATGATATGAGAAGAGTTGGCAGGTGTGTAGGAACCCATTTCTGAACAGCTTGTGTGCCATGCTATGGGGAACCTCTAAAGCATTTCAAGAAGTGAAGTGACAGTATCGAATTTGCTTCTTGGAAATCACACTCTTGCTGAAGTACGGAGAATAAACTTGAGGCAATTGATATTGAAAGCAGAACTATTATAAGGCATTTTCAAAGCTTAAGAAAGAGATAATTAGATCTCAAGGTAACGGGATGAAAGAAGCCTTAGAAACAAAAAATAGAAAGAGGGGAAATAGAGAATATACAGTGACAGCCTGGCTGTGGTGGGCAAGGGAGAAGCTGAGAATGGATTTTGTTTCCTGGCTGAGATGGCTGGAGAGCTCACAGTCCCAAGCAGAGGGTGTATCCGGGAGAAAGGCAGGTTTTGAGGTTGAGTTAGTAAAATTGGGAACGTAAACTTTCTTTCTGAAGAAGGGATTGACATTTATTGTGGAGTGAAAAAGCAGAGGAGTTGGTTAGAGGTTTTGAGTAGAGTGACACATGTTTGGAATGACTAGTGAGGGAAATGACAGTGGGAACGGACAGACTAGTAAAACCTTAGCAAGCAATGGAGAGAGGCTAAAGTTAAAGGGTATAAATATTGAGTAACCAAAGCTACGACTTAACTAAACCAAGAGTATGTACACAGGTAAATTGGATGCTTCATCAAGGGTCAAATGTCAAGAGGCAGTGAGGAGTTGAGGGCAATTGTGAAAATGTATTGGGAAACAATGAGGTAACTGTGGCATAGCACGGACTCATGAGCGATTCCAGGACCCCACTGCATGGAAAGGAAAGTTAGAAGATCTTAGTTTTAGGAAGGAGACAGAGACGATGTGGTCAAAGTGCCCAGTTTCCACTTTCCCAAGTAAGGAGGAGGTTTCATTCTTAAAGTGGTTCAGGAGGAAAACGTGGCAAAGATTAAAGGAGAATGACGGAGATTAAGCTATCTGTAATTGAAGGGATTATTGATGGAGATATAAAGATATTACAGAAGGATTCTGCATGGGCATTGAAGTCATTCAGAATAATAATGGATATTTGGGGAGAAAGACTGTGAAATAGGTGACCACGCTTTAGATAGATGTTCCATTTTTGTTGTTGTTGTTTGCATAAGAGTCTAAGCATGAAAAGTTCTCCTTGGAGAAGCCTGAACTCCTGTGAGTAGAGGTTATAATGTGGAGGAGTTGGAGTAGGAGCAGGTTTGAATTACAGCAGACAACTGGAAGAGACATTTTGTGTGCTGTGTATAGGATCTGCGATGTTCTGTTTGAGATTAGTTCAAGAAGAATCCCAAAGATGAAACAGCAAGGTGCTTCTTACGTAAGAGGAAACAGAGTTTCTGGATATTCCATGCAATTTCTGTCTCAATGACAAACTCCTTATTCAAGTCTACTGTCAATCTCTTGCACACCTAACTGATTTCAATGCAGCTGAAATATGCATATTTTTACCCTTTAGACCGGCCTACTTTACAAATACCATGAGACTGCAAGCCAAACCTGGTAACCGTAGTTAAGACACACTCCTAGTAAAGACTCCTAATAAAGGAGAACCTAGTAAAGACTCCTAATTGCTGCCTCCCTTAGAATACTTTTGATGCAGAAAACCCCCATCTACCTGCTGCGTGACACCAGCTTCCCACAAGAGTCCCCTTCTGATTTCCCCATCCCTCAGGGAACCCCTGCCTTGCTCCCTCTCTGGCTGGCAGATGTGTGTTGCTGCCTCTGAAGAATAAGGTATCCCGATATAAAGGACTGCTCTCTCCTGAGCTCAGTCCTGCCAGCCACCATCGCATAGTGAACGTTCCTGTGTGCTCTAGCTTCCTTCTTGATGGGTCTGCATGTCCTTGAGCCTACAAAAGCATGGAGGACAGAGAACGTATGAAGTTATATGTGGGTGATGATCAGCAATTACAGGGGTGAGTGACGTAGATGCAATTGATTGACTCTGAGCTCGGAAAGTGTAGGGCACATCCTTATGCTGGAACCAGCTGACATTTTCGGTGGAAACCATGAGTAGGACTCTGTATACAGAGAGTCCTACTTTCAGGCATTCTAAAATATGAGCCTCATTATCAGTTTAACTGAAGAAAATGCTTGTGTAACATCCACTGAGAAATAGGCTGTCTTAGTGGAATGAAAGATAATCAGGGAGGGCAAGATTATAATTAACACCATATCTTTCAGCAAACGATGTGATTCTAAAAATTCCTATGTAAAATTATGCATTACAATATAATATTTTATGTACAATTTATGCAGACTTTTAGGTACACTGGAGAAATGTAGAGTTTGGGGAAATCTATATGGTATCTTCTGGTAAAATGAAGTTTCTTAGGGAAGTTTTAAAATCATGTCCATACATATCCATACCTGATTTTAAAATCAAATCCATAGCCATAGAATCAAGTATTAGTACAAAGACAGTAAGAGGGCATTCATACATGGACTCAATAAAATCACCAATGTAGCCTTTGTGTATTCTTTATTTAATGTGATTTTCTTGGAAACTTTCAAGAAGTATAATCAAGAATTTTTAGATTTCAAAACTTTGCTTACAAATGGAAGTCTATAAACTCACTCACATTGAGAAATCAGAGTGAAGGTTTGCGTTTCCACATTTGCACACCGGTATGCTTTTAATCTGCATTTGAAGTGGGTAGTTGAAGTATATAGGGGTAAAATGAAGATATTTCCTGATTCAATTTTAATAAGAACTAAAATTCTCAGGGCTGGACCTTTTCTCCAAGATTAACAGTCTAATACTGTCTGAGGTAACAAGGGTTCCAATTATACTCTATCCTAACTATGTTGCCTTTGCATTGTTTTTAAATTTATTTTTCATGCTATAAAAATTTTGTACACAGTTGTACACATTTTTATAGAATTCATTATAACACTTGAATGTATGTACATGGTACGCAGGGCAATCAACATTGCATTAATATAACAGTAGGAAATATGAGCCCGTAGGTGGGGTAAAGAAGATTCCAATCCTGTGGATATGCAGGACAATAACTCAGTGAGCAGAGAGGTGAGGACCAAAGGAGCTTTTGTGTTCACAAAACCACGGGGAATTGGCTCCAGAATAAATGGTCCAGCATAGATAGCACAGAAATGGGTCCAGGTTCATTTCTTTAGCTTTGGCAGTGATTTCTGACCTCAGGTTAAATCTCATTAGCCCTAGCATGGAATTCTATAATGCAACAGTGGGCAGTTTAACCAATATCAGAGTCGTTAACCTGTTGCACAATCCTATTCGATACCCTCTGGTTCCATTTGGTTAAACCGCAGCACAACATGATCAATCTCCCTTGCACTTTGATACTCAGAGTAGGAATGGTAATGTCGTCTGCTGAACTTTCCCAAGAAAATGTGTTTTCTGAATACAATTTAAATTTTAAAATTTGATTCAATTAAAACTTTCAATTGGAAAAGAAAAACTTTCTCGGCATGTTTGTGGCTAGGTCAGCGAAATCTTTTGTCGAACTTTTCGAAAGTTAATTCTTTGTCAGTCATGTGTCATTCTTCCTAAGAATAGAATATTAATAATTTCTGCATGTAGAGAATCATTAAGACTTGGTAGTTAATGAAAACTAACTAAGGAACAGAACTAATTCCAACACTTTTGCTATCTAATTATCTCAGCATAATTAACTGTTTGCTAGATTTAGTGCTCAAATCTTCCTCAAACTTAAATTTCACAGTCCCTTCGATTACGTAAATATGATAATCTATCATATATATCAACCAGAGGTAGCACAGAGGTATCGTCCATTCACCTAGATTTTGTTCTTTGTAATTTTATCTCCACCCCAGGGTTAGAATGCAAATTTAAAATATTGCTTCTCCAATCACACTTTCATTATTTCTTCCTTCCCACTAAAATGCAATCTCAAAGATGTTTCTAAATAAAAACAAATCACACATTTGAAGATAATTAGTGCTTTGGCTTTGAGAAAGATTTATCCATTCTAAAGACATGTTTCCATGTCCCATGTCCTTAACGTTCAGTACCAATCATTTGGTTATCTCCAAACCCTTGGGTGCAGGCTTATGTGTTGACCACTAAAATATCAATGGCTAATTCATTTAATATTTTTTAAATTTTCTTGACCACTAGTAACAGTATATGATGAGAGCCATAGAAAAGGCCAGTAAATGAGGAAAATGCAAATGTTCATCATCTCCATGGCTGTTTTGACACAGCAATTAGATCTGTGCAGAACAGCAAGATTGTTCCAATTCTATTCTCCCAAACATAAGTCTTAAAAAAAGAGGTTACATTTGTGACTGGAGCTCGCGAGCATCCAATCTGGCATCCTGAAAATCCATATGTAAGCCACACTTATATCTTAAACCTGTCAAACAAATAAATGTACAGAAGCAGTAATTTATGTACTTTATAGACTGTTTTGCCCTTTTAGAGCAAAAGCCTAATTTTCAAGTGTTGCTATTTTAACTTCTGGCAGTGCCTGGGAGATAACTGAGGTTCAAAATGTGAATTTTACAAGTAAAATGTGATTCAAAAATTGATTTCCCCCGTTCTCACTACATGTGAGACAGAGAGGGAACTGCTGGGTGGTGGTGAGCGTTAGGCTCTGGGAAACATATTGCTGTGTACAGAAGCCACGCAAAACTTTGCGGGTTTTCAGTGTCGGAGTGAACTTGAGCCTTTCCCAGTTCAAGTTGTTTGGGGCCGGCAAAACATGACTTTCGAATTCAAAGAAATAAGACTTAAAAAGGCTTATAAAACAGGCTCCCAGGCTTCTTGTACATCAAATAGCTCTTACACAATGGCATTTAGATGATTTAAGTGTAAATGAATCAAAGACATATGGATTGCATTTCTCTTGAAATACGCATGGGTTTTAAAATGAAGGGGAAGCACACTTGCCAAAATCCTTTTTGGGTTGTGCTGCATAGAAAACATTTGGAAAATGACTTTAAATGTTTGGAAGAACCCCAGACATGGGGTTCAGGCACCCCTGGAGATTCAATCAGTGTCCATTGAGTGCTAAGTAGGCCTCAGTCTTGGAAGTCAAGCCCCCAACATGACACTCCTGAAAACAAGGTCTCTGGATGTTGGAAGCACTGATTCAATGATAGGGCCTTATTACGGATCTGACCCTACAGATTAGGAATCCACTTTTTGATAGTTAACCACCAGAGGTATGCACCTCAATGTACCCAATTTTTCAAGTTTGCTGAGTCCAGGAGGTAAAAATGCATGATGCCAAGGGAGCCAAAAGGAAACCAAGTTTCCAAGCTGAATGAAGAGAGTAAATGATAAGATAAAAACAGAAAGCATGTCTGTTGTAAATGTATTCAGGCAGGAGTTCTGATATCACATGGCTGTTAGCATACTTTGATTGAGGGGGATAAAAACTAGGCAGGCAAGTAAGCAGGGAAACATGAAAGGAAGGATGGAAAATGGGTGAAAAGTCTGTTATAAAAAAGATCTTATGTGAAACACAGAAATAAATACAACTTCACAGAAGCAGGTAGTTTCTTATGGACAGTGAAGTAGTGAAGAGGCAGGACACACAAACTCACCAGCATTGATGCCCGGGAAGATAATACGTGGCAATGAATAAAAACATGGTTCGGCACAATTGATAACTAGGCATTATCAGGAACCAGAAAAAAAGCTCTACTCTTGAAAGCCAATCAGTCAGATATTGGCATCAAGAAAAAAAAAAAAGATTAATAAAAACACACCACAGAACAATACTTACATTGAGAGAGCACTGCCAAGGCCCACAGCCATGGAAAGAAGTGTAAGAGGGTGCGGAAAACACACAAGAGGGCTGTTTTTATCAGGTGACAGAATCTAACCATGTCTATTAAAACGACTAGATCAGACTGCACATGCAGCTCTGATGGAAGAGGAAACAGCTTTCAAAACTGCCTAATGACCTCCTGATAGGAAGGTTAACAGGATTATCACGCAGCTCACTGGAGGGTGGATGGCAACTCGCAGTGTGCCCCTCTCTCCACCGGTAATTCCAGTGTGCTCCATGACAGGGAAGTGTAAAGTCGTCGTGCTGCTCAAAGGCATTCCTTTGAAAGTTGGGATGCTTTTAATGAGAGAAGTTCACCATAAAAAGTGAGATGAGAAGGAAAGATAACGCACACTCAAACCTGAGCTCTTGTTTAATTCTGCTCAGCTGATTATAGGGGTGCTCGGGGAGGGTGTTACTAAGCGCTCTGGAGGTTACAGTCTGCTCTGGTCTCCTCTTACTGCTGGTCGAGATGGTGTAGTATTTTCTGCTTCTAACACATTATAGCTCCTCCATCATGCTCACCAACCATTGCCTTGCTAAAGTGGGAAAGCAGTCTCCACCTTCCTTCTGTGGCTCACACCACAAAGCAATGTGGCTTTGCCCCATTGGTATTGTGTGGAAACTCTAACAAGAAGGGCCTTTGTCTCTGCTGGTGACCTGAGTAACAGGTGGATGTGAAGAGTAAGAGGAGGACAGGAAGAAATGAGTCCTAAGGAAACTCTAGAAATGTTCATTGGTCACGGAAAGAGATAACTCACAGAGTTTCTCTTCAGATGACCCCTTGTTTTTGCCTAAGACTTATGTTCTGGAAGTCATGAAATGATTAAGCTGTGTATGGCTAGGTATTGCAACAAAACAACTTTAAAAACATACTGATTGCTCATTACAGGGTTTTCTTCAAGCCAATGCCAAGTGGATGGAGCAGGCGGCTTCCCTGCCCAGAAACACCAATTCCTCCATCTTGTGTTGGAGTTGCTTTACAAAGCCTCTTTTGAATAGCTGCAGCATCTATCTGTGCTTGGTTTTCTGGGTAGTGGATTGAGGAAGCACCCCAGAGATGCCCTGCCCAGAGACAGTGCACATGACTCCTATGACATGAGCCCAGGTGTAAAGGTGTACTGCAAAGCACGCTGGGAACACTTTTCAGCCCCAGGATGAAAGAATGGGATTGGAGGATATTTAATCAATCTTACCAAGGCGTTTTTCTATCTTTAAGCCTGAGTAAATGGACATAATTTAATGTGGAAACTATGACAGGTTACTGAGTATACATAGCTAATAAGTGACAGAACTGGAATGTATGGCAAATTGGCTTACACTTCAGGAAGTGACACCAGGACCAAGAGTGAACAGAAAGGATGCTATTGCTTTGTTTGTAGCCCCGAGGCCATCGGAGGGGGCTTTGTTGATATCAGAGGTTTGCTTCAGTAGCCACTGTAAGGGGATTATTCAAGGTCATGTCCCTGAGGTTATGGAGGAAACTCCCTCTGGTTGACATTGGCACACAGTAGCATGGAAGCGAGGAACATTGGAACTAGCGAACATGCCAGTTTTCCAAGTTCAGCACATGAAGATAGCCCTGGCAAATGAAACTCCTTCACGTCTCCTTTGATCAGGAAGCTGAAGGAAAATTCAAGGGAAATCCCCTGAAAAGGAAAAAGGATTCAGCCTGTATTTTAGCAAGGTATCCCCAATTCAGCTTTTCTATTTAGTAGGTGTATGAGGATGGTTGCTCTCTTCACCTCATAAAACCTCAGTTTTCTCATTAGTAAAATGGAAGTGGTGAACCTTAATTCCCAAAGCATTTAGAGTTAAAGAATTCACAGCAGTACGATTGCCTAACCAACATAAAACAAAGTACCGAAGAACTGCTTTTTTTATCAGTATACTTTCTTTCATAAACATTACATCAGAGAAAAGTGCAACAAGGGGAGGAGAATTCCTATGTAAGTTACAGGAAGATAAAATGGTTAGTTAACTGACTTACAATTGAGGTATTAATACATTTCTTCATGCATTTGTCCATTTCTTGAACAATTCATTCATGCTTTTCTATTCCTATATATGTCTTCACCACTGACAAAGCCTCATCGTGAGCAGTGAGGAAATTCAAAAAGGATTGGTGTGGTACCTGCTGTCAAGATCTATGTCCTCTGGTGAAGGAAGTCACTTGCAAAAGACATGGGGATTAAGACATGCGTGTTGCTATGGATGCATTTTGTCCCACAAGGTTTTCTGTGCTGGGAGGCAATGGGTCTTTAAGAGTAAGTCATAAGGAGTTCTGTCCTTGAAAAAGATTAAGGTACTTCCTGTGAAACGCCAAGTTAGCTTGTGCAAGACTGGCACTGCCCCTAGGCTAGGGCTTGCTGACTGGCAATGCCACACTTTGCATGCTTCTGCATTCTCCTGCCACAATGCCACCAATTCTGACGCAGCACGTTCAAGGGAGCCCTTGCGGAGGCTAACGGCATGCTGTGGGAGTTCCAGCCTTCAGAACTGCAAGTCCAATAGGTATCTTTCCTCTATAAATTAAATCTCAGTATTTCATTATAATAATGAACAAATGAAGACATATTTAAATGATACTTTGGTAATCCAGAAGAGGCAGAAAAGAGCAAGGAATGTGAGAAGTTCAAGACACTTGCCAGCATTTGTGTTGGTAATTGATCAGTCATAGCTCTGGACTTCTTTGTGTGAGAGGAGTTTCAGACAACAATCTGATTTGCAGGCAGCAAGAAGGTGTGTTTATGTAGCACGAACACCAATGTTCTTATAAGACAAGTTACAAAGTAATTAAACAACATTTTAAAATGGTTTTATCAATATTAAGAGTAAACTTTTAAATTTTTAGATAACGTTACCTTGTTGAAGTGAAGGATTAGTACTTACTATCTTAGTTGGTTTTCTGGGATTGGGGGACTGTGGTATTTGTACCTTCAGACTGCTATAAAAAGTAACCCTGGGCTGGATGGCCCAAGCAATAGAAACTCAGAGTGCTGGCATGGTCAGACACCGAGCAGGTCTCTCTTCTGGACTTAGATAACCACCTTCACTGGGTTCTCTCAGAGTGGACAGATAGCTAGATCTCTTCCTCCTCTCAAAGGGTGCTGGTCCTATCAGATCTGAGCGCAGCCACATGACCTCCTGAAGCTCTAGAAACTTCTGTATTGGACCTCTATCCAAGAACAATCACATGGTGATTGATGACTGCAGCATAAAATGGAAGCACATCTTGTGTTATTCTCTCTGCCTTGAAAATCACTGATTCTGTTTGAGAACATGATCATTGAAGGAGCGGTATGATCTGCTTCACCAAGCCATGCCTCAGATTTATCATAATTAAAAAAGCTCAAGTGCAAAATTTCACAATGATTTATATAAAAGTAAGACAATATCTACTTGAAATGGTAAGCTAATTTAATTTAGTCTTTCCTTTTAGATAAACCTATAAATATTCTTTTAAGAATCATGATATAAATTTTAAGATTTTTCCATTGCTATTTTTCTAGAAAACCTACACAGGATTTCACAGGTTGGCAAACATTTGTACAGCTGTGTTAGATTTTGCTTTCTCTTGCAAGTAATAGATATATTTTGGCCTACAGGATTTAATTTTGATTAATGGCATGCTCTCAAAAACTAACATACATGACTTGCAGCAATAAAAAAAAGTTAACCAAAGAGAGGAGCGATCTGAACTTGCACATGAAGTCAAAGGTAATGTCAAAGGAGTGCCACCTTTCTAAATAATATGCCTATTGTATCAAATCATTGCCAAGAACATAAGGAAATTCTTATTCTTTTCTTGTTCAGCACTTGCTTTACGACTAAAATTCTGCTTTGTGACTCACATTGATTTGTGTTTAATACAGCCACATTGTGAATATTTGTTATTGGTCTTAGACCCCTCCATCAGAGCCATTCCTGGGGGAATGTTGGCCCTCAGGAAAATCACATGGTGGGCTCATTTGCTCTACTTCAGCAGAATTGCCACTGGAAAGAGAAGAGAAATCACAGGTGGGTCAAGTGCAGCAAAAATGTGTGTGAAAGAAGGAACAAGGCCAATCCAGCATTGAGTCCATTATTCTTTGCGAGAATTAGAATAAAACAACACTACTTCATCCAGGGAGAAACAGCCAGCCCACCAAGCCAGGCTATTTCATTCAGAAAACAAAGGCTGGGTTTCAAATTTAGCTGCTTCCAGTGGGCAACCAACTCCAGTGGCCCTGCAGGTAGGTATCAGGTTGCAGGGCCAAGTCAATGACTAAAGGGAGGGATGAGTTACTAGCAGTGATGGCATTGTGCTTTGCACAAAGTAAAGCGTTGGAAGAAGGGTACTGTGAATGAATACATTCATAATTATATTTGAACAGCACTTAATCCTTCTTGCTGAAGACTTTTTTCCAGAATTAGCTTGAAGTCCATATTTTAAAGGTTTTCTAAGTATCTTGAAAAGCGTTCTCAAGCAGCAGAGCAATTTATAAAATTTCCCTCTAGAATAAAATGGATGATAATCTCAGGAAAAATCACACAAGAATCAATGTCTCTTAGGCCATTTTCTAATATGTCCAGGTAAATATAAATTCGATATCTTCTACAACTTTGTGTAAAATAAAATGATGATTTCCCTTGCCCAAGTGCATTCAGCAAAGCTTTACAGAAGGAGGAGAAGGTTATGCAAACCCAGAGGCTGAGATGATGGATTCTGGTCCCTTTGCGCTCTGAGAGCTCATCTACAGCTGTAAGAGGAGCTATGACGAAGAAAACTAATGTTATCCTCTTCACTTTCGGGATCAACTACACTGTATGAAAGACTCTGGTGCAAAATGGTAACGTGAGGCTTGACATGGCAAAATGAGTGCCCTTGTGCCACCAGCTGCCACCCCTACCCTTGATGGATGAGTAACACCCACAGGATCACAACCTCTTATGCCAGAAAGTACGTAGGACCAAAGCCTAGTGTGGGTGTGAAGACATTCCCCAGTTCCTGCTTGGTGCCCTGGCTGTGTCAGCCAGTAGGAAAGATACCCACTGAAGATGTCTCACTGGAGATGGCCCAGGTCTGAGCATCTTACCTACATAGTTATTGATCTTGGCCTTGAAGACTCTAGAATGGAGGCAGAGGTTACTGCATAAGAGAAAAGGAAAGACATGAAATCCAGTCATGTGCAGGGGGCTGCTGGTCTTCAGAAGCAATGATGGGTGGGAAGCAGATGGTGTTGGAGCTGGAGACACTCTCAGGATGACCTCCCAGCATTCAGGAACTGTTTGTTTGCTGACTAGGTTTCAGGATCTGTGCTTGGCACTCTAATGGAAGGTTGGCCACAATCAGAGGTGCTCATGGGAATTACATGGGGGAACTGGGGTCAAGTTAGGTAGATTTTGAATAGCATTGGCAATCAGGATCTCTCAGTTAACCTGAGAATTTCTCTAGTCAATAACAATAACATCAAAATCCCAACTTTCACTCTTGCCATCCTTAAATTTCAATTATTTGTTTGTCTATGTTGTCTATTATTATTTGGATCTGCCTAATGATAAGGGGCAGTACATGTTTAAACTTCATTTCTTTACTTCTTGGCATTATATTTTTAGTAACAATAGAGGCAGGCATGTATAACTAAGAATGTCTTTTCCAGAAGTTCCTGCATTGTTGAATTTGGGTGGAATTCAGAGCATATCATTTACTCTTAATCTTTGCTAGCTACTACTCCCTAGGGACAAATTTAGATCATTTTTACCTATAATAAATACTATCAAGTGTAACTGCCAAACGAGAGAATTTTCCTATGGGAAAAACTTGACTTACTAGAAAACAAAGTATTTTCTGGTACAGCAATGTAAGGGATTCCCTTTTGGTCATTCCCCACGTATCAGGCTTGTCCTCAAAAAAGTAGCAGTCATGAGTTAGCTTGATGCTTGAATGTGGAAAGAGTGACAGACAAAAGGAGATATGTAAGGAGTAGCATTGAGAATAGAATAAACTTGGCATGCGTGGAGTTACAGAAAAGAGATAATGGGCAACCAGAATATGATGGACACCTGAATGCCAGAAGGGAAGACTAAAATATCAAAAGAAGAAATTAGCATATACGGGCAATTTGTTCTTTCCACTTTATAGGAAGTCTGAGCAACATTAGCACTTTACCCAGCTACTACAAGCCACTCAACAACCATGGCTATTGTGTAATAGGACACAAAATGTGGAGGAAGAGACGCTTGAAGGCCAGGTTTGAGGGGTCAGTTGTCAGCTCTCCCATTTACCCGTTTTTTGGCCTTGGGTAAGTTTCTGTAGTTCAATGAGCTCTGGAGACCACATCTGAAAAAATGGGTGGCAATCTGCTCTCAGATGTAAAAAGCTATTTTGCAGAACAAATTGAGCTGTATGTGTGGAATAATGAATGTAAGTTCCACATGAGTAGAGAATTTGTTGGGTTCATTGCAGAATCCCAGTGCTTGGAACCTTTCTTGGCATTGTTAGGAACAAGCAAACATGTATATGAAGTCAATGAACCAACAGGAAGAACTTTGTAAGTGGGAGTGGAGTTTTGAGAAACCTAATCCATAGCTACTTAAACACTATTAAGATTTTATGATGGTTACAATATTTTGAAAGAACAGGCTTCTCTGAATTCAAACCCCAACTCTGCCCCCTCACCACTATATTCAGTGGCCAATTTTGACATTACTTCTTCTGTGAAGGGTGGTTAATCATGGTGTTTGATTCATCACAGCATAATGTAAATGTAAAGGGATTACAGTGTAGGTGCTGTAAAAAATGAATACCACTTCCTGTTTGGTGCATAGTGGGTGCTCAGTGAATGCTAGGTCCGATGAGGCAGAAGATGAGCACTTCACTATTGAGGTCAATCCTTAGTTCTATGTCAGGTTTCTAGGTATCTGGAGACAAGTCCACACTCTGCCTGTGCCAAATCTGAAGCAAAAAGTGGGTGCTCTATTTGTGAGCCTTCTTTAGCCATCTTAGGAAGGGAATGTGTGGCCCCATGTCTGGCAGGGACAGGGCTGAGCAGAGCTGTTCATAGCAAATCTGTGATGATCTTCACTGTCTAAGCTGTGGGCGGCTCCTTCTTTGGGAAGCAAGTTATAATCAGAACTTGGAACAAGCCATCCTTCAAACAATGCTCCCATTGCCTTTTCTGCCATTTAATTAATGCCACTCTAATTTTATAGAAAGTGTATAAATAAAATTTGTGCATATTTGTACCTACATTATCCTGCAAGGCTTCCCAGGAGGTACACAGCTCTGTAAAGCCTATCCTTCTGATAAATCTCTCTGGCATGGATACTTAGGCTAATGCTTGCATAGCCACATTTGGAGAACTTAGCAGAGGCATGTGCAGTGTTCAGCCTGACCTTCCAGTTATCAGCGACTAGACGTAAGTGGTCAACCCTGTGTTGCTTCCACATTATGTTTTGCCGGGTGATTTTAGGTAGATTTCAGCTGATAATATTCACGATCCCTTTGTCAGTCTTACTGAAGAAATAGATAGCAGGGCTACCACTTAAGGCCACAGGACATAATCTGTGCATTTGGATTGTAACTTTATTTTGAGTGGATTTAAAATGACGCCCAGCCATGCTTTCAATATGCTGCACTCATGACACGCCGCTCAACAGGGCCAAGAGGGTGCAGTGCATTGGTTGTCCAGAGTTCCCCTGCAGCTGCGTGGGAGCTGTAGCGGCAAGCATGTGTCTCGACGAACAGATTTTACTAGGAACAACTTTGAAGAATTAGTACAAGAAGCATTTTCTTTCTTTTTTTTTTTAACCAAACATGGATTTAAAAAAATTACACAGAAATCAGCATTGTCAATTCACTTGAAGTGCAATCCTAAGCAGAAGGCTTGAAACCTGTTTTTGCTTAAAGCACGTATTTGATTTAGGAAAAACAACAGCAATAAATTGAATTCAAAAGCACTTTGGATCCATATGTAGCAGGAGTCTTATAACAGCAGAGGCTACATCATACCCCACCCCTCTCCAATTTTCTTTTGTATCCATTCTCCAAAGACTTCCCAAGTGATCCAAGTCTGCGTTTATAATTCCAGAAACAAAGCATCTTCAAGGCTCTGGTGCTGATGCTGGGAAATTGATATTATCAGAGAAGTATCATCATGCTGATATATTTTTATTTTCTTGAAACCTTCTGGAGAAATAATGTAAAAATGTGTCATTAAAATATTTGATATAAACATTGGACCTTTCTGCTGAAATTTTCAGATTTTTGCCTTTCTTATTCTCCTTTTCAAAATCCTATGTAGTCATTGTGCAGTCTACACGCAAGAGGAATGTGGATGGCAACAACAGGGCAGTGGGTTGAGGAAGACATCTCCGGCTCAGATTTCACCTTAACAATCATTCTTGAGTGACCATAACTGCAGTTTGATGCTTCTGATTTTGTTACCTAAGATCTAGTATCCCACTGATACCTCACCTTTTTGATCAATAACTTCCTCAGAATAGACAAATTTAAATATTCTTCAAAATCTGTAATATATACTCATATACATGAGTTACATGCTGAATACAAAACCTTTTGTTTTGTTTTGTTTTGTTTTCTTTCGTTTTCCAATACCTCTGACTTTGAGCTTGAAGATACTGGGATGTGGACAGGTAAAATGGGCTACTCAAGGCTGGCAACACAGTGACACAGCAGCTGGGACAATTCAAGTCTCCTGATCCCCGTGCACAAGATTCTCCTTCCCACCCTGTTCAAAGCATTAATTAACAGGTTAGACGAGCTGCTAAGTAGAGGGTTGGCCAGTTCTGTGCTGGGACAGCTAGCAGGAAACAAAGGATGCTGAATCTCTTCACTTTAATATGCGATTCCTAGACACCTAGCTCCCTGGATGCTCTCTTGAATTAGTTGCAAGGTATAATGGTGATTTTGGGCTTGCTAGAATATAGCATCAGAGACCTGGAGAGGTCCAGGTAGTGGACTGTAGTCACCGCAGCTATTAAATATCTAGGTCATCCTTTATTGTAGGGTTGTAATATATACACTAACCTCTGATTTCAGGGCTGACAGAGGGGGAAAAAATCCATCCTACTAAAATGCAGTCAGACAGCAGTTTGTCTTTCCAAAACATTATTAGGTATTATTACAGAATGTGAACACCTTTCATTCCTGACAAACAGGAAATGTATGCTGCACCACTGGTATGTCAATCAGAGTGATAGCATCAATTTTATGGTTTTTAATTCATCCCCACCTCCTGCCGTGCCTTTTGCTCATCCCAAATTATGAATCTTAAAAAGTACATGATTAAGAAGGGAAAAAAATCTCTTTCTGCCTACTTGAAGAGCTTAGAGAGTCAGGTGTCTGTGTAAGGCAAGTCCTTATGGCTAACTGACTGGACAGGTGACTATTTCCTCACAGCAAGGAGTGCCCCCACAGGCTAATCACTGGGGCTTTTGCCAGGAGGACAAGTGGGTGTTTTTTAGCTGGATAACCTTACCTTTGCATTGGAAAGAAGAGGAAATAAAGTATGCAATGCATCAAAGACTAGGTGTCTGTTCAATGTACCTCCCTCTTCTGGGATCTGTTTCTTTTATTGTAGCCCTTCATTGGTTCTAGATAAACAAAAAAAAATACCAACCTAAGCCTGGGGCCATTTTTTGAATAAATCAAAGCAATCTTCTTCACGTTTCCCCCTGTATCTTAATGATTTTCTTCAAAATATAATGAAAATGAAGAACCTTGTGAGTTCAGTGTGAAGTAATAGGCACTTTTGTGATATGCCAGTGTACACACAGACACACACACACACACACACACACCCCGAGCTACTTGGAGCAGGGGCCTGGGAACCTGGGGTGTTTGAAGCTGTACTTCCCCGCTCTCCTCTGGTTTCTGGTAAGCAGCCATTTTTCTTGGTTTTCCCTTCGACCTCCACCTGGACTGCATTTGGTGCCACAAACTCTATGACTATCACAAACATATTTCAGATTTAGAGATGTGACCTGGTGGTTGCTGAATGGAAGGTAAAACAATAATTAGCAAGTAGTCAAAGACAGCTTTCTCCTCCTGGTAATGTACCACAAAGCAAGCATTTTATTATTGGCAGACACTTCACTGTTTGCCAGGAGTACTTGATTACATAACTCATGGATCTGTAAGAGTTTCGGTCATATAGTGGCTTGTATGCAGCAGCCAGCCACTCTTGACTATTTCAGTCTTAGCATGAACATTCTCAATGCTAGTTTGGCCCAGAATTTTTAACTCTGTGTTGATCACAGACTTCTCTGTAAATCTGAGTTGAAACATGTCAGTTCTTCTAAATGCAAGGAAGCAAAAAAAAAAAAATGGCAAAAAAACTTTTCTTTTGCTTGTGGGGTACCAGCCCCACACACTTGAGTTTGGAACATGGTGGTATGTAGGCATGCATGAGCATGGTCAGTGCCGCAGGGCCTGCCTGGAAGAGCAATGATCTGCAGAGAAATAGCCCTTTCCACCTGGGAAGAAAGAAGCAATCAAGAATTCTGTGAAAGGGGCTTCCAGTGAGGGCTTGAAGATATTCTTTGTCTAGGCAGGGTTAGCATTTCCCCAAGGATTTTGCATACATTCCTTCCTTCCTTTCATTTGATTCATTGAGTTGGGACTCACTATAAGGTAGCAGGCAAAGGTCCTGAAGCTTTAGAGTCGTTGATAATCTTAGGATCATGCACAGGGTAGCAGGTGAGTTAGATTCTGAATCCATATTTTCTCAATGCATAATGTGGTAACTGTCACACATGCAGGGTGTGGCCAGGGGAGCAGATGCCCTTTACTTCTAGGGGCCACTGAGGTATTTATGTCTTTGACAGGTCACACCAAATGATCAGCTTAAAAATTAGCCTACTATAGATTTATTGAATTTCCAGCCCCTGCTGCTGTTGCCTTGGCAGGGCTGGACATCTCCTCCCATATATGCTGGTTTATTACCAGAACCACTTATTTAACACTTAACTTGTGTTTAAATTCCTTATGAGATTATCTGATGGTGGATTCATTGACACTGATTCCACAGTAGAAATTTTCATATGGTGCTTGCTAGATGAGTATGATTTATTGATTCATGGATTAACTGATTTCCCCTTTACAAAGTGTGGCATTGAATCTGATCAAAGGTTTACCATCATCGTAAAGACTTACAGTGAATACTGATAATACAAGGCATGGCTATGGCTTAAGGTGTCTCACAAGTCATGTAACGAAGCTATCACATCCAGTGTGAATCTATTTGGATATGAGGCCACTAAGGAAATAGAATAAAGGAAGCAGAGACCCCAGAAAGCACTTTTTCCCCTCCCTCATGCACATTTATGATAGAAAAGGCCATAGGAGGGTGGCCTTCTACAAGCCCGAAGAGAGCCCTTAACAGACACTGAATTATGTGTCCTCTTGATCATGGACTTCTGGCCTCAGAACAAGAAAAAGAATTAATGTTGAGGTTTTAGTCATCCACCGTGTAGTGTTATGTCATGGCATCCTGAGCAAACTGCTACAGTGACTAAATCCAAATCTCAGTCAAGGAACTCATCATCTTAAAGGGTAGAGAAAGATGAGGCCAGAGATCCCAGGCATTTGGCTACATGCCCATGACCGTTGAAGATTAAGTCTCAAGTTTATCAGACCAGAGGTTAAGTACCCTCAGGGTCAAAAGGACAAAATCAAAATTACTCAAAATTTACTGGACTATATAGAATGACATGTAGTGCCCAAGGCTCTATGGTTATGCGATGAAAGTGAAAAAGATGAAGAAAGGTCAAAGAGATGAGTCTGTGCCTTGAAGAACGAATGTTTTCCAATGAACACGGTGGAAGTGCGTGCATGTTCCTCAGAGAGGAGTGGTATGACGAGTCATGCTGAAATCCCACACTCTGGGGGTTTACTCCAGATACGTATTGGAATCTGTAGAAGATGAGAATGAATGGGAAAGTTTGGACCAGTGCTTTGAACCTTTGAGTTCCCTGAAATCAGATTTCAATGTGTGACATGGGCAGAAGGAATTTTAATATGTTTGGTTATAGAGTATGTTTATAATCAGGAAAGCTACTCTTGACGCATCATGGAATATGTATGTACTGGAATCTAGTTCTGGGACCAGATTTAGATGGAGTTTTGGAGGGTGATGATGAAGATTCTAGAAAACCAGTCATGATATTGCATTCTGAGTTCAAGGACTCTGCTCATGTTTTGAAACACTTCAGTGTTTAGCTAATCTTTCCTTTTCATTATGACATAAGGTCAACTTTTATTTATGAGAAAAAAGGGAGAGTCTAGCACCTGTGATTGCCACACATTATGGATGACACCAAACCCTGGATCCCAGAAATCCCAGGGTCAATCCAAATGGGCAAGCTGGTGGTACCTTAGTGAGAAATCTAACATTTTCTATTTCTTCTACCCAACTTTCTTTGTTTACATTTTTATTATGAGGTGTCATATTTCGTGATGATTATAGCTGCTCCTTTTTGAATTCTTAGTCTAACATTTCAGCAAGAAGAATCATTCAATGTGTTTCCTGAGCTCAATGGGATTGAAAAATACATGAATTCATTCTAGCCCTTACTAGAGATGTTTTGAACTGGAAGTAAATGAAATATGGGAGAAAGCTCATTTGGGGGGATAGGTGAGGTACTGAAAATTAGATTTATGTATACCAATTGGAATTGAAAACTACTGCAAAAATCGTTGGTCTTGAGCTCTGAGAGCAGCTCCCTTAAGGGTAACAACAAGCATGCCCTGTGGTTTGTAGACCTTCTCCTAAGTGATCCACTCTTTTTTTTTCAAAAAAATTACAACATCCATCTGCTAGTGAGGGCCTGTTCTTACTCCATGCACATCAAGGAGCCCTGAAAACAGCCTTTACCTGTTACTCCTAATGGCAGCCGGCGGCCAGTGTGCTGATCATGACACTTGCAAACTCCTGTCTTCCTATGAGCTCATTATCAGTCTGGGAATCTCATCACCCCAGTCACCCCAGAATGTTTCCTTATGACTGCGTTCTGACTAGCTGTAAGTAACTCTTTGACTCAACAAGGAACAAGGGCCAGATGGCAGGCCGACATGTGCTTGAGACTGAGTGAGTCTCATTTGCTCTTGATTTCTTGTTACTGTCACTCCTTAGCTAACCACACATGAGGAACCCACCCTGTGGGCTGCTTTGTGCTGTGCACATCTGACACGTGACTAGAATGTGCTCTTCTTTTTTTTTAATTAATAGTACTGTTTTCTTGGATTGCTTTTTGTTACAGCTGTTGTTTTAATCAATTCAATTTGAGCAGAAAAGATGAGACTTAAGTAAATCCAATCAGGTGAGCAAGTCAGCCAGAACACACACAAGACAGTAAACGTTGTCCAGTTTTAATTAATAACCTTAAGCATATATTTCCAAAAAGAGTGTTAGACTTCAAAAATAATTTTGTGAAACTTTGGGAAAAGCCCAGAGTTATCACCTTCCATTCACAGCTACTCTTTGTTCTGTACATGTTGGTTTAATCCTTAAAAAAAAGGAGGGGGACAAATGCAAAGAGGTAATTGGTAAGTGGCGCCTAGTATACCAGGAGCAAGGGTCATGACAAATGACAAACACAGCTTCTGCCTTGGAAGGCATTTAAGATCAAGTCTGAGCTCTGGATAAGAACAAAATGTAACTATACAGTGACAATCTCAACTGACTCAAATGACAATTTTAAAGAAAAAGACTTAAAACACTGAGTAATGGATTAACCCTCAAACATCTATCCAGCAGACAATCACTGATTTTTTTAAGCACATGATTTAATTCCATAGGTTACTTCCCTGAAAAAACAGGATGTCTGTATATGGGGGGACGAGGGACACAACCCAAGAATCTCTTCTAAAAGGAACCAAATAATGGGGAGGAAATCACTTAAAACAACTGGAATTTTCCCATTAATACCCTCAGTGATCAAACAAAATAAACAGAAAATACAGGTCTGTTCTGAAATACAGATGCATCTGCGTTCCCAAGCTATTTTTGGGAGAGAATGCAGAATATTCAAATAGAACATCATGATAGGAGATAGAAAAACAGGAGTTCACAGATTGAAATTGAGATTTTTCTTTATCTCCTCAACATCTTTGTCCTGTGTCTAGATCAGAAAAGGAGTATAATTAATCAATTCTATCTAGAAATATGTCAAAATGGGCCCAACTCTGTAGCCTAGCAGCTAAATTCCTTGCCTTGAACGTGCCAGGATCCCATATGGGTGCCAGTGCTAATCCCGATGGTCCTGCATCCCATCCAGTTCCATGCTTGTGACCTGGGAAAGCAGTCGAGGACGGCCCAAAGCCTTGGGACCCTGCACCTGTGTGGGAGACCCAGGAGAGACTCTGGGCTCCTGACTCCTCTCTCCAGGCTCCAGGATTCATATTGGTGCAGCTCCGGCCACTTGCGGCCACTTGCGTGGGCGAGGGGTGTGAATTACTGGACAGATCTTCTCTGTCTCTCCTCCTCTCTGTATATCTGACTTTCCAACAAAAAGTTTAATGAAATAAATCCTTTTTAAAAAGAGAAATACGTTAAAATATCTATCCAGTTAGCAAAGACTCCTAGCCTGTATGGAGAATTTTTTGTTCCCTCAGGAAAGCAGAGACTTGAAACTCTGAACATGTCATGGTCATGGAAAGGGACAACATATTTGGGTGGCTTTAGCTGTGTCCACAGATATAATGCACAGATAGGGGTAACTGATGAGAAACTTAAGAGCTAAGGGTGTGGTGGGGCATTTCACAAAAACCTTTACTTTGGGCCTAATATTTTAACACATTTCTGTCGCCTTGTTCCAAGATCGTACCTGTTCAGGTCATGTGTATTACTGTGTGGAGCTGCACTGGTCAAAGGCAGGCATAGATTTGGGGGGAAAAGTAGCAGTTCTTAATCTGCTTATAGAGATTTCCTTCTATGTTCTTTCCCAGGGATCAAATATTTCCTAGTCCTGTTTCAAAGTCAGTTGAAAATTGAGTGTGCCTCTTTTCTCATTAACACTTTCGTTCTTTATGCAGGGCTTCTGAGTTTCCAGGTTTTTTTTTTTTTTCTGGTGGGCCATATTTCCAGAATTTTAATGCCAGTAAGTTGCTTACAGACCTTTTTGCTGTGCTGTTTTGTTGTTTTCTTTTCCCCAAGAAATTTATAACATTAGGTCACACTTCATCCATGAAGCTTTGTTTTCCATCTGCTCTCCATTTTTGCTCTATTATTAGGCTGAGCTGCTGGTATTCAGACCCCCGCGTCACTTCCAGAACTCGTGGGAGCTGAGGCAGAGGGAGCTAAATGTTCTCTGTGTCTCCCCAGGCCCTTCTAGGAGAAGCTTCTGGTCTCCTTAAGTTGGTTCTTTTTTGGATGGAACCCTGTCCATTCCCTGCAGGCAGTGGAGTCCATGCCTAGTATTTAATGCAACCGCCAGTACAGTGTGATATACTTTGCTCTACCACCCAAGTGTATTGACTTCCTGTTCAAAAGCTTTTAACATAAATTTTAAGAGATTAGTAAAAATGTACCACAGGCCATTGCTGAGAATGCAGGGCTTTACCTATGTTTCTCCTACATTGATTTTAGTTCATAGATTTTAACTACCCCTTATTTTACCGTGCCTTTTAATTTGTTATTCATTTGTTTGAAACCAGAACTTTTCCGAAGCATTGTGGACCCACAGGAACTGAAATAGTTTGCCTTCATTATCTGGTAGACCTGCTCGAGTCTGCAGCCCCCGGCAGAAACCACAAGACTGTACAGACTGGCAACTGCGGGTTTGTCTGTTCTCTATTGATTCTATTTCTGGAAGGAAAAAAAACACACACATGAACCAATGGGTAAGCCATGTGACTGTACAACTGACCTGAAGCTAACAGCAGAAGGGGGATGGAGACCTTTGCAACACATGTCGTGATGGGCTCTTGACACTCTTCTAGTGGTCTCTTGCAGTGTAGATTTTGACAGCTTTGACTTAAAAAGTTTAACTCCATGTGTCCCAAAATGTGAAATGTAGAGAATGTTTAGAGTATGTTATGTAAATGACCACTCCGGCGGTCAAGTTCTTTCAAATATCTAATGAACTACTACAATGAAGAATGAATAGAAATCATTTATAATGTCTAAATTCTTTATACCCACATGAAAACTGCAAAGCAGTTCTACCATCAGATATCAGATGTTAGCATATACACACTTTGCAGAATTGCTGTGGCAATTTTTATTTTTGAGCTTTGTTGTTGGTGCTCAGTACCAACACTCAAATACATAGAACATAGAACACCTAATGCGTAACTCTTGGTTCCAACCAGTTGTGTGTCCTTGTCCTAATATTTTCCAATCAGATGTCAGTTGAGGTTTAATGTCTTTTCCAGTCCTAAGATTCAAAGTAAATGACAGCTTTGACTGTACCAGAGCTCCAGGTAGTGCACAGCACATCCTGCTCAATGTACATGTGTGTGCACACCATCACACACACAAGAGAAAATCCAAAATAGCTTTCCTGTCTTGCTCCCCACACCATGACAATGCAGCCATCTGTTAGACGTTCCATTGCACTCAGCAGCTGCTCTGATACAGAGATCTGCATTCTTCCAGCTTGTGCTGGTATGCAGGCAGCATGTGTGGGTACTTGCACTCAACTGTCCCGCCCAAAGGAATGGCTTTCATTGAGTGAAAATGATCACAGAGGTTTCTCAGTCTCGCATCACACAAATGTCTTTTCCATGATCTTGGGCCTTTGGGACTATCTCCCTTACTCTCTGTAGATTTTTGAGAGCATTAATACCCTACAGTCACCTATAAGGTGACCCTAGAGGGAAAGCTTGCAGTGAATCTCTTGCTTAGCCAAGAACACCTCCCTTAGAATGTGCCATTGAGCTTCTGTTTTGCCCACCCCATCAGCATTGCATTTAAGCATCAAGGAATGATAATTGTTCAAAAAATATGTCAGCATGCTTTAAAAGCGACATTAATGTTGACATCAAACCAAATGAAAACACGTAAGAGCAATCTCCAATGGGGGCATGAAAATGACACTCCATTAAATATTCTGTCTCCCCGCCCACACACTTTCCACCTGAGCCTCTCCTCCAGGTGAAAGATTTATCTTCTTTGTGATGTATTCTATAAAGTGGTGCCTCATTAGCCAAAAGCCAATGCTGAGGCTGGGTGTTGGGAAGAGCCACAGTTAAAAGCAAGAAAGGGTGCTATGAGCTCTATAGCCGAGAACCTTGGGTAAAATTGGATCTGCATTTGAGTACAAAATTTAGGACATTTGTTACAAGATTACTGTGGTTTTCTATAAATGTTAGCTTGCCGTATTATTTTCCATGAACTAGTTTTCCAAAATGCAGAATCTCTTGCCCCCAAAACATGGAAGCAGTGAAGCTCGATGAGGCACTGATTCACGGGTGTCACCCACGAACAGCTGGTCAGCCATCTGCAGCCACAGAGTCCTCTTATTTTTACTTTATTCAGCTAATTCTTTCTGTAGAAGGGAAGAAGATGCATAAATCCTGGGACAGGAGCATGGCTTGTGCTGGGAAATGAAGACAAACTCCCACCCGAGCCTGCGATCTGGTGGCCTCATGTGCAGAGCAAGTAGGGCGTTCCCTCTGTGCATTAGACTCTCAGCTCTTCCCTGCACGTGTGGGATCCTGTGTGCCTCCTGCTCCTTCGAAAAAGGAAGGAAATGACACACCTTTGACTGCATTGTGGGAATGGTTCCAGAGAAGAGCACTGTGAAAGGCCTACCTGGTGCTGCAAAGGCAGACAGAAGAGGCTGCCAGATGGGACAAACGCAGATCCAGACACGCACCATGGTCCACAGATGTCTCAGGGTCTCTTGGACCCCTTGCTGCCTTGCATTCGGCTTCAGACACTGTAAGGTGTTTGCACACCTTTTGGCACAGGTTAAATGTTGCACATGTCTCAACGTCATAATCATAGTTCATCAGAAAAGCTCAGTAAAATTTGGGCAGTGTTGCTTCACTTTAAATATTGATATCCCTGTAGAATCACAATAACTATAGGTCATTTGATCTAAAGAGCTTTTTATCCAGTTGACAAGAGAGGAGTATTTAGGGGATCATTTCCCTGGGCCACTCACAGTGATTCATTCAAATGGAACTACGTGACCGCGTGGGAAGGAGATGCTTGCCCTGTCCAGGGAAGCAGGTGTATACTTCTTATGGGTAGACACAGTTGCACTTCAGTCAGATCTCTGTGTGTGTGTTGTGTGTGGTGTGTGTGTGTGTGTGTGTGTGTGTGTGTGTAGAGCAGTTCTGACACACCTAATATTTCTGAGTCATCAAAAATCTTTTTCCTATTCTTCATGTAAGCATGGGTGTGAACCTCCACATGCACACATACTCTCCTATTATTTCTTTATCTCAGTTTGGTGTCGGTAAGATTCTTTGTTTCCTTAATGACTGGCGTAACCTCGCTGTGACATCAATCTTCATTACAAGTTCTGCCCTCATTGCTCCTTTGCACTTGTGTGCCAGTATCCGATTCAAGACGCTTTCCTGATCATCTCTAGCCATCCTTCGGTATCACCATGAAAAGTCTCTGCCCATAGAAGAGAACAAAAGGCGAGCGAGTTGAATTGATAAGGCAGACCTTCTTTTAAAAGAATTGGAAAACCATCTGTCCTGTAAACGTCTGCGTCTCTTATTCATTCCTGTTTACTCTGCTCTCCTCTCCAAATAAAGATTGTTTTTACCTCAGCAACACAAGACTCACATGGCCCCTCCTTCAGGCTGTCAGTCAAAGGAAAGATATACATATGCCCAGAGTATACACTGGTGCTTGTTCACAGTGTTATTTGGGGAAAATATGTTGCATGTTCTCCTGGCTCTCTTAGTTTTACATTTTGAATTAATGCAATTTATTCTAATTTATGACAACTGTTTGAAAGGCTTGCTCTCCATTTTCCCATTTGAAAAAAGGTTATTTACATATGGGGGGAGCAGCAGGGAAAGTGGGTTGCTTTGCACACTGAAATGGGAAGAATCCCGGGGATCCTGCCTGGGGTCTCTGGCGTGTACGGGGCCGAGTGTCAGGAGGTCTCCTTTACCACCTTTTCCTGCCTCTTTGGAAACAAGAATGCAATTATGGAAAACGCTGCTTCTGCTTCTCAAAGAAAACCGTGTACAATTGAGTTAATTACCTCCCCTCCTCCCTTGTTCTCTCTCCTTGTGTTTACCTAGCAGCCATCACCATAGCACCTATACACGTTGGTAAGAATGCTATTTTAGAGAAAAGAAGAGACGCTCCACTCAAAGCAGGGGTGGAAAGGATAGGAGATGATTCCTTGTCCTTCTATAGGATTCCTGTGAGGCCAAAGAAAGAAAAAAATAGTCAAGGAACTGGTCTCATTGTACCTAGAACAGTGCCTCAATAAATGCATAGACTTAAGGACTATGTGTTGATTGGTGTCAGTAGTGTTTTATTCTGCTCAAATCCTCTATGTAAAAACAAAGACTCTGGCCTTCACCCTTAGCCACAGAATTCTGTCTGAGAGGACTGCATGCTACAGTAGGAGTCTGGGTGGAGAAGAGAGTGCTAGAAGATGCACACGGATTTCAGGGCTGGTGGAGGCTTGGAATCTGCCTTGGGGTTTTTATGGAATTCTGTTTGCTGCCGACGTATGGTACTTATCTTGCTAACCATGTGGATGCACAAAGTGTTCTATGGGTATGCACTCATTCAGCTGCAGTGCTAACCTCTTGAGAGTTGCACATTGCAGACTTAAGGCTTTCTGTTGTATGCCAAACGCTGTTTTAGTCCCGCTATGTATCTTAACACACTAAATCTCCTCACATCTCCAAGAGGCATGTCCTTTTATCGTAAGTATCATATCATGGTGGAAGAAATTGGATGATGGAAAGGCTAGGCAGTTATCCTGTGATCACAGCACAAGTGCTACCCAATACAGTAGATTTGAACCTAGCATTGCTCTCAGACAGCTGTGTTCTTAACTATAACACTGTGCTGCCACTTCTTCAGACTTTTAATCAGTTCCCTACTGGCTCACAAATCAGTGGGAATAAATTTACAGGAGTAATAGGATTTGGGGGTCTGGATTTTGCTAGTATAATAACAGTGTGCTGAACCTCTATCCTGGGTAGCCAAATGACCACTGGAAGATTTTCTTATCCTAACGACTCATATGTAATTTATAATTTAAAAAAACCTCATTTTATCAGAAAGGAAGAGCGGCTTTCTTCTGTTGGTTCACTCTCCAAGTGGCTAGGTAAAACCAGCAGTCCTGAATTTAATTCAGATCTTCCAAGTAGATGCAGGGACTTGTTGCCCGAGCCATCACCTGCTGCTCCCTAGGGTTTACATTCTCAATGAACTGGATTAGAAGTAGAAGATCCCAAACACTATGGAATGTGGGTATAGCAGATGCTGATCAAAGCTGCTCCAACAAATGCCCATCCATGTATGTCTTTACAGTTTTAATGCAGTGCATATATAACCTGCAATACCCACATCCTTATATTACTTGTATTAAGAAGATGTACTCATACATTCATGTGTAGTTACTAAGGCTTTAAAGAGAATATTATGTGGTAAGTTCAGCCTACCAAGTGAGGAACAGTCAAACACATAAACCATTCTAGTGAATATAAATCATTAAAGTATTGCTTCAGTGTGAGTGGCAGCACCAATAAAATACTATGTTAACGAGACAGGCCGACTTTGATACCAGTGAGGGTTAGTGCAGTAGGTGTCAGGTAAGGGCTCAATGACCATTTTTTGGGTAAATGAATATGTGATCTAACATTCCTAAAGTGGTGATATAAGACTTTGAAGCAAATGCAGTCTTAAAATCTCTGCTTTTTAAGTTCTGGTATCCAAATGTAGCTAGTGGTCCTCCCATGAACATGAACGGTGATGGGCTGTGAGTCATTGCTGGTGTATATTGTTCATCAAGCTGAGCTTTTCTTTAGTGGGTAGGTTCCGCAACCCTCCCTGTACAGCTGACTGTAATCTCATTCACACCAGGCAGAACTGCCTGCAGAGGTCTCTGACTTAATTTTTTTTTTAAGATTTATTTATTTATTTTTATTGCAAAGTCAGATACACAGAGAAGAGGAGAGACAGAGGGGAAGATCTTCCATCCAATGATTCACTCCCCAAATGACTGTAATGGCTGGTGCTGCACCAATCTGAAGCCAGGAGTCTGGAGCTTCTTCTGGGTCTCCCACACGGGAGCAGGGTCCCAAATCTTTGGGCCATTGTCCACTGCTTTCCCAGGGCACAAGCAGGGAGCTGGATGGGAAGTGGAGCCGCCAGGATTAGAACCGGCGCCCATATGGGATCCCGGCACGTTCAAGGCGAGGACTTCAGCCACTAGGTCATGATGCCAGGCCTGGGCTCTGACTTTGGACACCACTCAAGAAGTGTCCAGTAGTTCCTGTGAACTTCTTCTGCCACAGTGGATGAGGATGGGAGTGCTATTTGCTTCTGGGCTCTGGAGCGTTAAGAACAGAGGGGTGGGGATTATGTTGACTCAAGCTTCCACACTGGTCCTGTTCTCCCCTCAGTTGCAACCCTGGAGGTTTGCAGGCTGTGCACTTAGTGGCCGCTGCTAGCTCCTTGAGGATTTCTCGGTTTCCTATCTCTCTTTCTGCCTTTCTACCTCTCCTGACTTTTTTTCCCTTGATTTGTGATTTTTCCTTCCCTCCAAGTATTTTCTAGGCTCTATTTTCTCTTCCCCCATAAGCCATTCTTATTCTTGTATTGAATGCAATTGCAATTTACCTTACATATTCTGTACATTCAGTCAAAATTTATCAACAAAGAACTAATTGTTGCCTTGGGGATTCACTTATCACAGAACTAGTTATGCCAGGATTAAAATAATAATATTAATAATAGCTGCTCTTTTCTGAGCTGAGCAACCTTAAATGTATCTTAGTTTTGTTTTAATTTTGTTTTACCAGGGCAGTGATCTGTAACAACTAAAAGAAAAAAAATAAAGACTTATTGTGGCTAAGTATTTAAATAATCAAGAGAAGGTGAATGAAAGAGACCCTGGTAATGAGGGGGAAAGGAGGAGGGATGATGGAAGAGACCCAGGAAGAGACGCTAAGGTCTGAAGATAAAAGGAAGAAAGCGGAAGCTGGGCAGACAGGTAGCCAGAGACTGTGAGATCTTCTTTCTGGTTTTCAGTCTTTCCACTTTAGACCGTTGGGGGAATTCCTATAATAACCAAAGGAGGTCTTGTCAGAGGGGAGAGACCATGTTCGACTGTAATCGTGAAGCACTCCAATTTGAGGCCCCACTGTGTACAGGAACCCCCTCTGTGGGGTTTTGTGCTTGTATTGAAGGCCCCTTCTTTTCAGGGGAGCATTCTTTTATCTTGTCAGCTTCCCTTTCCCTAAGCTGCTGGGTGTGCCACCTGAGAAAGCTAAAGAGCAGAAAACAGAAGTGGAAGGATCAAGCCCCAGACATTTGGACATTTTCAAGGTTCCATTAGCAGGTGAAGAAGGTCAGGCCTTTTCTGTGTGCAACTGTATGTTTCCTGCCTCCCTACAGCATCCGTGGAGCCACCCTCTACCCTACCTCTTGGAAATAATGCTCAGCAGTGGCTTCCTTGTCTGGCTGGATAACGATGCGGATGCACACGAGTTTAAACACAGCCCCAGGCCGATACGTTAGGGGAAAACAAGCAGCCCAGTTCACACAGCTTGGGCTGGGGTAGAGAGCAGCAAGGAGCTGATCATGCCTGCAAGGCCCGGATCAATACATTGCTAAAGAAGTCTACTCTCAAGAGGAACATGTGGCTAAAATTTGGAACCCCATATTGCTAACTTAATATCCCGGCAGCAAAGAAAACGCAAGAAGCTTGCCCAGGCTGATACTGATGAGTCCGAGGAATCTGTGATCTATGAAAACACAAGCTCGGTAGGAAAGATGGGATTTTCAACATTTTCTGTTCTTTCCTCGCTTCTTATAGGTCAGATCATTTGAGGTGGTTTAGTAGTGTGTGCCAGTCCTATAAAGGGTCTTCAAGAAGTTCAAGAAAAATGCATCTTAAGCTACACTGCTAAGAGGGAAAAAAAATAAAGATGTATTTGTTCACTTCTTTAATCAGAGTGGCATTGAAGCAAAGATTTTTTTCACTGGCCAGTTTAATACCCCAAATGATCACAAGAGCTAAGGTTGGGCCATGAACTCCATTGGAATCTCTCATGTGGGTGGCAAGAACTCAAGTACTTGAGCCACAATAGGTATCACTTGCTAGCCACAATAGCAGGGACCTGTTTCAGAAAAGACATAGCTGGGATCAGAGCTAGGAATTTGATTTTGGGTGTAGATAGCCCAAGTGGCTGCTTGGCCCACTGTGCCACAACTCTCACCACAGATGTTGTAAGGTTTTTTTTGTTTTTTGTGTTTTTTTTGCATCAAATACATTGATCCCCTAAATCTGGTTTCCATACTTCTTTTAATATACCCTGATATAATTCATATGACTCTCTTGTCTAATTGATAATTTTGAAGAACTCTAGCATAGATTCTACAGGAGAAATAATTTAAATACTGAAACTTTAGATCATGAAGACTTTTGCTTCGTGGAAAAGGAGATTTTCAACATGATCCAGATTTTTTCTCTAGGAGAATAAGTGACGTAGGTGAAGGTATTGGATGGGGGATTGGCACTATTGTGCTTGAGTCACTACAAATGTTTGCATTCTTGAGAAAATTCTCAGCAGATTTCTTTCTTTCTTTTTTTTTTTTTCCTCATTTCTAAAGTGAGATGGTTAAGCTAGATGACCTCAATGTTCTTCCTGGTTCTGACATCCTAGATTCTCAGTGTATTCAAGTTCAATGCCTTGTTCGTGACCAAAGGTAGAAATTGTGGTGAACATCTCGGCCACAGAGGATGAGAACCTGCCTGAGTGTGCCGGGACCACACCGTGGGGGTGCCTCACCTTCCTCAAGGCACAGGACACCTCCTTTTGGGGAACATTGTTCTTTAACCACAACAACCAAGTCGACAGCTGGGCCCATCTTGTTCTGAATGACTCCTAACACTTTAGCTGATGGATTGGGCTCTAAAACATAGAGTGATTGCTGGCTCTTATAAAGTATGCAGAAAATCTGTGTTGAATGAGTGAAATTAATTATCTCTGGGAAAACAGATACTCAAATCGAAATTACATGCCTGTAAGGAGAACACCTTTCATGGAATGCCATACAGAGTGATGACCAGGGATGATGGCTAGAGCTCTCTGTTCAAACATTCACTCTGTCACTTACTATCTGGCTGACCAACTGCAGGCAGATTAATCTCTGCGAGTTATGCTTGGACTTGGAGAGAAAGAGGCATTAGAATTCTATCTCCTCCATATAGATATTGTAAGATTTAAATCAGACCTGCATAATTATTGATCAATACTAAATCTATTGAAGTTTGAAGACACAAAACAGAGAGGAGGGTCTCCTTCCAAAACCACTAGGGATGCAGGCATCTTTTGTTAGAGGCTCTGTGACTCATTTATTCAACAGAATGACAGATTTCTGCAGCATGCTCCTTGCTGAGATGGATGATAGCGTGTGGTAAGATGAGCTGGGGAGGGTGTGGTGAATAGGAAGAACGAGAGTAGAGAAGGAATGAGCAAGTTGCCAGCTACTCCAGAGAAAAACAAATTTGAATAATCAGAACACATACAATTAAGATTGGATATTGTGTTCTGACAGGAACTTTGTTGGCTTGAAACCTTAAGACAGAATCATTCACAGAGGGAGGGCCAATGTGAACCACTGAACCACTGAACGTTGACTCACAAGAGCCACACTGCCTGAGCGTCTGGCTGGGGAAAGACCAGGAACCCCAAGGAAAAGGCTAAGATTAGGCTGGGTCCAAGCAATGGTGACGTGTGCCTGTTCTGAGAGAGTAATGGGATGTGGCTGTTTGAGTTTGAAGATACTGTGCCAATCAGAGTAGGGCACAGTATCTGGCAGGGGATTGTCCAGAGCTGGGCAGAACCCTGACTGAGTGAGTTAGGGACTGAGAGATAGGTCCCAGTTGTAGCAGAGTGCCATGGGACAGAAAAGGCCGCACAGCGCTGAATCTCTGAGCTACAGCAGCAGGAGAAGGAAGAGTTAGCAAGGGGATATTCCGATTTACAGACTGCAGGACCACCAAGGTTTTTCACTCTCAGGGCTTTGATATCTAATAGACATCAGACATCCCTTCCTAGCTGCACCCCGTGAGACTGACAGTGCCCGTACGGATTACGCTCTGACACCACTGGCTTGGAAAGTTAGGCTGGCTAGAGACAGATGATACAGAAACCTGGCAGGGCTGACAGCCACACACCAAAGAAGAAATAAAAGCCAGTGAGACATAGGGAGGCGAAAAGGAAGCCAAACTACAACTGACCACAGAAAAGAAAACTAACCTTCAAAAACACTAATAAAAAGCTCTTTTCTCACATCCAAGAAGGCTTATCTGAAGCAAAACTGGCAAAGCCCGGTCAATGAAGAATTTTCATCTGTTTCCAAAGCGGCCTACAAGCAAAAACAAGCTGCTTCCTCTCCTGGGCCTCCACTGCTCTTGATGACTTAAGAGGCTGATTGAGTGCTGAGAACACAAGCTGGAAGGAGGCTATTGTTCTTCAAACAACCCCTGATCAAGACTCAAAGAAATACCTGGAAAAGCAAAGTGACTTCAAGAGTTACCTGAAGCCAACTGCTGGAGGCTAGAAAGCAAAAACAAGCCTGAGGAGCCAGCATGGAGGACAGTGTAAACAGCCAGGGGCACTTCAGTTCTCAGATGTGCTCGGGGGCTGCTGGGTCTCTAGGAGGGATTCAGAAAATACCTCAGGGAGACCCTACTACTTGTGGGGGGTCCCTAATGTCCCCAGGAGAAAGTGCAAAGAAGGAAAAGGTCTAGTCTTCTGGGCTGGGGCTTAGTAATGGAAACCTCACAAGGGGGTTCTGGAGATTCAACAGGTGCAATCCCCCTAGGGCGGTTTCCTTTTTCTCCTTCAGCATTTCATCAAGTTTTAATTCTTTCATAGCTTTGCTTCTTCCCACCTTGAGGCATCCCAGGCATCTAGTCTGTCAGATTGTTAAAGGGCCGGTATTCTTCATTTCTCACTTGTCAGTCTCCCCTTCCTACACGGTTTTCAGGTGCTCTCCTACACCATTCAACTGGTACAATTTTTGAGATATCAGTGACCTAAGTTGCTCTATGTTACTACTGAAATGCAGCTGTTTTCCTCGGTGCCAGTCACAGCAGCTTGTCATTCATGAAACCAGTTCAGCCGACAGTTTTTCAGGAAGGTTTGGGGTCGATGTCCAGAAACACAGAAAGTGTAATGCAACACAGTGCAGGTGCACTTACTGCTGTCAATCTCAGGAGCCCTGAGCCTGTCTGAGAATTGCATGTGCCCAGGACTATGACATTGGCTTCACTGCTGGCTCCTCTTTCCACTTGGTGAAAAACGTATGTCTGCATTGATGGTGATGATGCAATACATTTAAATGATACATTAATAATTATAAGACAAATATATTATAATCATCTCCAGAATTATGAACCCTTACTCCAGTAAAAATCCAACCAGCCAGAACAGATTCTTTTGCTTATCATAGTAGAGGGAAGGCCCAACACCGTATTTTCTTGTTCAAGTTGGTCTCTTCTCTTGCACAGAAATCACGCTGGTAAATAAGACGTCCTTTGATTAAAGGCTGAACACAGCCTAGTGCATGTAAATTATCTCCCAGAAACAGTAAAACTCTGAAATTAATATCTGGAAATCATTTTTATTTAATAACTTTTTTCTCTTGCTTTGTATGGATTTACAAACTGGCTCATTTCTTACTAAATGATTCAGGTAGTCCTAGAGGGATAATTAAAATAAGTGTGTTGAATAGTTAAAAGTATACTTGAGTGTATTTTTAAAATTAACATCTATTAAAATGAAGGTCTTCTTCAAGAACATAGCAACTTTTGCAGCGTGCTATTGGGAGTCTAATTTGACAGTTCAAAGGGTTGATGGGATTTGAAGGGAGAGTCTAGAATAGAACATTTGGCTTAAATTGGGCAACTGAAATATGGGGAGAAGCACCAGAACAGCAGAGAAAGCTGCCTATGTCGTGGAACTCTGTCAAGAGACCACATTGAAGTGCTGCAGGGTTGTGCAATTCACTGAGGGCCATTTCCAGCCTGTCTCACATGGCAAGTCAGCAAACAGTCAAAACCTTTTCCAGGGCCCAGTGTTGTGGCATTGTAGGTAAAGTTACCATCTGCAGTGCCTACATTCCATACGGCTGCCAGTTTGAGTCCCAGCTCCTTCAATTCCAACCCAGCTCTCTGCCAATGACCTGTTAAAGCAATGTTGGGATGTTTGGTGGCTCAATTTGCTAATCCTCCACCTGCAAGTGCCAGAATACCATTATAGATGCCAGTTTGTGTCTTGGCTGCTCCACTTCCCATCCAGCTCCCTGCTTGTTGCCTAGAAAAGCACTGGAGGATGGCCTAAGCTTTGAAACCCTGCAACAGCATGGGAGACATGGAAGAAGCTCCTGATTCCTGGCTTTGAATTGCTTCAGCCGTATTCGTTGTGGCCATATGGGGAGTGAACCAGTGAAGCAGTGGTTTGAAGATCTTTTTCTCAGTCTTTCCTTCTCTCTGTAGATCTGTCTTTCCAATTTTAAAAAAAGCACCGGAAGATGGCCAAGTGCTTGGGCCCCTGTCACTCGTGGGAGAGACCCAGAAGAACCTGCTGCAGCCCTGTAGTTGCAGCCATCTAGGTTGTGAACAAGCATATGGGAAGTCTCCCTCTATAACTCTGACTTTCAAATAAAACAGCCTTAAAAACTAAGTGAAGGAAATCCTGTTCTAGTTTCCTTTCATCTCTGGAAGCTGAACCCTAGAAAATAATTTTTCTTTCTTACACAGCTGGGAAAATGTGGCAATGGGCACAGATCTCTGTGGTTCCTTTATCAAACTCAGGAGCCATGCAGAGAAACTCTTCTAGCAATTATGCATTTGGGAATTGCACATTTCTGGGCTCCAATTCTTTTTAGGAACAAAGATGGTAATAAGTAGCAACTTTAGAAAAGAAAGGGTGAATTCATTTAGAGGCTTCAGTGGGTGTTTAGTGATATGCAGGTCATGCAGTCATTGAAATGTCATCATTATCTCTTTCCAGTGACTTCCCTATTGAACCCAGAGACCCACTAACTTATTCCCATGTGATACATTTTTATATTTCATTTGAGCTGTTTCATCCACATGTCCTCTGGGGGAACAGTTATAGAAAATACTCATAAGATAGTTCAGTTTGTCCATTTGTGATCTGGATAAACAGTCTTATTAGGAAGCACGACTGAATTCAGTGGCAATATAGAAATGAGTAACTTGATTTTGTTGGCACAGTCACAGACTTCAATTCAGCCAGAAAGCTGGGGCATGCTCAACTTCTTCCGTCTAATCCCCCAAATTTAAATAATCATCATGTCTCTTTATTCTGCTTCCCAAATTGCTCTTTTTCCTCTCTTATCCTCTCTTATCACCATCACCAAAGCCTTCTTTTAAGTTCACAGTCTTCTCTAGAATTCTGGGTTGCCTCCTTACTGGTGGCCTCACTTCTGTTTTCACAGCAATCCAAATCAACTTGCATACTTCTAGTGGCAGTATTTTTGCTAACATTCCTAACGTGGCATGGACTAACTTAAGAATTATGTCAACAGCAGCAAAATCCAATGGAACTCAAGTGGCTTCCTGTTCCTTGCAGGCTGCAGTCCAGTTTGTTACAGGACTTTTTAGATGCACGTTCTGCACCACACCTGTCTTGCTCAAACCTCTCTTGCCACCCTCCACTATACATTCTGCAAATGCCTCTGTGAGGCGAGAGTACAGTTTTCTCCACGTGGGACCCTGTTGTTTATACAGAAATGTCCTTCCCCCACGCTTAATTTGCAAAACCTTCCTTCAGTGTTTCTCCCTAAAGCAACCTGGGGAGTGAAGTAGGCTGTGTGATAGAAGCCAGTACCCAGGAAGTTTGTATTTTCTACCAAAGTGGCATTCATATCTTTCACAAGCCTGTGACAATACTTAAATATAAGATGTTTTTGAGTGTCCAAGGTCACTGCCAGTAGAAATTTCATATTTTGTCTTATAAAAATACGGTCCTCCTAGGGGTGTTAGGCTATTCAGTTGGAGGGAGCGAACGTCTGGGTGTGCTTTCCTGGCATGATCAGTGTAGATAAGAAGGTCTATATCACCCATTTACGGAGACATGGCTTTACATGCCTTAAAATATAGAAGCTAGATTAGAAAGGCTCTAATAGAAAAGAGAGAGTATAGGAACATTCCATTTAGGTATAAGAGCATTGGTAAGCAGTGTTAAGGTACCACATGGCACAGCTAGCTTACTTATGGCTTGAGCCTAGAAAACAGAATAGGAAGACAGAGTAAAACCTTATCACAAAGTTATTTTCATGACCATAATGGATAGCTTGGATGTTATTTTGGAACGGGAAATCTGACACTAGAACATTAACAGGAGTTGTATGAACATGGTCTTCCAGGGAGTAGTCTAGAGGTATCAAAGACAGGAGAGTCTTTGGAGTATTTTCGGAAAAGATTAAGGAGACAGGGAGTGAGGGTAATGGCATGGAGAAGCAAAAAATAGATTTTGGCATAAGACAAATACTTTTAAATGTGAATGAAAAAGGGGATAGAGAAATAAAACTAAAAACAGCATCTGAGTACATCAATAGCAGTCCAATGCTTAAGTATGCACTGTGAAAAAGCATCTTTTTATGAGATGAGTTCTGTTTTGAACTCCCTGAGTTTGATTAAGTCTAGGCACCTTTTTTAGATCTTGTATATCTGAGCAAATAGCAAATGCTTTGAAAGTTCTTATCAGAGGTAGGTAGGTAGATGTATTAGCTCAATAAATATTTAAGCAGCCATGAAGCTATCACTAATATTTTCAGTTTACAAATAGCTGATATGATAAAGTTTTATTATTAGGAAACATTAGAAAGTTAACTCAGTTTGACTCAAAAGTTTACTTTTCATTGAGTAAATTTTAAATTGTAAATTTTAAAAGAAAACTTCAGAAACTAAAGAAATGTGATGTAGCATGAGGCTACTTATGAAACTTTGAATGGCTGTCACAAATCCAAACTCTTCTAGTGCATTTTGCTTTCCTTAATTACACATTCTTTGTCATTCAAGCTTTCAGAACAATGAGGAGGACCCACTGTGTAGATGGTTATTGGTGCTACAAATGCGGGGACTTCTCCTGAATGTTTCAATGCTATTATCACTAACTTTTGTTTTGTTTCTAACTTTTGTGAGAAAAGTTGTCCCCTGTTACTATGTCATACTATTCCATATTATGCAGGAGCATGGCATTTAACTTGATGTTAGCTCCTTGATGTTGAACTATCCAGATCTGGGAGTAATACACTGCTTTTATTTGTTTGTTTGCTTGCTTTTTGTTTTGTTTTGGTTTTGGTTCTTTGGCTATAATCGCAAAAGACCTAAAAAGGCATCTTTTCCAGATAGCAATATATTTCAAAAAAAAAAGATGTATAAGGTTATATGGACATTGTGAAAAAGGAGGGATCTGGTGTTGGTTCCTATCAAGAAGGAGGGGTTTCTTTTTTCTTTTCTTTTAAGATTTATTTATTTTTATTGGAAAGGCAGAAATACAGAGAGAAGAAGATACAGAGAGAAAGATCTTCCATCTGCTGGTTCACTCCCCAAGTGACTGCATGAGCTGGTGTTGAGCTGATCTGAAGCCAGGAGTCTGGAGCTTCTTCTGGGTTTCCCATGCAGGTGCAGGATCCCAAAGCTTTGGGCCATCCTCGACTGCTTTCCCAGACCACAAACAGGGAACTTGATGCAGAGTGGAGCATATGGAACATAAACTGGCATCCATATGGGACCCTGGCTCATGCAAGCCGAAGGTTTCAGCCATTAGACTACCGCGCTGGGCCTAAGGAGGAGAATTTTCAAATCTGGCAAGCTCTAAGTGACCCAGGAAGACAGCCACAGTAGGTGGTCAGCCTGGATTCTCACATTTTAAGATTTATTTATTTTTATTGGAAAGGCAGATGTACAGGGGAGAATAGACAGAGGGGAAGATCTTCCATCTGATGATTCGCTCCCCAAGTGAGCGTAACAGCCGGTGCTGCGCCAATCTGAATCCAGGAGCCAAGACCTTCTTTCCGGGTCTTCCACGCAGGTGCAGGGTCCCAAGGCGTTGAACCATGTTCAATTGCTTTCCCAGGCCACAAGCAGGGAGCTGGAAGGGAAGTGGAGCTGCCGGGATTGGAACCAGTGCCCATATGGGTTCCTGGTGCATTCAAAGCAAGGACTTTAACCACTACACTGCTGCGCTGGACCCCATCTGACCTTAGAGAGAAGATCCTCCTGGCAGCTGTCAATTCTCACAGGATACATAATTATGTCAAATTATTCAGAATGGCAGTAGACCTTTATAAACTCAGATCCTTAATTTAGTATTTTGTAGACAGATTCTGAGTGTTAGGTTTGCTTCCATCACTCAGTCATTTCTTGGAACAGTTTTCACTCCGTGTAGCATCAACTAGAAATAGTTGTTAATATTCCTTCTCAGTGCAGCAGGACACTTCAACTGGTATCTGTGCCCTTTCACACTGAATTCAGAGATAAAATGTAACTTGGTCTGGGTATTTGCATTCTCCCAAACTTCCAAAGTTTAAATCACATCCTCATCAAATTGTGTGGGGACTTTGAGAGGTGACTATACAATGAATATTATTGCCCAAGTAGGATGGGCATCTTTGCTCTTTTGTTCCATGAGGCACATGGAAGTCATCAGAGAAGGCTGACCTAGATGTTGAATCAGCTATTTTCAGATCTTGGAATTCCCAGTTTTGGTACTATCAGCAATAAGTTCATTTTGTCTATCAGTTGCGCAGGGTAGGATATTTATTGTGGATGTGTGACTGCACTGATCCTGATGACAGAGGCATTCTCGCGTTTCCTTCATATCTTAACACATTTACCAAGAGAAATGAGGTGGTAAACAAATGACCATAAACTAAGGTCCACATGTGGTCTGGGTGTAAAGGGATTCAGAATGGAGAAACAGGAGAAATGTGTTAGAGAATAAGGCATCCCAGTCATTTCCTGAACAATCCCGCTCTACCTGGTATGTTCCAGTGTCATTATTAATAGCCTCCCGTTTCATGCTCTCAAAAGTGTTCTGGCCTGGTTGGAAAGCTTTATGATAACTATGAGAAAAGCTTCGGAGTCTTGAGTCATAGGTCTAGATCCTTGGTTCTAATTCATTGACAAGTTTAAGTGTGGATGGTTATTTGAAAACAGTCTGAGAACTTATACGTAAGTGGGAAAAAGAGGAGCAAACCCCTTGTGCCCTGGGAATGCAGAGGATGGCCCAAAGCCTTGGGACCCTGTACCTGCGTGGGAGACCAAGGAAGCTTTTGGTTCTTGGCTTTAGATTGGCTCTGCTTTGGCCATTGTGGCCATTTGGGGAGTGAACCAGAAGAGGCAAGATCTTTCTTTTCATCTCCTTTCTGTAGATCTGCTTTCCAATAAAAATAAATAAATCTTCCAAAAAAAAAAAAAAAAAACCAGAGAAGCAAAAGACTTCATTTAATATTCCCAAACTCTCATTATCTTCACTTTTTTTAAAAGAATTTGAATATTGAGTGAAGAAGCCTTTTTATGGAGATGGATAGGTGAGAACAAATGATATGTGGCAAGCTAACTTAGATCTAGTGAGGCAGCACAGAAGCTCCCTGTCATCTATCACGTTTGAATCTCCTCTTCTTAGCATGCAAGGTTGGAATTTACATGGGATGGAAAGATGTCAAACTCAAGTGTGTGTTTCTCAGTGATTTGCAGCAAAATTTGCAACGTGACTACATTCTGGTCAATGAAATGCATGCGTGAGTGCGTAGATCCCTGGAAGTTTTAGAACAGGAGAGAACTTTCCTGTGCTTGTGATGTAGAAGGTCATGGATGACAAGCACTGAAGATGCTGTCCTCAGTCACAAATGAGCACACGGGGCAAGGCAGGCAGCACGCGCAGCAGCTGGATCTCCTAGTGAACAATTACGTTGGTTCCAAATGGGCTGCCTCTGGATGTCCTTGCTAGGAGAAGAAACTAAATGCTTGTTGCTCAGGCCACTATTTAATTTTGATTAAATATAATCAGTCGACTTTTAATATTTTTGGCAGATTGGTTCTAGAAGCTCAGTATCAAACCCCACAGATTGCCACGCCCCCTTATTGTAAGACAGAATATTATCTTCACATACGCACTTCAACTCTCCAGTATACTTTAGTCCCTAAATTACTTACAATGCCACATGAAGGAAAAGTAGTTGCTGTTTGTATTATATTTAGGGAGCAATGACAGGATAAAAGTCTGCTAGGATCAGCACAGATGCAATTTTTTTTAAAAGAACTTATCTGGTGCCAGTATCATAATCGATTAAGCCTATGCCTGCAGCACTGGCATCTCAAGGGTGCCAGTTCAAGTCCCAGTTGCTCCGCTTCCATTCCGGCTCTCTGCTGCTATCCCTGGGAAAGCAGTGGAAGATGGCCCAAGCTCTTGGGCCCTTGTATCCAGGTGGGAGACTTGGCAGAATCTCCAGGCACCCAGCTTCAGACTGACCCAGCTCTGGCCTGTTGTACCTCTCTGGGGAATGAAGAAGCTGGTGGTTGCCTAGCTCTCCTTCTCTGTATATTTGTCTTTCAAAGAGAAAATAAATCTTTAAAAAATGTTTTCAATGTGTGGCTGGTTGCATCTATGGTTGTAGAACCTTAAGATATGAATGGCACATTGCACAAAGTTCAATAGAGGAAGCACGGCATAAGTGAATGTTTTGGGTAGGAAGGTGGGCTTATAGAAGGGCAAGATTTTCTTAAAAACTTTCATAGTACTTTTTAAAGCCCAACGTGCCATTTGGGAGAAATTCAACTACTGAGAAGTCAGACACATCGTATATGTAGGAATGATGATATTCCAAGTGTGAGAAGTAGAAGGCATTGCGTACATTAGAAGTGTATGGAATGGAGCCGAATTAGAAGTAGTGAAATATCCAAGTGTCTGCACTTTAGCCTGGAGTCCTGGAATGTCTGGATAAGTCTCTTTAAAGGAAGGCCAATAACAAAGTTGTATGGTATCAATTGACTACAAAATGCTTTCACAACTTCCCAGAAGAGTTTCAGCTCATTTCAGCATAATATGACTGGCTATGACTACCCATTGCCATACGCCAGCACGTGAATTCATTATGTGCACTATCTAACCCATCAATGTTGATCTAAGCATTTCCACGGCCAGGGCTCATAGATCCATCTTAATATAAAGTCTGAAGTTTTGGCTTTCAGGAATACATCATGAACACGTTGTTGCTTTACCTCTGCATGGAATCAGAGGGCTTACACTTGGGTATCTAAGGGCTTGCTGGGAGTGGGAGCAGATGGTAGTTTTTATATGTTCTTTTTATAAATGCATTTTGAGCAGGTTTTTTTTGCATGAATATTTCATTTATGACAGGGTGCTGCTTAGTTATATAAAAAGTAAATACATAATGAGCGAGGTGTAAGTATAGCAGCACTGTAGTGTTGAGGCTAATGGGTGGAGAAGCTCTTAAAAATACAAAGAATTCTCATTTCCCAAAAAACTACTTTGCAAACTTTGATAAGTGACTTGTTTCTCTGCTGCATTTTCATCCCTAATCTCCCCCACTCTATTGTGTCCTTATCCAGGGGAGGAGAGAAATTTATATTCAAGGAGTCAAACATTGCATTTTCAATCTTTATAGAAACAATAGCTGTATGAGTTAGAGGAACCCACATAAAACAAAAATAGCAAGACCAGGCAGTACCAACAATAGCAGCCTAAGGTTAGGAGACCATGGGTGTTTGGATATTCAGCCATCCGTGGGAGTAAAGAAGGGTGGAAAACAACAGCTGCCATAAGCTGAAACGATGGGCCTTGATCTTTGCAGGGCACAAGTGGCCAAAATAGGCCATATATTTCCCATTGTGCCACAGCGTGGTTATTTTCACAGTTCTCTGGGCTTGAAGAACTGCCTCCAAACTTGCTGTGCCTAGGAAAAAAAAAATTTCAGTAGTTTAGCCAACTTGAGAACATACATTGAATCTCACTTCCTAAGTGCATACCAAACTGTAATAATTAAATGGCGTGTGTATTTGCTAATTCTTAGTCATTTTTAGTCCACAGGAGATAGTACCTAAACCCAAAATTGTTGTATGAATAAATAGCCTATAGTAATTGTCAGTGGCTGAAAACCTAAGAGTAGATACAATGGTAATTTTATGCACAATGTTCAGCAAAATGTGATATGAATGTCCTGTCTTTAAACGTCATTCACTTGAAGACACACAACATGGTCTGAGAGAGCGTAGCTATGACATAGAAAGTTCTTGCTTAATGTTTCTGGAAGGTAATGACTGTTTTTAATGGCAGACCTTCAATATTCATGAGGGATACCACAAGTCCCAAACTCATGAAAGTCAACTCAGCATGTAATTGTCCCCAGAAAGCTCCCACTTCTGGGTCAGAACCCTCGCTTTCTTGGATGGTTTCACTCCATTTTATCATCACCAGAATTAGCAGCTCACTCTACTTGCTGGAAGTGTCCTCATAGAGAAAATATTTTTCATCATGTCATGAGAATTAAAAGACAGGAACTTGAGCGCCAGCAGAGAACATCTAAACCACTGTGAGCAGAGATGTATGCCAGACATACAGGAACATTCTCGTTAAGGGGTTCCTGCTACAGACCAGCCAGTTGCCACATGTAATTCAATTTCATGCCTCAGCAAAATTACATATCACTGCATGTCATGAAACTTTGACTTGTCGCTTGAGGCTAGTAAAAGTCGCAACGTTAAACCCACCATCAGTAATGCATCTCTGTGTTCTCAGAAATCACCAACTACAATGACTTACCCATAGATTGTAGATGAGCTTTAGGTTCGTTGATCAGCTGATTGATTAGGTATATGATTTAATAAGTGCAGAATGGTTGATACATTGGGTAGGCCAATGGAACATTCCAGATAGAGTTACTCTTTGGCCCCCTCTAGTGCTTCTCTTCAAAGCAATTTAATATTTTTTGTTAAGAATAGCATTAGATTAATGGGTGCTAAAAAGTGCTACAGCTGTCGTTAGGAGGGGAAAAGGATTCCACAGAAAACAAATGTGGTCTGCAGAGGAGTGCATGAAAAAGTTAGAATGCCTTCCAAATTTTACTAACTTTGTTAAAAATATTTTTGGAGATTTTTTTTTTCTGGGTTGCTAGCTTAGTGACAAAATCAGTGAATCTACAAGTCAACTTCTCCCTTAACTCAAAAGGTCATTTTGTTTAAAACTTCAGGAAAATGCTGGATAATCTTAGTTCAGTGGTAGATCTTGGGTGTTTCATAACACAAATTTTCACTCACCAGGAGTGAGGGAAGTTTTTTTTAAATACAAACCTATCATAAACAATGTCTCTCAGAACCAACATTGGGGACCTTAGCAGGTAAAGCCACCTCCTGTGATGCAGGCATTCCAAATGAGTGCCAGTTCCAGTCCTGGGTACTCCACTTCCAATCCAGCTGTATGCTAGTGACCTTCAAAAAGCCACAAAGGATGGCCCAAATGCTGGATCTGTGCTAACCATAAAGGGGACATGGAAGCAGTTCTTGGCTTTGGCCAGGCCCAATCCAGTCCAAAAGGTGATTTGGGGAGTGAACCAAAAGATGAAACACTTCAATCACTCCTCTTTCCAATTCTTTCAAATAAATGAATCTTAAAATGCCACTCTATATGAATCTCTCATCTCCTCTATGAAGCTTTGTGTTTTTGAAAATATTGAGTAAATATTAACAGATAATTACATGTTTTCTAATGTTCAAAGTTCTATTTTGCACCGTCTTCAGTTTGGACTGCAAAATTTCCCTTTGTCATGTTTTCTTGGTAAGCCACACTTTTTTTTAAATCAAAGACATACACAAAACAACATTTGGTTTCATAAAAATTCAGATTCATATTAAAAGCAAAATCCACATTTTTAATAAAGAGAAATATATTTAATCTTTTATTTTGATTCCACTCTTTGATTCCTACCAGGTCTTATTTCAGGTCTTATGCCAGTGACTATTTTCATGACCAATTTATGTGTCAGTTTTCACTGTCTCCGTTCCCTCTTTGGTGTTATAAGTTCAAATGGAAGACACAATAAATTTCCAGGGGAAAAAAGTCCAGATGAGTAGAATAACCATTTCATTTCAATTACCAGCTACCTTGAGCTGTTGTTTCTTGAAGGCTCTGAATTAACAGGAAAAAAAAGAAACAAATATAACAACAAATAATAAACAAAGGTAAAAGATCTCATATATAAATTTAAAAGGAGGAGAGTAGTGAGAGATGATTGCATGGTGGGTAAGTATGACTTAAAAATGGACAAGACAGGAATAGAGGAAAAAGAGAAGTAAAATTAGGGCAAGTCAGTAAAGGAACTTGAAACTGAGGGTTAAAAAGTCGTGGTTGTAGTGTTCAGGACAAACCAAAGACTTAAAAAATGCCCTTCTGTATACATATTTAAAGCCTACCATAATAAATTGGGGTTTGAAAAATGTTTATGAGATAATTTCCTGGGGTAAGTTTTCCTTCTGTTATTTGGGCAGTGATTTCCAGTGCCACATGAAACCTCTGACCATGCCTTATAGATTGTCACAATTTCGACATCAGCATGAATAATGTATACGAAGGAGAATGCAGATTTGTAAAGAGGAACAGCAGATGCTGGAAACCCTAATTGTGGTTATTGGGCAACGTTGTCTGGTCCATAGCTCAAGACTTTGACACTTACTGACTTTAACAGCGTTGTGCAATCCACGGACATGGGAATTTAGCTTGGCTGAAAGTGAGTGTATTTTACCTGATAGTTTTCTCAAGAAGGTGAAGGTTCCCAAATGTCTAAATTAATATTTTGACTGAATTCCACCACACATGCCTCATCTCTTTTGAGCACAACAGCAGGCTTGTTTTGGGGTTGATTAACGGAGGACACGGGATTAGCACATAGTACACTAAATTGTTCATGACTGAAAAGAAGCTCATTTGTGTCTATTTATTCATCCTTATTAATAGTTTCGGGCACTTAGAAATGCCTCAAGGAAAGGCAGAACTGCAGGTAAATAAGTTTGTGAATACTTCCATTAAACTCTGGGGTATTTGAAATACACAAAATGGCGAAAATTAATGGATACCAAAGTCTCAAGAAATCAAATTGTCTAAAATACATTTATAATTCCAACTTAAATTATGGCCTCTTGAATACCAAATATTTACCTGTTAGCTTGTAGGTCATATAATCACTCAATGAATTATTTGTTCAAATGTTCATTTCAAAAGCTCTTAAAAAAATTTAATTAAAATTCAGAGGTTGAAGTGCATTAAGATTTCATTGGAAATTGAAGATCATAACTGAGTAAAAGTTCCTATTTTTTTCCCCACAAAATATATTGGAAGAGCTGGATGTGGGCCATAAAAAGGGTGCTAAATAAAATGTCTACTTACGACATTTTACAAATTCAACATTTTAATAAGGAAACCTGAAAAATTATTTCACAAAGATAAAATTTAAATAAGTAGTTTTCAATAAAAGAAGACGGCAGAAGAAACTGCTCAACAGGGGAAAGTTGTGTCCCATGAGCAGGCAGATTGCCAACACTCCAAGTCCTGCTTCTCTTACGTTTGGTTCTATCACCTGGAATCACCCAGTGACCCGTGTCTCAATTTCCACAGCTGTAAAATTAAAAGGTTAGAATAGATAAGTCTTCTTTGTTTCTTACATGCTATGGTTGTAACACTGAAATTAGCAAGCACTGTCTTAGATTTTTGCCACTGATAAGATTCAATCTTTTTTTATTTTATTTTTTTAATTCATTGAATACATTGTATTATGTGATACAGTTTCGTTGGAACTGAGAATCACCCCACCCCTTCCCCCGCCCTCCCCCCATGTGGAATATTCCACCTTGTTGCATATCCACTGATCAAGTACAGTTGAGATTCCCTCTTTGCAAAAGCATAAACTAAACATAGAGTCCAACATCTTATAGTCCAATCTAGTTCCTCAGCTTCCTGGGGAGACCCTGACCGGTCCGAGGGCAGAACCATCAGATTATCAACCCGATCAATTAAAGGCTCCAACATACCCTCAGCAACAATTAACTTCGCTGTGTAACTAATAGTTACAGTATTGAGTAACCAACATGTTAAAAACAATTGCGATTTCTTAACCATCTTCTGTGATCACCTCATTGTCAATTCAGTTTTAGTTTATACACAACATATAACATAATATACATAAAATAACATGTTTTACATAACATCATATCCTCTTAAATTAACGCAAACATGTGGTATCTGACCTTTTGGGATTGGCTCATTTCCCTTAGCATTATGGTTTCCAGTAAGATTCAATCTTGATAACTACTGCTAATTGATGAAAGAATGACACATTATTTGACTTAAATATTTTCATTTGCACATGTTTTATTTTATACCCCATGATTGGGCTGCACCAACGTGGTCTACTAAAGCCAGTTTTTTCTCAACACAGCTGGACAAATCTTAGTGCTTCTTAAGATCCTTGGTTTCATATTAGAACAACATTGCACGTAATAACACAGACAAGCAGTTTTTGAGGTCTCCTGCTTTAAAGGAGACAGTATTGTCAATGGAAATCACATGGAGAATTATTGCAGGGAGATTTTAGAGACTTGTCAATTAGTTGATGATAGTGGAAGAAGACAACTCAAATACCTAGAGGTAGTGGCACAATGAGAAGACATACCATGACCATAGTGAGACAGATAGGCAATGATCACAATAGGGTTATCTAATAAGTCACATAGCAATGGTCACTATGTTTTAATATATCATTAGGTTTCTCTTTTATAAAACCATTTTAATAAGTATCACCTTTCTAACACAGGAGCTTCTTTTTCTCCTGCTGATTTGTTTTCTGGATGCCTTGGGTTGCAAGTATGACCAACAGTGTAGTTGGATCACACACCACCACCTCTGTGAATTTAGTGATTATCCGTGGAGCAAGCAGTCTCCCACTTCTTGTACCCAGTGGCATGTGGTGACAGGACAAGCAAGTTCACCTCACTCTGGCTCTTTGGTGTGGGCAGATTGTGGGCAGGATACTGCCGTGTCTCATGAGCCTTGTAATCACAGCTACCTTTCACGTGCATCACTGAAGAAACCACAAGGGTGTTCTGTTATTTCAGTTCTGTGATTCTGCTTGATGGTGACAAAAATTGCCCTCAACTGTCTGGTGGGTTCCTTTGCTTGGTTTTGGAGTCTTTGCTGCAGATACTACACATTCAATGCAGACAGAAGCCATTAATCTAGTTCTTTCCGTTCTTGGACCTGTGAACTCAATACACTGATAGATTTAGAGGAGACCTAATACTTGAAGATGTTTCTGCTGAAGTTCTTTATCTCCGAGCACGCATCAGGGATTGTCTTTGATTTTCTTATGTATTTAGTATCTTTTTGTGAGTATCCCTTTAATGCCCACACTAATAGATTGATGAATACTTCTCTCAAAAACAAGGCTGTCTTAAAACTCATTGTGAGAAAATTTTTTATTCCTTTATCAAGAATCTTACCTTTTTTTACTGCTATGTAAAAATAACAAGTGTTTTCAAAAAGCTCTGTGGGAACTTTCCCTGTATTATCTTCTTTCAAGAGTATGTTCAAAATACAGTTATTTATTTAGTCTTATAAAAGTCTCTTCTTGTTCATGTTATATATTTTTCTTTCTTAGGGCTTTCTGAGACAACATTTTTAGCATAACTTTTGGTGACAGCAAATCTTTTCATGGAAATACAGGTAACTGTTACACCAGGATAGAAATATTTTGTTAGCAATCAACTTGGGTCTGGGACACTTGACAACAGATTCTGCTTTTTTGTGTATAAATGTTATTTTCTGAATTTATTCCAGGTGTGCCCCCTGTGTTTTCCCTGGCTTTTGGAGGTAAGTTATACAGCATTGTCTCCACCTGGCTTGTATGCAGGTGCGTATGTCGAGGGGTTGCTTCTGAGCCTTCATTTACAATGAAGCAAGATTTTCCTTCCAAACAGTTGTTAAGATGACATAATCTCTTTCTATAGTTATTATACAGTGCACAAAAATAAGGTGATTGTTTTTGGCCAAAAGAAATTATGGGAGTGACGCATTTGAAAAATAAGGTAAACCTCATGTTAAAGTCATTTTGATGAACAGAATTATTTTTCTATGTTTTTGTTCTTGCTCTTACAGTAGACATAAACATTATATCATTTGTGGCCACTGTAAGAAATATCATTCACCAAACACTTCAAAGAAAAAAGATTTTGAGAGATACAAGAATGGCAAGGGAACAGAGAATTGCATAAGGCCCTAGCCACTGGCAATAGTGCAAACTTGTAACCTTCTAGGGCAGTTTGGAGGGGGGGAATTATTGGTGTGCGGCAAGAAGCTACCCAGTAGGATCCCAGGAAAGGTGCAACATCTGCTCAAGAGGCAGAGTTTAACAGGGTAGGAATTAGAACAATGCCACTGTCTTCTTCCAACAGTCTTACCTCCTTCGTATGATCCCATTGACATCCAGCAGCCAGAAGCTTGTTGGAGGCACCCAGGTGATGGGCTGAAATTACAAGGAAGAGGTGGGATCTAGGATTACAAATGAGGAATAACCTGCCAACAACCTTTAAGGGCTTACTCTGATTCCAGCATCAGTCTTAGAATAGTTTTCTTCTAGTTTAACAGCGATGCTGTAGATTGAAGTTGAGCGTTGAAGTATAAACAGTATGACAGAACTGTAAAGATTTCACCATTATTAATTGGCTCAATTGGATTTCTACAGAATTAAGCTTTAAAACTTTTTTTTAAAAAAATGGTTAAGTGTTTTATATTTAATGCACTTCATGTACAATACTTAGAGAAAACTGAAGATGGTTGGTTTAAACAACTGTCTGTGGTTCCTCCGCCCACATTTCTTCTTCTAAACCTTGCTCTATGTGAGCCACTAAAGATCCGAATCGGAATGCTTGAGCTTCAAGGAACGTACTCTGAATAACTTTACTAACATGAAGAATTTATATAAATGAATGCTACATCTTTGTTAAATCATCCTTTGGGTAGGTTGGGGGATTAGCTATCACAGACCAACTGTTTGTAGCAACATGAAATATATTAATATGCTTAAGAAGATGTTCTTATAGATTAAAAAAACCAAAGTGGTACATGGAAAATTTAAGTGTCTATTTGATATTATGGTGATGTCTTCAGAAGTGTATGCGTGTGTCAGAACTTATCAAGGTGTATGAATATTAAGTATGTGTAATTTATTGTGTACCAATTGTCCTTCAGTAAGACTTAAAAAAAGCCAAAGTTTCAGTGTTACATTTCTATGTAAAGTAGTCTTCTCTCCCTCAATTTTCCCTTAGCATGGAATCCGTTATTGGGGATTTAAAGACTGAAGATTAATGCTTATTAGAAAGTATCAGGTAGTTGAATGATCTCTAGTGTGAAATATGAAAAATGGTTGATATTTCCAGATGAAGATATTCTTATGAGTAAATCTGATTAGATAACTGCTTTATTCCTTCAAACAATTATTTACTGAGCATCTCCTCAAATACCTCACTGAGACACTCACGGAGAATCTATGCCTGCCCTCAAGACTTGGATACAGATAAAATTAAATACATACAAAAAAAACTGAAAGATTATTACGGTTGTATTCTACTTGAAGATGTTTGCACCATGCATTTGTATATCACAGGCAGATCTGATATCTAGAATTGAAGAAGTACTAAAGCATACTAAATATTGTATTTAAGTATTTTAGTGAGTACTAAGAAAACAAAATAAAACAAAAAGTCACGGAGAAACATCTTCCTGGAGAGACTTTCCAGGTCAAATTCCCAGTGTAACAACCAAGGCCTTGGTAATCTGTCTCCAGTCAATACTTGCACCATGACATTGACATCTCTCTACCTCAAGCTGATCTGGCCTCCTCCAGGCTGTTTATTTGCACACTGCATCTTGCCCCACCCTTCTACAGTCTTGTTTCTGTTCTGCCTGGGATTTCCCCTCTCATTTCTGCCTGCCAAACAATGCCAAGGGGATGACCTGTTGCCCAATGAAATCCTTACCAACGCCTACAACTCCATGAGCTCTGCACTACCAGTGAGCTCTAGGAGATGCATTCTTCTTTTTCCTGGGGCCATACAGCATTT